>NC_090444.1:273690862-273993893 GCF_031143425.1 Pleurodeles waltl | reverse complement strand
CGCGGGCGTGACCGCCATTTTCTATCTGATTAATCACTCGAGACCTGATCATCCACAGGAGAGGACCTATACTGCAAGTGCTGCTGTGACCTCGGTCTGGGAGATACAATGGCTGCTGCGACTGGGGAAAGGGCCCCTGCCTTCACTTCAGAAGAATTGGAAAAACTTGTTGATGGGGTCCTCCCCCAGTATGCGCTACTCTACGGTCCTCCAGACCAACAGGTTAGTACACAGGGTGCACGTTGAATGGGCTATGCCTGTGTTGAGTGGGGTGGATGTAAGATGGTGGGGAGGTGAGCGAATGAGGAGTGCAACGCACGACAGAGGAGAGCATGTGCCACATGGCAAGGTTGGGGAAGGGGGGCCACTCACATTGACCAGGCAGAAAAGTGATGATATTTCCTTTCCCACCCTGTACATGTCACATAGGTCAGCGCCCACCAAAAGATTGATATTTGGCGTGCCATCACCAAGGACGTCCGGGCCCTGGGGGTCCACAACAGAAGGGGCACCCACTGCCGAAAGAGGTGGGAGGACATCCGCCGCGGGATCAGAAAGACCGCTGATTCTCTGCTGGGGATGGCCTCCCAACGTAGGAGGGGTGCCAGCTGCCAATTGACCCCCCTGATGTCCCGGATCCTGGCGGTGGCCTACCCCGATTTGGATGGGCGCGTGAGGACAACACAGCAGACACAAGGGGGTGAGTATCACCACATTCAGCTATCTTTGCGCGCAGTGGAGGTGTCTGGGTGGGGGAGGAGGGCCTTGGGTATCCCTAGGCCAGGGCGCATTCTGTAGGCTCGGCCCCTCCGTTAGGCATGGCCCTGTGCCCCCGCCCCCCAACTCTGTAGGGTGCCAAGAACAGCTATCCATGGTCCGGCCTCACCCATGTGTGCATTTGTCGTCCATAGACCTGTTGGCCTAGTCACAATAACTGAGTAGTGTACCCCGATTGCGCGGCCTAGTGCTGAGGGATTCTGTCTCTGTCCTCTCCGCCAACGGTGTTGTCAATGCATGCACTCAACCTGTCTTCATTTTTCCCCCACCCCCATTTTCTTTGTCTTCCTGTTCATGTGTGCATTAGCATCATCAGGCGGAGGAGAAGTGGCATCGGCGCACGGGGGAGCTGCATCTCACATGGCCCCGGAGGGCCATGCAACAGACTCCGAGTACACCAGTGAGACGGAGGGCGAGGGGAGCTCCACAACAGGGACCCGTGGAGACGTCAGCGACACCGACACGTCCTCGGAAGGGAGCTCCCTTGCAGTGGCGGCAACATCCGTGCCCACCGCCATAACAGGTACAGCCGCCACCCAGCGCACCAGCCCCGCCCTCCCAGCAGCCCCTCAGCCTCCGCTCCGTGCCCGCTCGGCCAGGAAGCCGGCCATCTCCTTCGCCCCAGGCACCTCAGGCCCTGCCCCAGTTACCCCTGCTGCCCTCAGTGAGGAGGTCATTGACCTCCTGAAGACCATCATTGTTGGGCAGTCTACCCTTTTGAATGCCATCCAGGGTGTAGAAAGGGAGGTGCATCGGAGCAATGCATACCTGGAGGGCCTTCATTCGGGTCAGGCTGCCCATCAGCGATCGTTCAACGCCCTGGCCTCAGCACTGCCACATCATCAAAGGGAGGCAAGGGCCACAGAGCTTCAGCGAAGGAGGGCAAGGGCAGCAGGGCGGAGAAGTCAGGCAGCAGGCGAGCTGACAAGGAGGGCCCCACCAGCCCCATTCCGGGTGTAATGGACGACACCCAGGGGCCCAGGACTCCATCACAGGAGGGCCCCGCTACCGCAACGTCGGATGGCGACTGAGCAGAAGGTATTGGCCAGGTCTGGCTCCCTAGAAACACAGGACAGGCACCGCTGAACAGGGGCCGCCGTGAGAAGCACCGCTGAACAGGGGCCGCCGTGACAAGAACCGCTGAACAGGGGCCGCCGTGACAAGAACCGCTGAACAGGGCCCCGCTGTGAGAAGCACCGCTGAACAGGGGCCGCCGTGACAAGAACCGCTGAACAGGGGCCGCCGTGACAAGAACCGCTGAACAGGGCCCCGCCGTGAGAAGCACCGCTGAACAGGGGCCGCCGTGACAAGAACCGCTAAACAGGGCCCCGCCGTGAGAAGCACCGCTGAACAGGGGCCGCCGTGACAAGAACCGCTGAACAGGGGGCGCCGTGACAAGAACCGCTGAACAGCGCCCCGCCATGAGAAGCACCGCTGAACAGGGGCCGCCGTGACAAGAACCGCTGAACAGGGCCCCGCCGTGTCAAGCACAGCTCCGCTGGGCCCTTCCTGTCAAGCACCGCTCCGCTGGGCCCTTCATCTCAAGCACCGCTCCGCTGGGCCCTTCATCTCAAGCACCGCTCCGCTGGGCCCTTCCTGTCAAGCACCGCTCCGCTGGGCCCTTCCTGTCAAGCACCGCTCCGCTGGGCCCTTCATCTAAAGCACCGCCCCGCTGGGCCCTTCCTGTCAAGTACCGCTCCGCTGGGCCCTTCATCTCAAGCACCGCTCTGCTGGGTCCTTCATCTCAAGCACCGCTCCGCTGGGCCCTTCATCTCAAGCACCTCTCCGCTGGGCCCTTCATCTCAAGCACCGCTCCGCTGGGCCCTTCATCTCAAGCACCGCTCTGCTGGGCCCTTCCTGTCAAGCACCGCTCCGCTGGGCCCTTCATCTTAAGCACCGCTCCGCTGGGCCCTTCATCTCAAGCACCGCTCCGCTGGGCCCTTCCTGTCAAGCACCGCTCTGCTGGGCCCTTCATCTCAAGCACCGCTCCGCTGGGCCCTTCATCTCAAGCACCGCTCCGCTGGGCCCTTCCTGTCAAGCACCGCTCCGCTGGGCCCTTCATCTCAAGCACCGCTCCGCTGGGCCCTTCCTGTCAAGCACCGCTCCGCTGGGCCCTTCATCCGCCGCGGGATCAGAAAGACCGCTGATTCTCTGCTGGGGATGGCCTCCCAACGTAGGAGGGGTGCCAGCTGCCAATTGACCCCCCTGATGTCCCGGATCCTGGCGGTGGCCTACCCCGATTTGGATGGGCGCGTGAGGACAACACAGCAGACACAAGGGGGTGAGTATCACCACATTCAGCTATCTTTGCGCGCAGTGGAGGTGTCTGGGTGGGGGAGGAGGGCCTTGGGTATCCCTAGGCCAGGGCGCATTCTGTAGGCTCGGCCCCTCCGTTAGGCATGGCCCTGTGCCCCCGCCCCCCAACTCTGTAGGGTGCCAAGAACAGCTATCCATGGTCCGGCCTCACCCATGTGTGCATTTGTCGTCCATAGACCTGTTGGCCTAGTCACAATAACTGAGTAGTGTACCCCGATTGCGCGGCCTAGTGCTGAGGGATTCTGTCTCTGTCCTCTCCGCCAACGGTGTTGTCAATGCATGCACTCAACCTGTCTTCATTTTTCCCCCACCCCCATTTTCTTTGTCTTCCTGTTCATGTGTGCATTAGCATCATCAGGCGGAGGAGAAGTGGCATCGGCGCACGGGGGAGCTGCATCTCACATGGCCCCGGAGGGCCATGCAACAGACTCCGAGTACACCAGTGAGACGGAGGGCGAGGGGAGCTCCACAACAGGGACCCGTGGAGACGTCAGCGACACCGACACGTCCTCGGAAGGGAGCTCCCTTGCAGTGGCGGCAACATCCGTGCCCACCGCCATAACAGGTACAGCCGCCACCCAGCGCACCAGCCCCGCCCTCCCAGCAGCCCCTCAGCCTCCGCTCCGTGCCCGCTCGGCCAGGAAGCCGGCCATCTCCTTCGCCCCAGGCACCTCAGGCCCTGCCCCAGTTACCCCTGCTGCCCTCAGTGAGGAGGTCATTGACCTCCTGAAGACCATCATTGTTGGGCAGTCTACCCTTTTGAATGCCATCCAGGGTGTAGAAAGGGAGGTGCATCGGAGCAATGCATACCTGGAGGGCCTTCATTCGGGTCAGGCTGCCCATCAGCGATCGTTCAACGCCCTGGCCTCAGCACTGCCACATCATCAAAGGGAGGCAAGGGCCACAGAGCTTCAGCGAAGGAGGGCAAGGGCAGCAGGGCGGAGAAGTCAGGCAGCAGGCGAGCTGACAAGGAGGGCCCCACCAGCCCCATTCCGGGTGTAATGGACGACACCCAGGGGCCCAGGACTCCATCACAGGAGGGCCCCGCTACCGCAACGTCGGATGGCGACTGAGCAGAAGGTATTGGCCAGGTCTGGCTCCCTAGAAACACAGGACAGGCACCGCTGAACAGGGGCCGCCGTGAGAAGCACCGCTGAACAGGGGCCGCCGTGACAAGAACCGCTGAACAGGGGCCGCCGTGACAAGAACCGCTGAACAGGGCCCCGCTGTGAGAAGCACCGCTGAACAGGGGCCGCCGTGACAAGAACCGCTGAACAGGGGCCGCCGTGACAAGAACCGCTGAACAGGGCCCCGCCGTGAGAAGCACCGCTGAACAGGGGCCGCCGTGACAAGAACCGCTAAACAGGGCCCCGCCGTGAGAAGCACCGCTGAACAGGGGCCGCCGTGACAAGAACCGCTGAACAGGGGGCGCCGTGACAAGAACCGCTGAACAGCGCCCCGCCATGAGAAGCACCGCTGAACAGGGGCCGCCGTGACAAGAACCGCTGAACAGGGCCCCGCCGTGTCAAGCACAGCTCCGCTGGGCCCTTCCTGTCAAGCACCGCTCCGCTGGGCCCTTCATCTCAAGCACCGCTCCGCTGGGCCCTTCATCTCAAGCACCGCTCCGCTGGGCCCTTCCTGTCAAGCACCGCTCCGCTGGGCCCTTCCTGTCAAGCACCGCTCCGCTGGGCCCTTCATCTAAAGCACCGCCCCGCTGGGCCCTTCCTGTCAAGTACCGCTCCGCTGGGCCCTTCATCTCAAGCACCGCTCTGCTGGGTCCTTCATCTCAAGCACCGCTCCGCTGGGCCCTTCATCTCAAGCACCTCTCCGCTGGGCCCTTCATCTCAAGCACCGCTCCGCTGGGCCCTTCATCTCAAGCACCGCTCTGCTGGGCCCTTCCTGTCAAGCACCGCTCCGCTGGGCCCTTCATCTTAAGCACCGCTCCGCTGGGCCCTTCATCTCAAGCACCGCTCCGCTGGGCCCTTCCTGTCAAGCACCGCTCTGCTGGGCCCTTCATCTCAAGCACCGCTCCGCTGGGCCCTTCATCTCAAGCACCGCTCCGCTGGGCCCTTCCTGTCAAGCACCGCTCCGCTGGGCCCTTCATCTCAAGCACCGCTCCGCTGGGCCCTTCCTGTCAAGCACCGCTCCGCTGGGCCCTTCATCTCAAGCATCGCTCCGCTGGGCCCTTCATCTCAAGCACCGCTCCGCTGGGCCCTTCTTGTCAAGCACCGCTCCGCTGGGCCCTTCCTGTCAAGCACCGCTCCGCTGGGCCCTTCATCTCAAGCACCGCTCCGCTGGGCCCCGCCGTCTCAGGCACCGCTGGCCCATTGACAGTGCCGGTTCTGTGTCGAGCAGGGCCTCACGAAGCACTCTGGGCACCATGCCTCCTCCATTACCAGTGGAGTCGGTAATCCATCTGATGGACTGTGGCTTTGCACTCCCCAGGATGGCACAGTGGGCAAGCCACCCACTGTATAGACTTGTGAGACTGTGGCTTTGCACTCCCCAGGATGGCACAGTGGGCATGGAGGCCCCTCGTGGATCTGGCGTCATGGACTCATGTGGCTGAGGTGCCCCCCCTTCCCTTCCCCCTGAGGTGCCTGTAGTTTTATCTTCTGATGCCCCAGCAGTGTTCTCTCCAATGGTATTTGGTCTCCTGTGTGGGCTTTGCCCATGTGTTTGTGCACATTGGCCCACGGACTATGGAACTTTGACAAAATCTGCAGGACTTATTGCCTATGTATATATTTTTCACTATGTTCATTCTTTATTTCGTATCTTTCATATTGCATATTTCTAATGACTTCAATGGAGCTATTATGTACATACATTTTATACATCATTTTAATTATGTATTTGCATTATTCCGGGAGGTTTGGGGGGTGTCACTCTGACTTGTTGCTCTGCATTGGGGTGTGGATATTTGGGGGGGGGGGTGTCGCATATGTGTGTGCCCGTAACCTTTTCTCCTTCCCCCTCTCCCCTCCCCTGTGTCGTAGGTGCAGTACTCACTGTTGTCGTCTGCGCCGGAATTCGTACTCGTGGTAGATGAGCAGGTAGACAATAGCTGGTAGGATGTTTAATTCGGGTTCCATGCTGTCCAGATTCCTCGTGGAGTGTGTATAGGTGAGCGTTTTCCCGTTCGTAGTCCGGAAAAGGTGGCGGATTGGTGAGTTGTGATAGGGTGGGCGGTACATTGTCTGCCGCCTGCCTGTTGGCGGTGACCGCCGCGCTGTTTGTCTGTCCCGCCGTGGCGGTCGGAGTGTTAAAGTGGCGGGCTGTGTTGGCGGTTCCCGCCAGGGTCAGAATTCAATTTTTTGGACCGCCAGCCTGTTGGCGGGTTGGCCGCCGCTTTATCACCGACCGCCAGGGCTGGAATCACCCCCATGATAGTTATATTTTGTGACCTACTTCTAGTTGTCAAGATGTGGATGAGTTGATGTTTACTAAGACTGTGACATACACGCCAACATAAATAATGGATGCAACATTTTATTTCCATGTTGAACCTTCATATTATGTTTGGACAAGCAGTCCGTCAAAGTACACGTAAATCAAGAGAATACAGTTTACACGATGTGGGTGTGTCGCCTATTCCCAGCCACTGTTTTTTGGATCTCTTCTTTATCCTCATCCTCCACTGGGTCCTGCTCAATATAGTTGTGCATACACAGACGTTGTGGAGAATGACACATACTAGTATGGTAGGGGTGGAGTATAGCAATCTCTCTCTGACATGGCCAGCTAGCATATCAAAGCTTCTTTCTACAATGCTGCAGGTCGTGACCAATCCCTGGTTATATTGTTGTTCTGGCTCAGTGTGGGGATGCGCTATTGGGGCCATTACCCATGGTTGGAGACCACATCGTTGGTCAGCTTAAAGTTAAACAGAAATTACAACAGTCTATAATTTTTGCTCTCTGTAACAGCTACATTCCTCTCCATTTGCGTCATGTGTACTGAATATACACATAAACAAATGTTTTTGAAGGATACAAAATACTTTTTATTAACAAATCTAAACAGATCCAAATTAATTTTCAGTCACAGCATAATGTAAAAAAAATCAAATACACAAATCACAACACTAAAAAAATCACAGTCAACATAAACGTATAAACAATTACCAATGGACAATAAAAGAGGTAAACATTTGCACTATCCTCGTGTCTGCCCCCAAATGAGATGAAAGAAGACAGCTACACTGCCCAAATATTACAGACCACAACGAAAAAGTAAGCAAACTAAAGATAAATTCCGAAGCTAACTAGCACCATTTCATCAATCCCATAAAAATTAGGGCTGGGGAGAATTGTGATTATGCTGGGGTAATCAGAGCAATTTTGGTAATTTCTGTGTTACTCTTTGATATGGCTTTACCATAATCACATGATTACTCTTGCTAGCCTAATTAACAGTAATTTGTTGGAAAAATCCTACTGTGAAAGCACGTAGAGTGAGCATGAGAGTCCACTCATGATTGTTATTCATGTTCTGCTGCACTTAGTGCTGTTTTTAGTGGAAAATGCTTCCTCGCATCCATTTTGGATGTGAGGGTCCTTTTTGTACTAATATATAGCACTAAGGGCCTGATTAGGAGTGTGTCAGTCCTTGGACCACCACACTTGCAGTGGTTGTTGGACCGCAGTGGTTGTAGCGGTCCGACTGACACATTAAAAGGTTGGTGGGCAGCTCCGCTAACCTACCGTCGTGTCTGGTGGAATTTATGATCCCAACTGGCTGACGGTGGCGCAGGTCAGTATCAGCTAGGGTGGCACTGATACTCCTGCCACCCTGGTTCTCTGCCAGCCTTTTCAAGGCAGTTTCACTGCCTGAATGGTGGAGAACGGGTGTAGGGAGCCACAAGGTGGCCCCTGCACTGCCCATATACCTGGCATGGGCAGTACGTACGGGGGTCCCCCTGCCCAGCACCCTCGCAACAATCACTATCTGCTCTTCAGACAGTAAGAAATGCAAGGGTGCTGGTGCACCCTGCAGGCGGTATCATTGCCACTGGCTCGATTATGAGCTGGCAATAACGCTGCCGTCACTTTCCCTCTGGGCAAGCTTTCTGCCCATCAACCCAGTGTGAAAGTCGTAATGGGCCCGGCAGCGAAGTAGCCAGTAAGGTGTCAGCCTCCCCATTGGACGTTCGGAAGACAGGTCATCCCGTCCACTGAAATCATAATCAGGCGCTAAATGCCGATAGCAGCTTGGGAGAAAACCTTACCCCAAGCGCACATTTAGTGAGCGTGAATGGCTCTTTGTGCTTGCTATTTGTGTTCTGTAACATTTAGTGATATTTCTTGTGCAAAATGCATTCTCATGTCTATTTTAGCTGCAAGGGAATATTTTTGCACTAAGAAATGCATGCAAGGTACGCCCCCCCAAAGGGGGAACAGAACTGTTGGTCATTTCTGCCCCTGTGGGGGCTGATCGGCCTATTGTGTTAAGCCCATTTGCCCCCAAGGGGGGCAGGATCCTCTTTGGCACCAGGGAAAATTACTAAATTCTTTGGTGGCGGGGTGTTTGTCAACTGACAAAGTATTTGCATTTGTGATCATAACAGTTTATTTCTCCTTTTTGTTCAAGTTCAATGCTTTTGCTTCCTTTGCTGTGGCTCCTTGTGCTTTTGGCAATGGGTGACCTGCGGTTTGCGTAGTTGCATGTTTTAGGTAAGGAAAAACAATTTACTCCAAAGGAGTATTGTTGGCATACATGAATGACATGTTTGTAGGTGGTGTACTAAATGGAGTATTGCGAGTGAAATTGTCCTTAGATTTGTGCACAATGATGTTTGTGTTGTCTTATGTCTAATTTACTTTTCTTTTTTCTTTTTAGTGGGACATCATTGGTGATTGCTTTGTCTGAGAAGGGCAGTTGCTGGTGATTCTAGCTTTTTCAGGCAACACTTTGTTTATTACTTATTTTAGACAGTGCTGGTTGTTGTTGGCGTATTTGTCAAGTTACACTTCTTGGAAAGGATCATGGCTAGCCGCAGAGTGACCGCTCAGCAGGTTGTTGGCATGCTTTTTGAGTCATCTTCTGACCATGATTATGAAACTGACTCTGCATCTGAGGCAGAGGAGGAGGTGAGAGATTCTGGCAGTGAGTTTTCTGTCCGAGAGGAATCTTCTGATGAGGAAGCCACTCTCCGTGCAGATGAAGGGCCTGTTTTAGAGGAGGACACTGATGTGCCAATAGTGCAGCAGCCTGGGGCTGAAAGGTTTTCCATTGGAAGACCTGACACCTGGTTTGCCCCAAACATGGAGCAGCCGCAGTTACCTGCCTTTACTGGTCTCCCAGGGTATAGAGTGAATATGAAAAACCTTTTGCCTGTCAATTTCTTTCAGTTGTTTATGGTTTGCAGAGGAGTCTGGGTAAGAACATTTTGGGGGATCCACGCAAGCCACACATCCCTTGACCTTTACTCCTCCGGGTGTCTAGTTTGTAAAAATGTTTGGGGTTGGTAGGTTTACCTGGACGACCGCAGCACCTGGGACCAAAAAGACAGGTACCTCACCCTGCAAAAACAGGTAGTTTTGTAAAAGATCATTTTGATGTGTCCACGTTGTGTTTTGGGGCATTTCCTGTTGCGGGCACTAGGCCTACCCACACAAGTGAGGTACCATTTTTATCATAAGATGTGGGGGAACGGTGGGTAGAAGGAAGTTTGTGGCTCCCCTAAGATTCTGGAACTTTCCATCAACAAAATGTGAGGAAAACGTGTTATGTTTTCAAAGGTTTGAGGTTTGCAAAGGATTCTAGGTAACAGAACCTAGTGAGAACCCCACAGGCTACCCCATACAGGATTCCCCTAGGTGTCTACTTTTAAAAAATGCAAAGTTTTGGTAGGTTTCCCTAGGTGCCGGCTGAGCTAGAGGCCAAAATCCACAGCTAGGCACTTTCTAAAAAACACTTCAGATTTCAATGTAAAAATGTAATGTGTCCATGTTGAGTTCTAGGGCATTTCCTGTCGCGGGCACTAGGTCTAACCACACAAGTGAGGTACCATCTTTATCGGGAGACTTGGGGGAATGCTAGGTGGAAGTAAAATTGTGACTTTTGAAAATCTGACATGGCAGGAAAAAGATACATAGTAAAACGTGGATAGAAATGGCTGTTTTTTACCTCAATATAAATTTTTCTTTTATTTGAGTTGCTATTTTCTGTTATTGTCGGATCTACACAAATGACCCCTTGCTGAATTTAGAATTTGCTCTACATTTTAGAAATGTTTAGCTGTGCAGGATCCAGCATTGGTTTCACACCCATTTCTCTCACTAATTGGAAGGTGGCTAAAAGCACAAAAAATAGTAAAAATGGGGTATATCCCAGTAAAATACCAAAATTGTGTTGAAAAATATGGTTTTCTGATTCAAGTCTGCCTGTTTCTGAAAGCTGGGAAGATGGTGATTTTAGCACTGCAAGCCCTTTGTTGCCATTTTCAGGGAAAAAAACACAAGCCTTCTTCTGCAGCCCTTTTTTCCATATTTAAAAAAAAAAAGAAATTTGCTGTATTTTGGCTAATTTTTTAGTCTCCTTCAGGGGAACCCACAAACTCTGGGTACCTCTAGAATCCCAAGGATGTTTGAAACAAAGGATGCAAACTTGGCGTGGGTAGCTTATGTGGAAAACAAGTTATGAGGGTCTAAGCGCAAACTGTTCCAAATAGCTAAAAAAGGCCTGGCACCTGATGGGTAAAAGGCCTGGCAGCGAAGGGGTTAAATGTAAAAGTAAAAAACAACATATATGACTAATATAGTTTCTTTATAAAAGATAACTTGTTATAAACAAAATACAATTCAATACAAACAATATTCTAATAAATAAATATTATAATTGAAATTAACCTAAATTAAAAAAACAAATACTAAGTCAATTAAAAATGTATAATTTATCAATGTATTATTTTAAATTAAATTTATGAATAAAAATATACACATATAATAAACAACATGGATAAATTACAAAGTAACTTATTAACACTTCAGAACAATTTACAATAGTACTTCATATATATTAAATGTAACATATTTTACTTAAATAAAAAAGTTATATGTTTTGAAAGTTTTAATTAGTATTATTACACTATCTAATCTTTAGAAAGATTTTCATAATTTAAAATATAAAACCCACATAAATTGAATAAAACAACTCAACCTCAAAATTATGCACATTGTTAAGCCCTTTTCCACCCAAATAGTCTGTAATATACAAAAACCAAAAACACCAAACCACATGGCTTCAACAAATTTGTAATAAATAATTTAATTCATGCATATATTCATTTTTTTATTCACAATACAATATATTTACCTCAAATTTAAATGTACTAAATCTAAATATGGGAAACACAAACAGTAGCATTATTAAAATTACAACCCACCCTAGAGCCCTGGAACGCCGAATAACAAGCAAAAACAAATATAATGAAATAAATAAATTATAAAAATCACTAATAATAAAATGACTTTAAAATTAAATTCATTTTATGTTTCAGCAAAATGTATAATTTAAAAAACTAAAATTAAGCTTACATTTCTTTTCAAAATGCTACCCACTCTAAAGCTCTATAAGTCCAAATATTCTGATATTAAAAACCATTAAAAACTCATATGCTAGATCTGTCTGCCTTAGGATGGTCTTCCCCCAAATTGTTTGCCTGCTTGCCTCATATTTGTGCTGATTCTTTTCACTGACCTTAGGACTGCTGACCAGTGCTAAAGTGCACGTTCTTCTCCCCTAAACATGGTAATATTGGTGTATAAACAAGCAGCATATTTAATTTACTTGTACTTCACCTTGTAAAATGGCATATAATATACCTGGGGCCTGTAAATTATATGCTACTCATGAGCCTGCAACACTGATGTACCACCCAGTGCAGTAGCCCTTTAAACCTGTCTCAGGCCTGCGACTGCAGAGTCTGTGTGTGCAGTTTTACTGCCACCTGGACTTGGCATTTAAAACCCCTTGCAAATCCTTAAACTCAACTTTTCTGACACATATGTCTCCCTTAAAATAGGTCCTAGGTAGCCCATAGAGCAGGGTGCAGTGTAAGTAAAAGGTAGGACATGTATGTTTAAGTTTTGCATGTCCTGGTATTGCAAAAAACACCTGAATTCATTTTTCACTACTGTGAGGCCTACTCCTCTCATAGGTTAACATTGGGAATTCCTTAAAACACTTTTAATCTGTAACTCCTAATTAGAAACAGGCTGTTTCATGTTTCACATCCGTTGAATGATAATGATTAAAACACTGGATAACGAAAAACCAGGTCTTAAGTCATCTTCAGGCGGGATTTAGGGACAAGGTCAGTACCATCGATCAGATCTTCCGATTTACTACCATCAAGTGGAAGATCGTAGACGCAGACAAAGGCCACTTATTTGTGGCCTTTGTCGATTTGAAATCTGTGTTTGACCTTGTCCCGCGTGCCAAGCTCTGGGAGGTCCTCAGTACTCCTGGTGTTCCGGGTTCTATGATTAATATTATTAAGGATCTTTACTCTGACAACTGTGCTAAAGTCTGCTGGGGTGTTACTGGCGACATGACTCCTGCTTTTTCAACAGCACGTGGTGTGAGGCCAGGGTGCGTTTTGGCGCCCACCTTGTTCCTTTTGTTTATTAATGCTTGTTTACCATACCTTTTAGATTGCCAAAGTGATGCCCCTAGTCTGGGCGGGCAGAAGCTCCCTTGTCTTCTGTTTGCAGATGATACTCTATTACTATCACATACTGCCATGGGCCTTTCTAGACTGCTCTCCTGATTTCTGGAGTTTTGTATTGACCATGGGCTATCAATTAATTCAGCAAAAACTAAATACATGGTCTTTGGGGACATTAGGCATAAAATGAAGAGGCCTGTACATTTAGAAGGTTTTCCCTTGGAGAGGGTGGGCACCTTTGATTATTTAGGCATAAAAGTAGAAGATTCACATCTTTGGCATGCTCAACGCCAAAAATCTTTATTATGCCTGAAGCAGAGGGCGGGTGGTATCGTTAGATTTGCCTCCAGATCCCCCAAATTTGCAATGTCCCCTGCCCTCGAAATATATAAATCCCAAGCTAGGGGGGGCGCCTTATATGGCGACGAACTCTGGGGCCATTGCAATTTGGCAAATTTGGGCAGGGCAGAAAATCAGTTTTTAAAAATGTTGCTGAAGGTCCCATCGAGCACTCCATCTTTGCCCATTCGACTGGACCTAAACCTCTTCTCAATTTCGCAGATTGCTGCTTTAAGGTCCCTGTTGTTTTGGATTCGGTTATGGACAACAGATGCCCTAATCCCTTTTCGCGGCGGGCTTCTTAATTTGATGGGCAGTGATTCTATTATCAAAATTAAATGGTGTGTCTTTGTCGAACAATCTTTTACCCAGCTCGGCTTAGGGTCCTATTGGCAAGATCCTATTTCCATTCCTAAAAATGCTGCACAACTGTTAAAGGATGCCTTTTGGCATAATGTTCAGGTTGGCCAATTTGCTAGTTCTATCCCACTGTCTATGTCTGACAATTTTTTATCTGCTAAATGTCATTATGAATTTGAGCCTTTTATGGACGCAGCGTTATCTCCATTTGCTCGTGCTCTTTTTATTAGGTTCAAAATTGGGTCCCTTCCTTTGTGCTGCTAAACGTACAAATGGCCCAGTTCAATTAACAAATCTAAATTATGCCCGATGGGTTGCAAAAGTGAAGAGACTGTTTTACATGTTTTTTTCCACTGTCATGTGTGTCATAAACAAAGAGCACTTTGGCTCATCCCGCTTTGCAAACAAATAGGGGTTAGATCTAGTTTCCATGCTGAGAGAATTTTAAAAAGCGACCCGTCCGTCCAGATAGTCTTACCAGTGGCAACATTTCTCGAGTCAATCTGGCGGTTGAGATTAGCAATTTTAAGGAAAAAGACTGGGTAGTTAATTCTTAGTTTTATCTATGTATATTTATTGAATTTGGATGCATGATTGTAGTTTCTGTTTCATAGGATATAGATATTGGTTTATTATATTGTTGATTATTTATTGACTTATTGAACCGGTCCCTTGCCTTATGTTGTGAGAATTTTAAAATGTGATTTATCCGTCTAGATAGTTTTATCAGCGGTAAAATCTTTTGAATTATTCTGACGGTTAAGATTTTTAATTTTAAGGAGTAAGATTGGGAATTCAACTTTTAGATTTATTTATGTATATTTATCAAGTTGGATGCGTGATTTTAGTCTTTATTCTTTAGGATACAGATATTGGCTCATTATATTATCAACTATTTATTGATTTATGGAACCAATTTTTTGCTGAGTGGACTCTTTTTTATACTAAGAGGTGGTTATCTGGTTGTTATTTTGTTTGATTTTTAAACTTTTTAAATTTCCTACTGTGTTTTTATCTTTAGTACCCTCTTGTTCTCAAAAAGTTTTTTTTTTTTTATGTGTATTGTATTTTTATGGTATGTTTTTTACTTACCGAAATAAAGTTAAATGATGATGATGATGATGATAATGATAAATCCTCTTTACTGGCAAAGTCAAACTTAACATTACTATTTTAGGAACACCACGTTTAGAAAGTGTGCATTTCTCTGCTCTTGCAACTCTGTGTGCTTCCAGCCTGTCTCCAATACATGTCTGAGATGGGTGACAGCTACACTTTGTGCATTCCCTCTAGACAGCCACAAACACGGGAAGGTTAGGTATGTCTGACTACTAATCTGCACCCATCTGCATCCTAATGGCTCTTCCTGGGCATGGAGGGCAGGAACGGCTGACACGTACACCTGAATAGGCATTGCCTGTCCCCACACAAAGGGCTGATTAACCCCTACTGATAGTCTGGAGCCAGGGCTGAGGAAGAAAGGATACTTGTGCACTACAAAGGCACATTTGTGTATATGTACTGGATCTCTAATTCCACCAAATCTGAACTGCTGTGCTGCATCAAGGATTGTCACCCTGCTGGATTGCTGAACTGGAAGTACTGCTTTTCTGCTGCGCTGCCCTGCTGTTTTGTGCCTTGCACCACATACTGATTTCTAAGGACTTGTTGGCTTGCCGTCTGTTGCTAGTAACTCAGGGATATTAAAGTCTCTACATCTGCTCCTGTGCCTGGTTCACTGGAAGTGGACCCTGATACTTGCATGAGTGAAATCGATGCACCTCCTGCCTGCTGGAAGCGACAACCAGCACATCAACATTGATGCAGCACTAAAACCACTGCATCGCTGAAGGATGATGAACGCATCTCTTTGACAGTATGGAGAAATCTGGCACATCAGCTTCAGAATCAATGCATCGCGGCGTTGACACTCGTCTTCAGAAACCAGAGCATCGCCTTCAACATGTGGGAAAAATCAATACATCACCTTCACTGCTTGAGTGACATTGACGCATCTATTGACGCATCGTCCCCTCATCTCGTGCTTTCAACAGGGTCAAGGTACTCTATTCACTGGGCCTGCGTGGCTCCTGTACCCAGCCCGTGCTCCATCACGGCCAGCTTAAACTGTTGATTTTGCCCCTGCTCCGTGCGACATCAAATAACCCCTAAAGCGCTATTTGCTTCTCAGCAATAGAACTTATTTTATTCTTTAAAAATTAATAACTCAACTTCTACTTATTGGGTTTTTGTTGTTTTGGTCTTGAGTTTTTTAAATAAAATTATTGTATATTTTTCTAACTTGGTGTGGAGTCTTTTTGTGGTGTTTTTATTGTGTTTCATTGTGTTGCTGTGTGTATGTGTTGCACAATTGCTTTACACACTGCCTCTTTAGATTAGTCTGACTACTCTGTGTCAAGCTATCAGAGGGTGAGAACAGGTTATCTTTTAGTGTGTATCTGACTTACCCTGATGAGACTGGTGGTCCCTGCTTGTACTTGGTGCATACTCCTGGGTGCAGACCCCATTTTTAACATCATGTTATTACATAAACAAAACTAATACAAAAAATTATTTTACTAAATTACACTTGATAACTTTAAAAAAAATAAAACAAAAACACCCTAAAACACAAACATTTAAAAAAAAAAAAAATGAAAAAAAATATTAAAAACATAATATAAGCAGTAAAACAATAGCATGTAAATAAACAATAACACTACAGCAATAAAACGTATAAAATGATGTTTAAATAACATTTCAAACTATGTCATCTTAAACTTTGATGATAATATACTAGAAAGAAAAAGATATACTTACCAAAGTTATTACTTACCTCAATATAATACTTTTGATATTCTGCTGTCTTCAATATTTAGCACTATTAGTAGTCTGACTTTGAGATTAAAGGTGTATCACAGCTGCATGGTGACAAAGGGAGACATCTGATTTCTCCATTAATGTTTTACAAGCCATATATATGATATAAACAGTGCTTACATTAGAATGGAAGTTCAGGAAATGTTCTAAGTGACCATGCCAAGGTGAAAGAGTAATTTCACCTATCTATCTAGCAGATTATCGATAGTTGTGAATGAGGTTATGCTACTGAGAATCTTTCCCTTGTAAACTGTGCATTTTTCTAAGATGTGACTGACCCTCATCTGATCAATTGTATGGAAAACCACCAGTCTTTACATGTGTCTCAGCTGTTGAGTGCCAAGATCATGTCATCTAGTATTTTTAAAATGGTGTTTTTGTATTGGAACATTTGCAGAATGCAAATTGATACAGTGCTAGAAGCATACCATTTTCAAACACTTTGGTGAGCTAAAGGAGGTTAGTATTCAGCCACTAATTGTTTATTTTGCTTGGGTCAGCACAGTAAATGTAGTAGCAGGGGGTGACTTCTCTTGTCTTTTTGGAGACTAAGGGCCTGATTCTAACTTTGGAGGACGGTGTTAAACCGTCCCAAAAGTGGCGGATATACCACCTACCGTATTACGAGTCCATTATATCCTATGGAACTCGTAATACGGTAGGTGGTATATCCGCCACTTTTGGGACGGTTTAACACCGTCCTCCAAAGTTAGAATCAGGCCCTAAAAGGCCCCAATTATGAATACAGCAGTCCGACCGCCGCATCTTTGGTGGTGTGGCCATCAGATTATGAGGATGGTGGTCCGACTGTCACAAAACCACAACAACCGTCAGGATGTTCGATCCTGTGGCGGCAGTGGTAGGGAAAGCTTTGGCCAGTGGCTGCAGTGCCAATGTCTGCACTGCTATGCTGATCACGACCTGCCTTTCCGCCGAGTTTTTCATGGGACGATCCCACCAGGCCCCCAGTTTGATTTTTCCCATTGGGCAGTGTGGCTGGGGACACGTTATGCCCCCTATGCCTGCACTGTTGGTGCACACTGCTACCATGCACAGCATTGTGCATGGCAACAGTGTGCCTGAGGTGCATTTGGTGCTGCAGTGCGGCACGATGTACTTCAGGCACTACCACCAGCCCTGCAGAAGTGTCATTATATGGCGGTGAGGAGGCCACCAGCTTGGTTGTATCCTCCCGACTGCCATATTGGCGTTCCAGCAGTTGGACTGCCAATATCATAATCAGTCCCTCAGTGGACATAATATGTTGGCATCACACTGTAATGAAACGTTTTAGATTCCTTTTGATGATGGAATATTCTCTTATTTTAGCATGTTGGTTTTAACAGCATTTCTATTTGTTCCTCTTAAAATAGGTGAAACAATATCCCATAATTGTTGAGAAAGTTATGCTAGTGGAAATGTTTTAGGATTGTTCAATGTTAAGTATATAGACTGATTGAGGATGAAACGTTTGTTGCAGAAAATGTTTAGGAACTCAATATTTGGCTCGTATTGAATGGGATTGGGAGTTGTTTGAGAATTGGTGTTAGGTTTAGCAGGTTTAAATACATATTTTGGCTTGTTGAATGCATTCTTGATTGTACCTTTAGGAAAGCTCACATTAACAATGCTAATGGTGTTTACTTATTTTGTTTTATGTCTTTTAGGTTTTATAATAATTTGGGAGATTTTTTTAACTAAAGTTCGCTTAATTTTATGGAGATGTATTTTACCTGTGCAAATGATATGATCAGTAAAACAGATATTTATTGTCTTTTATTTGGATTACTTAATCTATAAAAAATGTATTATTAACCATAACAGTGTCATTGATTTCTAGTAAAGCAAAGGTGGTAATTTGGGCTACAGTGGAATCAGAAACATGTATCTTATTTTCTTATTTTACTGCTAGGTCAAGTAATCTTGAGATTGTTTATGCAGATGGACATTGATGAGTATAATAAAGTGGTCTGACCTGTCTACCTTTTAGACATTTGATATTGGTATGATTAGTGATTACAAGGTGTTGAATCTTGCCTCTAATTTGTTGACGATACACAGAGAGCTGTTTAACATCATTTTGCAATACCTCTTTTCAGAATGAGCAAAGGATATAGTTTTGTGTAATCTCAACATTTATATTGAAATGCATGAAAAATAGACTCTTGTAGAGAGAGTTTGTTGTAGGGTGCTCTGTGAATTCATTAATGCTCATTGAACTGCTTCTTCATCTTGAGGAATGGCAAATGGGATGACATGGATGACCTCCTTGTAAGATATGTTCCCTGTGACCTTTTAGGCTTTGAAAGTCAATTAGGTTTCAGTTATTTGTTTCTGGCAAAGAAGGATGTTGTGGTGAATTAAATCAATTCCTCCTCCTCCTGTACTATTTGTTCTGTCCATTCTGATAGTTTAGTGTCCTTGTGGAACTAGAAAGTCCATGATTACCTGCAAGTGAATACGCAACCAAGGATTTGTGAGGAAGTGTGGTTGAAAAATGGATTATACATGGTGTCTGAAATTATATGAAATTAGTATTGGCTCATTTGTAATGCATATTTTATTTTGAGAAAAAGTGGGTTTAGTGTATCTCTAGGGATGTGCCTTTGGTTGTGACTAAGGGCCCTGATTACGATCTTGGCGGATGGAATACTCCATCACAAAGGAAGGGAGAAGGAAGGCATGCTGGGAAGGAGACAGGATCATGGAAATGAGAGAAAGGCATAAATGTATGAAGAAACGAGAAAAACAGAAAAAGAAGAAAAAAAGAAGCAGAGGGTAAGTGGTGGGGAAAGATAGTGGAGGGAGGCAAACTAGCAGGGGTGCGCTGCGCCCTTAAGGGTTCAAGGTTCCATGACCATTTTGGGGCCTCAATAGAAATAATAAATGGCAGGGGAGCAGCGCATCCTGCCGCCGCAGCTCGCAGCTGTGTCCCGAGCCGTGTGTTCGGCTTGCGCTGCGCCTCGCGGCGTGACAAAAAGTGCCATGTATTATGGTGGTTGAATTCTAAATGGTTATTTATTCAGTTTTTTACAAATTGTTCTTAAAGGTGACTACTTGGTGCCTGACTTCAACATGTCAGCTGATCTGGATGCTAACTTAGAGGAGGGCTTATATTCCAGTGGTTAAGAACAAGAGACCCAAAACAAATCAGACATGAACTAAACGTAATTGTTGGGAGAAATGGCCCAGTCTTAAACAATGACAGATAATAGCACTCTTAAAATAATTTCAGGATGATTGAGTGCAGAGAAAGTTTGCTTTCAATTAGGGTGAAGAAAGTGAATTTGAATGGGCCTCTGGTGTATGATGTATGAGGTCATTGCATTCTAGGGCCTGTGCTTTATTTAAATTATTTCCTCATTAGAATCTCTCCATAAAGTATGGAACATTACATAGCAAGGTGCTCAGACTGTGACCAATTATTGTAATTGTGGGTGTGCAGCTGTAGGCCCCAGACTGTGAAGTAGCTGCAGGATATGCTTCAGGTGTTTGAAGAACAACCCGACAGAGAGATAGTGCAGCACAGTTTGTGGAAAACCCGGACCCTCCTGGATCCTAGTCTACCTTACACAAAGTTGTTGATAGACTGTATAATATGTACGCATACTATATCTAAATAATTCCTCTAGGAACATTTTTAAGTGTGACATTGCACCAAGTTCCTAGGGGAATACTGGGTTGCCCCTAAGTGTGTTTATTTACTTTCTAGAAGTGGCAGTTTCAAACACACAGCCTAAAAACAACCTTTACCAGAAGATGTATCATTAAATTGTGAGTTCAGAGACACCATACTCCAAATTTCTATCGGATACCAAAGGGAATCTGCACTTTAATAATATTTAAAGGCAACCCCCATGTTAACCTATGAGAGAGATAAGCCTTGCACAGTAAAAACCAAATTTTGTGGTATTTCACTGTTAAGACATATAAAACACATTAGTATATGTCCTACCTTAAACATACACTGCACCCGGCCAATGGGGCTGCCTAGGGCCTAACTTAGGGGTGCCTTACATGTAAGAAGAGGGAAGGTTTAGGCCTGGGTATTGGGTACACTTTCTAAGTCAAATTGGCAGTTCAAAACTGCACACACAGACACTGCAGTAGCAGGTCTGAGTCATGTTTACAGGGCAACTCATGTGGGTGGCACCACCAGTGCTGCAGGCCCACTAGTAGCATTTGATTTACAGGCCCTGGGCACCTCTACTGCACTGAACTAGGGACTTACTAGTAAATCAAGTATGCCAATCATGGTAAGCCAATTACACATACATTTTACATAGGAACAATTGCACTTTAGCACTGGATAGCAGTGGTAAAGTGCCCAGAGTATCAAAAACAGTAAAAACAGAGTCCAGCACACATCTACAACCTGGGAAACAGAGGCAAAAAGTTAGGCGAGACCACGCCAAGGATGCCAAGTCTAACAAATGGTGTCAGGTCCACTAACAAGCCTCATTTAGGAGGTATTTGCAATTACACCTGGAGGAATCTGAAATTATAGCAGGAGGAATTAAATGGAAATAGCTCTTTTCAAGTCGACCATCTTGCTGGAAATTTGACTAATTTGGTGAACTTGATAATTGATTTGTACTGTATTTAATTTGTAATGAATTTAAAGAAAGGGTGTCAGGAGACTGTGAGCATGATCTTCTGGACTCAGAAAAACACAACTTGGAATTGGTAATAGATGTAATCAATAACCTTTCTGGCAGGGACTAAATGGGAAGTTAATTTCGTGTCAGCAGTACATATGGTTTACTGTATTAAACTTAGATTATTTGCATATGCTGTCAGATTCCTCTTCTTCATCATATCGGAACCTACATTTTGGCTCTTGGTGGGTATTTTGACCATCTAAATAAAGACCAAACTCAATGCCACCCTCCCTGCTTTTCTTTCAGAAAGACATCTCTGATTATTCTGATGCCCATTTTCATGCAAAAAGCAGTGAGTTTAGCACTCTATGGGATGCTAGAATAGTTGTACACGACAAGACCAACACTTGGTCGTCACCACTTTTGCATTCTTTGGCTCATTTCACTAACCCTATCTGGGTTTTAGATTAAGTTTTGGATATTGAACTTCATGTATAGTGGAGGTTAGCCCAATAGGCAAACCGGCAAAACAGAAAAAAGATTATCACTGTTATCACCTTACTGTCATCGTCATAAGACTACTGCTGGAGATTATGCAATGTATTACTACTATCAACGAAAGTGCCTAGGTGATTTCACCGGAAATGTACTGTATTGCCTACTGCAATCTCATTCCTATGACACTCTTAGACAATGCAGTAAACAAATTCCAAAGGGCTTAGAACTATATAAAATCTTTTACCATATGTGGTGATCCAGGCCATGAAGACTCTACATTGGTCTCTAATGCAGTAGTGTGAGAAAGTAGCCTCTTTCTAGCCTTGTTACCCCCACTTTAGGCCTGTTTGTGAGTGTATGTCAGGGTGTTTTCACTGTCTCACTGGGATCCTGCCAGCCAGGGCCCAGTGCTCATAGTGAAAACCCTATGTTTTCAGTATGTTTGTTATGTGTCACTGGGACCCTGCTAGTCAGGACCCCAGTGCTCATAAGTTTGTGGCCTATATGTATGTGTTCCCTGTGTGGTGCCTAACTGTCTCACTGAGGCTCTGCTAACCAGAACCTCAGTGGTTATGCTCTCTCATTTCTTTCCAAATTGTCACTAACAGGCTAGTGACCAATTTTACCAATTTACATTGGCTTACTGGAACACCCTTATAATTCTCTAGTATATGGTACTGAGGTACCCAGGGTATTGGGGTTCCAGGAGATCCCTATGGGCTGCAGCATTTCTTTTGCCACCCATAGGGAGCTCTGACAATTCTTACACAGGCCTGCCACTGCAGCCTGAGTGAAATAACGTCCACGTTATTTCACAGCCATTTTACACTGCACTTAAGTAACTTATAAGTCACCTATATGTCTAACCTTTACCTGGTAAAGGTTAGGTGCAAAGTTACTTAGTGTGAGGGCACCCTGGCACTAGCCAAGGTGCCCCCACATTGTTCAGAGCCAATTCCCTGAACTTTGTGAGTGCGGGGACACCATTACACGCGTGCACTACATATAGGTCAATACCTATATGTAGCTTCACAATGGTAACTCCGAATATGGCCATGTAACATGTCTATGATCATGGAATTGCCCCCTCTATACCATCCTGGCATAGTTGGCACAATCCCATGATCCCAGTGGTCTGTAGCACAGACCCTGGTACTGCCAAACTGCCCTTCCTGGGGTTTCACTGCAGCTGCTGCTGCTGCCAACCCCTCAGACAGGCATCTGCCCTCCTGGGGTCCAGCCAGGCCTGGCCCAGGATGGCAGAACAAAGAACTTCCTCTGAGAGAGGGTGTGACACCCTCTCCCTTTGGAAAATGGTGTGAAGGCAGGGGAGGAGTAGCCTCCCCCAGCCTCTGGAAATGCTTTGTTGGGCACAGATGTGCCCAATTCTGCATAAGCCAGTCTACACCGGTTCAGGGGACCCCTTAGCCCTGCTCTGGTGCGAAACTGGACAAAGGAAAGGGGAGTGACCACTCCCCTGACCTGCACCTCCCCTGGGAGGTGTCCAGAGCTCCTCCAGTGTGCTCCAGACCTCTGCCATCTTGGAAACAGAGGTGCTGCTGGCACACTGGACTGCTCTGAGTGGCCAGTGCCACCAGGTGACGTCAGAGACTCCTTCTGATAGGCTCCTTCAGGTGTTAGTAGCCTATCCTCTCTCCTAGGTAGCCAAACCCTCTTTTCTGGCAATTTAGGGTCTCTGTCTCTGGGAAAACTGTAGATAACGAATGCAAGAGCTCATCCGAGTTCCTCTGCATCTCTCTCTTCACCTTCTGCCAAGGAATCGACTGCTGACCGCGCTGGAAGCCTGCAAACCTGCAACATGGTAGCAAAGACGACTACTGCAACTCTGTAACGCTGATCCTGCCGCCTTCTCGACTGTTTTCCTGCTTGTGCATGCTGTGGGGGTAGTCTGCCTCCTCTCTGCACCAGAAGCTCCGAAGAAATCTCCGTGGGTTGACGGAATTTTTCCCCTGCAACCGCAGGCACCAAAAAGCTGCATTACCGGTCCCTTGGGTCTCCTCTCAGCACGACGAGCGAGGTCCCTCGAATCCAGCGACTCTGTCCAAGTGACCCCCACAGTCCAGTGACTCTTCAGTCCAAGTTTGGTGGAGGTAAGTCCTTGCCTCACCTCGCTGGGCTGCATTGCTGGGAACCGCGACTTTTGCAGCTACTCCGGCCCCTGTGCACTTCCGGCGGAAATCCTTTGTGCACAGCCAAGCCTGGGTCCACGGCACTCTAACCTGCATTGCACGACTTTCTAAGTTGGTCTCCGGCGACGTGGGACTCCTTTGTGCGACTTCGGGTGAGCACCGCTTCACGCATCTTTGTAGTGCCTGTTTCTGGCACTTCTCCGGGTGCTACCTGCTGTTGAGAGGGCTTCTTGTCTTGCTCGACGTCCCCTCTCTCTCCTGGTCCAATTTGCGACCTCCTGGTCCCTCCAGGGCCACAGCAGCGTCCAAAAACGCTAACCACACGATTTGCAGCTAGCAAGGCTTGTTGGCGTTCTTTTGGCGGGAAAACACTTCTGCACGACTTTCCATGGCGAGAGGGATCCGTTCACCAAAGGGGAAGTCTCTAGCCCTTTTCGTTCCTGCAGAAACCTCAGCTTCTTCTGTCCAGTAGAAGCTTCTTTGCACCCGCAGCTGGCATTTCCTGGGCATTTGCCCATCTCCGACTTGCTTGTGACTTTTGGACTTGGTGCCCTTGTTCCACAGGTACCCTAGATTGGAAATCCACAGTTGTTGCATTGTTGGTTTGTGTCTTTCCTGCATTATTCCTCTAACACGACTTCTTTGTCCTTAGGGGAACTTTAGTGCACTTTGCACTCACTTTTCAGGGTCTTGGGGAGGGTTATTTTTCTAACTCTCACTATTTTCTAATAGTCCCAGCGACCCTCTACAAGTTCACATAGGTTGGGGGTCCATTCGTGGTTCGCATTCCACTTTTGGAGTATATGGTTTGTGTTGCCCCTATCCCTATGTTTCCCAATTGCATCCTATTGTAACTATACATTGTTTGCACTGTTTTCTAAGACTATACTGCATATTTTTGCTATTGTGTATATATATCTTGTGTATATTTCCTATCCTCTCACTGAGGGTACACTCTAAGATACTTTGGCATATTGTCATAAAAATAAAGTACCTTTATTTTTAGTATAACTGTGTATTGTGTTTTCTTATGATATTGTGCAAGTGACACTTGTGGTACTGTAGTAGCTTCACACGTCTCCTAGTTCAGCCTAAGCTGCTCTGCTAAGCTACCATTATCTATCAGCCTAAGCTGCTAGACACCCTATACACTAATAAGGGATAACTGGGCCTGGTGCAAGGTGCAAGTACCCCTTGGTACTCACTACAAGCCAGTCCAGCCTCCTACATTGGTTGTGCAGCGGTGGGATAAGTGCTTTGAGACTACTTACCACTCTTGTCATTGTACTTTTCATAAGAGAAAAATATACAAAACAAGGTCAGTGTATATACACATAGCAAAAAAAAGTCTTGCATTTCCTCTTTTCACTCTTTTCTAAGTGCTGAAAAGTACTTCTAACTTTCTAAAAAGTTCTAAAAAGTTTTAAAAGTTTTTTTTCTCTGTCTTTCTAAAAGCTCTGACAAACTTTTTATCTTTTTCCATCACTTTAACTCTCTCTAAAAATGTCTGGCACAGGCCAAAATGTTGATCTGTCCAAACTTGCATATGATCACCTTAGCTGGAAAGGAGCAAGGAGTCTCTGCATAGAGAGAGGTTTGAGTGTAGGGAAGAATCCTTCCTTAGAACTGTTAATTAACATGCTTAGAGAACAGGATAAGGCTAGAAGTGCCCCATCTGTTGAAAAAGTAGCTAATGGTTCTCAATCTGATCCAGGGACTCCCCCAGGAAAAGATTCTGGAAAGAAACTTCCTAGCCTGCCCATTACTAGACAGTCTAGCATAGTTGGTAATGATGATGAGCCACACCATACAAATAGTGTTGTCTCACATCATAGCAAAAGCATTTATTCTCACCATACTGGTAGTGATGTTTCTGTTAGCCAAGCTGTTAGGGTGGCCTCTGTAAGGGACAGGTCTCCTTCTGTCCATTCTCACCATACTTCTGTTTCAAGGCATGTCCCTCCCACCCACCCTGATGACAGATTGTTAGAAAGGGAGCTCAATAGATTGAGAGTGGAGCAAACCAGACTGAAGCTCAAGAAGCAACAGCTGGATTTGGATAGACAGACTTTAGAAGTAGAGAAGGAGAGACAGAAACTGGGTTTAGAAACCCATGGTGGCAGCAGCAGTATTCCCCATAGTCATCCTGCAAAAGAGCATGATTCCAGGAATCTGCACAAGATAGTTCCCCCTTATAAGGAGGGGGATGACATTAACAAGTGGTTTGCTGCACTTGAGAGGGCCTGTGTTGTACAGGATGTCCCTCAAAGGCAGTGGGCTGCTATCCTATGGCTATCATTTAGTGGAAAAGGTAGGGATAGGCTCCTTACTGTGAAAGAAAGTGATGCCAATAATTTTACAGTACTTAAGAATGCACTCCTGGATGGTTATGGCTTAACCACTGAACAATCCAGGATAAAGTTCAGAGAGACCAAAAAGGAGTCTTCACAAGACTGGGTTGATTTCATTGACCATTCAGTGAAGGCCTTGGAGGGGTGGTTACATGGCAGTAAAGTTACTGATTATGACAGCCCTGTATAACTTGATCCTGAGAGAGCATATTCTTAATAATTGTGTGTCTGATTTGTTGCACCAGTACTTGGTGGACTCTGATCTGACCTCTCCCCAAGAATTGGGAAAGAAGGCAGACAAATGGGTCAGAACAAGGGTGAACAGAAAAGTTCATACAGGGGGTGACAAAGAGAACACTAAGAAGAAAGATGGTGAAAAGTCTCAAGATAAGCATGGGGATAAGGGTAAAACCAAAGATCCCACTTCAAATCTTAAACACTCTTCAGGGGGTGGGGGTAAAACAAATTCTTCCTCTTCTTCTCAACCTACACAATTTAAAAAGCCTTGGTGCTTTGTGTGTAAAAATAGAGGCCATAGGCCAGGGGATAAGTCCTGTCCAGGTAAACCCCCTGAGCCTACCACCACTAATACATCAAGCTCTAGTGCCCCTAGCAGTAGTGGTACTAGTGGTGGGACTGCTGGCAACAGTCAAGTTAAGGGTGTAGTTGGGTTCACTTATGGGTCCATAGTAGAAACTGGGGTAGTCAGTCCCAAGACAGTTTCTGTCACACCTAGTGGCATTGGCCTTGCCACACTGGCTGCTTGTCCCCTTACAATGGATAAGTACAGGCAGACAGTTTCAATAAATGGTGTTGAGGCCTTGGCCTACAGGGACACAGGTGCCAGTATCACTTTGGTGACTGAAAACCTAGTGCATCCTGATCAACACATCATTGGACAACAGTATAAGATTATTGATGTCCATAACTCCACTAAGTTTCTTCCCTTAGCTATAATTCAGTTTAGTTGGGGTGGAGTTACTGGCCCTAAGCAGGTGGTGGTATCACCTAGCTTACATGTAGACTGTCTCTTAGGTAATGACCTAGAGGCCTCAGGTTGGGCTGATGTAGAGTTTTATGCCCATGCAGCCATGCTGGGCATCCCTGAGGAATTGTTCCCTCTCATTTCTACTGAAATGAAAAAGCAAAGGAGAGAAGGCCTGAAAACTCAGGATCCCTCTCCATCAACAGGTAAAAAGGGTATCACAGTATCCCCTAACCACCCTACCATTCAGGATACCATTCCTGTGGTGGGAGAAACCTCTCCTGGGGTGGCACCTGTTCCAAGGGAATCATCAGTTGGCAAAACTGTACTCCCTGAGGTGGAAGTACCTCTCTGTGGGATAACTAACATTGGTGAGAAAAAGAGCACCATTTTAGTTAACATGGAGCATCCCTCCAACCCTCCCAAAGAAACTTTAGTGCAGAAACCCTGCACTGCCTCACAACACTTAGGACAGCATCCCTGCCCTAGTGTGGAGCTCATAGGACAGCATCCCTGCCCTGCTCCAACTCAAGAGAAACAGCATCCCTGTTCTCTCTTCCAGCCATATGGACAAAGTTTTTGCCCAGCTATGGCTTTACTGAGACAGCATCCCTGTCTGGCATTTCCATCATTACAAATAGGTTCAGTGGACAATTCCCACTGCTCTAAACTAAAACTTACTGATAGAAACTCTGAAAATACATCTTCACATTGTTGCTTAGCTAAAAAACTTCAAACAGGGTGGTTTACATCCCCACAGGGAAGTAACCATATAGTGGATGATAAAGGGAGTAACCAGTCTATTGCAGAGCTACTCTCTACTTATCACCACTTACAAAATAAAGTCTCAACTGGCCAAGGTTAGCCTTATTGTCCTTCGTTTGGGTGGGGGGTTGTGTGAGAAAGTAGCCTCTTTCTAGCCTTGTTACCCCCACTTTAGGCCTGTTTGTGAGTGTATGTCAGGGTGTTTTCACTGTCTCACTGGGATCCTGCCAGCCAGGGCCCAGTGCTCATAGTGAAAACCCTATGTTTTCAGTATGTTTGTTATGTGTCACTGGGACCCTGCTAGTCAGGACCCCAGTGCTCATAAGTTTGTGGCCTATATGTATGTGTTCCCTGTGTGGTGCCTAACTGTCTCACTGAGGCTCTGCTAACCAGAACCTCAGTGGTTATGCTCTCTCATTTCTTTCCAAATTGTCACTAGCAGGCTAGTGACCAATTTTACCAATTTACATTGGCTTACTGGAACACCCTTATAATTCCCTAGTATATGGTACTGAGGTACCCAGGGTATAGGGGTTCCAGGAGATCCCTATGGGCTGTAGCATTTCTTTTGCCACCCATAGGGAGCTCTGACCATTCTTACACAGGCCTGCCACTGCAGCCTGAGTGAAATAACATCCACGTTATTTCACAGCCATTTTACACTGTACTTAAGTAACTTATAAGTCACCTATATGTCTAACCTTTACCTGGTAAAGGTTAGGTGCAAAGTTACTTAGTGTGAGGGCACCCTGGCACTAGCCAAGGTGCCCCCACATTGTTCAGAGCCAATTCCCTGAACTTTGTGAGTGCGGGGACACCATTACACGCGTGCACTACATATAGGTCAATACCTATATGTAGCTTCACAATGGTAACTCCGAATATGGCCATGTAACATGTCTATGATCATGGAATTGCCCCCTCTATACCATCCTGGCATAGTTGGCACAATCCCATGATCCCAGTGGTCTGTAGCACAGACCCTGGTACTGCCAAACTGCCCTTCCTGGGGTTTCACTGCAGCTGCTGCTGCTGCCAACCCCTCAGACAGGCATCTGCCCTCCTGGGGTCCAGCCAGGCCTGGCCCAGGATGGCAGAACAAAGAACTTCCTCTGAGAGAGGGTGTGACACCCTCTCCCTTTGGAAAATGGTGTGAAGGCAGGGGAGGAGTAGCCTCCCCCAGCCTCTGGAAATGCTTTGTTGGGCACAGATGTGCCCAATTCTGCATAAGCCAGTCTACACCGGTTCAGGGGACCCCTTAGCCCTGCTCTGGCGCGAAACTGGACAAAGGAAAGGGGAGTGACCACTCCCCTGACCTGCACCTCCCCTGGGAGGTGTCCAGAGCTCCTCCAGTGTGCTCCAGACCTCTGCCATCTTGGAAACAGAGGTGCTGCTGGCACACTGGACTGCTCTGAGTGGCCAGTGCCACCAGGTGACGTCAGAGACTCCTTCTGATAGGCTCCTTCAGGTGTTAGTAGCCTATCCTCTCTCCTAGGTAGCCAAACCCTCTTTTCTGGCTATTTAGGGTCTCTGTCTCTGGGAAAACTGTAGATAACGAATGCAAGAGCTCATCCGAGTTCCTCTGCATCTCTCTCTTCACCATCTGCCAAGGAATCGACTGCTGACCGCGCTGGAAGCCTGCAAACCTGCAACATAGTAGCAAAGACGACTACTGCAACTCTGTAACGCTGATCCTGCCGCCTTCTCGACTGTTTTCCTGCATGTGCATGCTGTGGGGGTAGTCTGCCTCCTCTCTGCACCAGAAGCTCCGAAGAAATCTCCCGTGGGTTGACGGAATCTTCCCCCTGCAACCGCAGGCACCAAAAAGCTGCATTACCGGTCCCTTGGGTCTCCTCTCAGCACGACGAGCGAGGTCCCTCGAATCCAGCGACTCTGTCCAAGTGACCCCCACAGTCCAGTGACTCTTCAGTCCAAGTTTGGTGGAGGTAAGTCCTTGCCTCACCTCGCTGGGCTGCATTGCTGGGAACCGCGACTTTTGCAGCTACTCCGGCCCCTGTGCACTTCTGGCGGAAATCCTTTGTGCACAGCCAAGCCTGGGTCTACGGCACTCTAACCTGCATTGCACGACTTTCTAAGTTGGTCTCCGGCGACGTGGGACTCCTTTGTGCGACTTCGGGTGAGCACCGTTTCACGCATCCTTGTAGTGCCTGTTTCTGGCACTTCTCCGGGTGCTACCTGCTGCTGAGAGGGCTTCCTGTCTTGCTCGACATCCCCTCTCTCTCCTGGTCCAATTTGCGACCTCCTGGTCCCTCCAGGGCCACAGCAGCGTCCAAAAACGCTAACCGCACGATTTGCAGCTAGCAAGGCTTGTTGGCGTTCTTTTGGCGGGAAAACACTTCTGCACGACTTTCCACGGCGAGAGGGATCCGTTCACCAAAGGGGACGTCTCTAGCCCTTTTCGTTCCTGCAGAAACCTCAGCTTCTTCTGTCCAGTAGAAGCTTCTTTGCACCCGCAGCTGGCATTTCCTGGGCATTTGCCCATCTCCGACTTGCTTGTGACTTTTGGACTTGGTCCCCTTGTTCTACAGGTACCCTAGATTGGAAATCCACAGTTGTTGCATTGTTGGTTTGTGTCTTTCCTGCATTATTCCTCTAACACGACTTATTTGTCCTTAGGGGAACTTTAGTGCACTTTGCACTCACTTTTCAGGGTCTTGGGGAGGGTTATTTTTCTAACTCTCACTATTTTCTAATAGTCCCAGCGACCCTCTACAAGGTCACATAGGTTGGGGGTCCATTTGTGGTTCGCATTCCACTTTTGGAGTATATGGTTTGTGTTGCCCCTATCCCTATGTTTCCCAATTGCATCCTATTGTAACTATACATTGTTTGCACTGTTTTCTAAGACTATACTGCATATTTTTGCTATTGTGTATATATATCTTGTGTATATTTCCTATCCTCTCACTGAGGGTACACTCTAAGATACTTTGGTATATTGTCATAAAAATAAAGTACCTTCATTTTTAGTATAACTGTGTATTGTGTTTTCTTATGATATTGTGCAAGTGACACTTGTGGTACTGTAGTAGCTTCACACGTCTCCTAGTTCAGCCTAAGCTGCTCTGCTAAGCTACCATTATCTATCAGCCTAAGCTGCTAGACACCCTATACACTAATAAGGGATAACTGGGCCTGGTGCAAGGTGCAAGTACCCCTTGGTACTCACTACAAGCCAGTCCAGCCTCCTACAAGTAGTACCACATATTACAACACTAACAAGGTTAGTTATGTACACTATTACTATTATTACTATTTAGTTGTGTACACTATTGTACTAAGGAGCGCACAAGCAATTTGCCTATTCGGAGAGAAGCCCAACCAAAACCAAATGAATCACTGAATATTTACTTACTCCTCAAGGCCTTCTCTCTGGAACATTATCCTCTTCACCTCATTGAAAGCTCTTTCTCCACCAGTGCCAAGCTACAAAAGTATCACTTAAAGGACGACCAGTAACCCCTTTGTCTAACTTGTGTTCAGTCTGGGAAAAGGGCGAGGATATCATTTGGGGGTCGCCCAAGTTAGCAGTTGCTACTTCTGACTTTACAAGCTCTGGCACAGCCCTTGCGACTCCTGGTCTTAGACATGGCAAAAGCAGTGCCAAGAACAGAAGGTAAACTGTGGCCTGATAAGGACTACTTACTTTCTGGAGCTCCCACTGTCACATCACATTTTCAGTTTGGTTAAATAAATACATTTGGTAAGATAAATGCAACGCACACTTTTTGAAATACATCATGGTCTGAATCAAATAAAAAAATCATACACCTATTTTAAATTGTTGCCATTTTTCATTATTTTAAGTACATGAAAAATTAAGTGCTTGAATAGAATTGTTAACTCTGTGTTTTACTTGTGTGATAGTTCTTTAAATGTGATCAAAAATTAAAAAGTATTACCAATTATAAGGAATAAATCAAGGCAATAACATAGTTAATAAACAATATCTGGTTCATTTGATTTAATACCAGCAGGCATGATTGCTATTATCTTTTAAATCTCTTTTTGTACATCCCCCTATTTTTATCAATACATTTTCTTTTTGAAGTATACAGTAGGCATCTTTGACACAAATTACTGGAATGTTATTAGGAGCAATATCAAGTGGCATCACTTCCTGCGATTCAGTTTTAAAGGTCATATTATGTATGATGTCACTCCTGCTACCCCTAGCCTTCTTCAAATGTCATGAAGAGGGTAGCAAATATAAAAGTAGGCCCAGCCAGATACTTCGACCTAGAACAAAAAAAAAAGTTTACACTCTGCGTGGCACTTTAAAAATTGGAAAGAGATTACTGAGGCAGCATTTTACTTTCTCAGGCTCGGTCTATGAGCAAGATAATAGGGTCAGTGTGTGCAATTATATGAATAATGGTAATTTATACAACAGACAAAAACAACAAAGGATTGGCCCTTAATTACAGGTGGTATTTATTGCTGCCTAACTCAAAAATTTAAAAATGAAAGACTGAGTTAAAACCTGCAGTGCCTTAACTGCATGCCTTGCAGATTACATGCTGTTATTTACAGTGCGAAAACAATTCCCTCTGCGATCTTACTAGGATTGGAATGTATTACCTACACGTTATGCCAGGATCTCTGCAACAATTGCATTAACTGCTGAGTTAGGTTCATAGAACACTGGCGTGTGACATGCCTGTTACCAACCATAGGTCTGCAGCAAACATGGTTATCCGGTTTATGGGGCTTCAAACCTGTGGCCTGAGATTAATCACAAAGTCAGTAGCAAGTGTGGTGACCACCTGAGCTGTCCTACTATTTTTATGCCCATCGATGTACACAGCAGGTGCCTTAACCTATTAAGCTATCCTAAAATGTAGTCTATCTGAGAACAATAAAAATAAGTCAGACCAGTGGCATAATTGCCGTTTTTGCGTTCATTTCTTTTGGGTGAACATAGTATAATTAATGTATATGTACCTGTTTCTCATGGCTCCACACTTCCTAACTCCACTCCCTTTCTATTTTAACTCCCAAAATTTCACTTGAGGGTTGTAGGAGTACATTATTTCCATTTACAGCATTGCTCACATCACTACAAGACCCATGCGCCCACCCTGATCCAACTCAAGAGGGTGCAAATTAGCAAAAGTGTGATGTGAAAACATGATTCAAACAAATGAACACAAGAAGCGTTTCAAAACTGCATGGCAAGGTTGAATTTGAAACTCAAAAGACCCTCTTCTCTCTTTATTTGTCTATTCCTGAATGTAAGAAATTGGGTTGTTGGTTGACTTAGAGGTAATGTGTAAAGTATTTGTGCAAAACAGTAAAAACACACCACAGAGTTAGAAAAATAGTAGATTTTACTAACTAAAACAAGACCAAAATAACAAATCCAATTACTATAACCGGGGATATTGAATAGTAAGGTTTTAAGATAAAATAGCGCCAAGAAACAAATAGCACTATTAGGGACGTCTGCTCGCACTAGACTGGGACAAAGTCACAAGTTCAAGCCGACTGTGACAGAGCACAGGCCGGCTACAGGGACCCAGTTAGGCCTGTTAAACAAAGTACCTTAAATCCTGGTTGTGGAGCATTGCGTGGACCCGTGCCAAAGATGTCTCACGGCTGAGGAGATGCATCAGTTCCGAGATGTGACAAGACAGTAGTGTGAGGTCCTGTTGCTCTGACATCACTTGCAATAGGTAAAAAGAAATATAACAGTTTTTCCCTACCAGGACATGTAAACTTAAAAGTACATGTCCTACTTTTTAAATACATTGCACCCTGCCCTCTGGGCTGTCCAGGGCCTACCCTATAGGTTACTTGGATGTACTAAAAAGGGAGGTTTGGGCCTGGCAGAAAGTTTATTTTGCTAGGTCGAAATGCCAGTTTAAACTACAAACAAAGGCTCTGCAACGGTAGGCCTGAGACATGTTTAAAGGGCTACTTAAGAGGAAGACACAATCAGTGCTGCAGGCCCACTAGTAGCATTTAATTTACAGGCCCTAGGCACATTTGAGTGCACTTTACTCGGGGCTTAGAACTAAATTAAATATGCCAATTGTGGATAAGCCAATATTACCATGTCTTTAGAGGACAAAGGGCAAGCACTTTAGCACTGGTTAGCAGTGGTAAAGTGCAAAGTGTGCAGAGTCCTAATTCTAGCAAAAACAAGGTAAGAAAATGGAGGAGGCAGGAAAAGGGTGGTGGGAAGACCATCCCATGGCTGACAGGTCGAACAATGAATAAACGCACGCATGCGTATCATTGAAGACTATTTCAATGAAATTGCTACAAACGTGTCCTTTTTAATGAGTACATGGAGAGCAATTAAGCATATGATAATAAATGCTTCTTAAATTCACGTGTTTTCTTCATAATCACCTCACGAGTAACTTTAGAATCTGCAATGTTTTTCTCTTTTCTTGTGACAGCCCTGAAATATGCTCCTTGCTTTAGAGGCTATCGTTCATTCTATCCAGGAAGAGTGTCGTTTTACACCCTAGTCTAACAAATGTCACTAAACTTATGAATGAGTCTGTGCTTTTCACCCAGGGGTAGGAACTCCCTTTCAGTGTAAATGGATGACCTTAGCTGGGATTAGAACATCGAAACTCCAGGCTGTCAGAGCAAACCAGCATGAGAAATGTCTTCGGGTAAGAAAAAGCTAACAATAATTCTTTCCCACACTAATCTGCTTGGTTGTACTGTTTGAAACATTCCTTAAACGCACATTTTTTTTAACAAAGCTTCAGTAATTAGGTACACACAAAATGTTTAATAATCAGAAAATAATAATGATTTCATGTGTTCCCATAACAAAGTGTAGAAATAATAGAGCATTTGCAGATAGTAAGAAGTTAGACTAATTACATGATGTTTGAAATATTCGTATTTGCGCAACAACGAAATATTTGTATTTGAGCAACAACTTGATCGTATTAGTGTTTTGGCCCATGCTTTCTATTGACGCTAATTTGTAAATGTAGATATTGTGAAAGAACGCGTTAATGGATTTATTTAACTCCACAGACCCGTGCAAGGCTTTGTGTACTGTTCAAGAATAAGTGAAATCCGAGAGGCACGACATAATTTCCTGTATGTCCTCCATTTCTGCCAAGGCATGGGCGCCTGCCAGAATGAGCTCACAGCACCTGGGTTGCACTGCTGAGGGAGAGATCACCAAAAACATGAGCCTCAAGTTTGTAAACACCAAGTCATCTTGCCACCACAACAGAACAAACTCGACGTCTGCAAAAACATCAGCTTTTTTGTGTGAAAAACTCCTTGTGTCTTCAAATTGGCATATGGAGTCAATTCTTTTGAGGTGGGGCACCTATTTGTGAATTTGTATACCCTTAAATTAGGGCGTTTTACGTATGCCAATTAATTACACAATATGACATTAAACAATTTACAAAGCAAATGAAGGAGCATAAGATGGCTGTGCTCTTATGCTTCCTAAAATGTGAAGAAAAGGGGGAGGTTATATTCCTTTAGTAAGGTTTAAAACAAATTGTTAAATGTGGTCCACTGAAATGTATTAGTAAAAGTACACAATGAAAGTTAAGGTTTATGCTAGCGCATAAATACTGGCTTGCAAGGATGTCAATGTTGTAGTATTTTTGATATGTTATTCATTATAATCATTATATATATTCAATATAGACATTAAATATTTTTGAACTAAAAGTATATTTGTGTTCATTTTAGTTGGTCAGAGTGAAGGCCACATTCTTTTTGCATTTTCTAATCTTCAAAGTAAAAGCTTGTTTTACCAAAGCTGCAGGCGCTAAAGTTAGCAAGGAGCTCTTGGTGCTCAAGAGATAAGAGGGTCTGAGAGAATTCTATCAGAGGAAAGGAGTATCATGTCAATGGCAACTATAGCTTTTGGGATTCATGATTGTGAAGATGTGTCAAGGTCAGGAGTCAAAGACTTCAGAAAATTGAATCTTTAATTATAACTGTTTTTTATGATGTCATCATTCCTAGAAAAAACAAGATTTAAGAGTAGTTTAGCTGATAAGGGATTCAGAGTCTATCTACCCCTTGCTCAGAGCTGACCTTTTTTAGGTATAGACCTCACACTTTCTATGTGGCTTAATGCCACTGCACCTCTCTTAAACAGAATCTTCTAATGAATTTCTGTTTGCTAACCTTTTTCTGATATTCCTTTAGTTTTGGGCTAGTTGTGGAGCTAGATTCAATGATAAGGCAAGAGAACTTAATTTTAAAACCCAGACATCAAGGGGGTAATTTTGACCTCGGCGGTTTTTTGCCAAGACCGCCGATGGACCGCCGTGCGGAAGACCGCCAGTGGTGACGGTTTGCTGCTCAGTGTATTATGACCGTTGGCAGCTCTCCGTCCTTTTTCGGACGGAGAGCCGCCAACAGCCATACTGGCGGGCGGCGGGGAAGTGGAGGTTGCTCCACCTCCACCGCCATGTCAACAGAACACCGCCCACCGAATCACATCCTGTGGCTGTGTTCTGTTGACGGTGTGGTGTCGGTGGAGCAGCCCCCATGGCTCCCGTCCCCTCCCGGAGGATCGTCGGACCAGGTAAGTCGATTGTTTGTGAGGGGAGGGGGATGGGGGGGTGTTGTGTGTTGTGTGCATGCATGGGGGTGTGCGTGTGTGTATGTAGTGGGGATGTGTGAGTGCCTGTATGCTTGCGGGGGGGTTGTGAGTATGGGAATGAGTGCGTGTATGTCTGTAGGTATGTCTGTATGGTTGTGTGCGTGTATATTTGAATGTGGGTGTGCGTGTCTGACTGTGTGTGTGGATGTTGGCATGTTTGTCGGTGTGTGTGCGTGTACGTGTGTTGGTGGTGCCTGCATGCGTGTCATGTGTGCATGAGTGCTGTGATGTTGGGAGTCGGGGTGGGGAGGGGGGTCCTGCCACCTTTGGGGGGTGGCAGGGGTGGTGGGGGTGTAGGGGAGGGAGTCCGGGTTGGGGGTGGCGGAGACCCCATCAGTGCCAGGGAAGGGATTCCCTGGCACTGATAGTGCTTACCGCCATGGATTTCATGGCGGTTTCAAACCGCATGAAATCCATGGCGGTCAGCCGGGTCCAAATACCGCTGGCGGTATAGTGGGTCATAATGACCCCCTTGGTATCCTATTCTCCAGGTGTTTTTTTTTGCACAGAGGAGGGGGACTAAGTGCCCCCATGCACCAACCCTTATTGGGCTCTTGGGGCCCCATCCATCAGGGCCCTATTTTTTAGATTTCACTCGAACGCTGTGTTTGTGAAATCTTTTGTAAATAAAAAAACTTAAAAGGGGCTTAGAACCCTCCCTTACTTACCTGAACTTACCATTGGCTTAGTCCAAAGTCGCTCCAATTTGTGTGCTTCTGATTAGCAAGCATGTCATCTCCTTTCACTTTCTGCTCTCTGCTGCTTGCTGCTTGGCGGTCCTGATGTTGTGTGACTTGAGACCAAGTACTTCTTCCGGTCACTGACATTGGATAATGGTCACTGTCCTTCCACTGACAGTATGCTTCAAAAGATACATTTTTGTTTACTTTCACAGTGCACAGGATTGCATGAGGCGTGTTGGCCAACTCCATGTGATTTGTTGTGCTGTGCTTCTTACAAATGTAAATATTGTTCTGGAATGTTTTTAAAAAAAATGAATGGTGCAAGTACTTCACATATTTTCAAATAGAGCGTTTAGCTCAATAAGCTGTTTGTTGCTTTTTTATACCATAAATTATTTCTGTATCCAAACAACACTTTATTGATTTCAGCTGCAGACCATCAGGGTCACGAGTCACTGCAAAATTTGCATCAGGGTCTGTACCTGAGACTCAAGGTTGGTCTTCTTTGCTCGTGTGTTAAGGCCTAATACACATGTGAAGAACGCACTGTACTATGCCCCAGCATCCCCAACCTCAATTACAGAGTATGCTTTTGTTACTTGAGTGATCTCTTAGTGCACTTTTGATGTGTTGTCCTTATCCTCTGAGCTGGAAGCTTTGTTCTGCCACCTCCATAGGTCATGTTGGTTGCTAGCCTTGCCGGCATGCCATGGCTGTGAGCCACCAGGCAGATTAGTTCTCTGAGTAATGCCTGCCTCTCCCATGCTGCCCTTGCTCTCACCCTTCTGCCCTTATCCTCTCATACTCTATCAGGGACAGAGGGCAGTCCAAGGGTGTGGGCCAATGGTGTTCTGTGGAATTGCATCCCTGAACTCATCCGGAGCAAGTTAGAATTGCCGGAAAGTTCTAATGTTGTTTCCTTACATCAGACTAGAAGCGATGTCAGAACTCCATTATAGCCAGCAAACAGCACCAAAAAACGAGTGGGGCCCGCCAGCGCTTAGGTGCCTTTCTGGGGCTATGAAAAACTATTTAAGTTTGCATAAAAACTGATGTGTGGGTGACCAGTTTGTATAACCCCCAGCTCCTGGCTGGGTTGAGAAGACCCATGATGTGAGCATGTGCATTCCATGTCAGCCAAGGTTCAAACATGCATCAGTTCTGTAGTGTGAATGTGTGACCATGTGCTCTCTGAGGTGACCTTTGGAAGCGCTGTGACTGTGAGTCTGACGTGAGGAATAAAGGCGACAGCACCCATCACTCACCCCGTTGTGGCAACCTGTGCCTGCCGTGAGGTGAAGGCCCATACACTACCACCCCACAGAATGTTGATATCCCCTGTGAACAGCCCATAGCTGTACACCGGCTGTATATTTTTATTATCTGCTCATCTTTTTAGAATGATGTTGGAAAGTGTACAGTAAAACTGTACTGGGAATAAGGTTGTGGTAAAGTGAATTTGTAGATTATAAGTAGCATACGCTTAACTTAATTTCCAGAACGGTCACAATTTAGAAGTAAATATTTTAAGTGACATATTTACATTACACAAGGTTCTTAGATTAAAAATGTTTTTTTTTGTAATAAATGAGGATAATGGTTAAGGTATGGATTTAGGTAAGGTTTAAGGCTATGAATAGGATACTAGATATCATGGGGTAAAGGGTGGGAGTTCAGTGACATTTAAGTTTAGGTGAAGTTAAAGTAAATGATGGATTGAGAATTGGGAATGATTATAGTTAGAGGGCGTGGGTTATGACATAGACTGAAATTACTATTGTGGGTAAGGTACAGCGGGCAGAGGAACAAAATTCAACCTTTTTGCCACCATTCCTTAGCACTTGACCTTGAATTACATTTAAGGACTGCTATTTTTTTACAGAAGTGTTTTACATCTTCACTTTTGATTTTTCTACACCCAACTCACTGGAAATTTATTTTTTTGTAAAGCACCCAGCTTCCAAATTAAATATCTCCCCTCTGTAGGAAGACAGGCTGTACTTTGGCCTCAGTTAAGGCAAGCTTTCTGAACAAGCATTGGCAATGCCAATAGGTTGCATCTATTGTCCATGTCATGTCACTTTTATTAAACTTTAAGTTATATTGCACAGCAGCTTGACTGCTCTGCAATATGTGAAAAAACATTGCCAAGGTTAAATAGAATTTGCAAAGGCAAAACTTACTGGCTTTAGCAATGCTTGTTTTTTAAGGGGAGGTAGGCCTGCAGCTCCCCTTCCATAGTCTATAAAAAGCCTTAGGAACTCCATCTCCCAGGGCTCAATGTTTTTACAAGGTGAGGGGACAAGTGGTCCCCCTCCCTGAGACTTATTAGCCCTGGGGTCCCCTTCCCAAGTCATTATAGGCCTTGAGGAGCCCACACCGAGCCAAAACTTACCACAAAGGGCAGGGGGGCATGCAGCCCCCAGAGTCTCTTTAGGCTCTGGGGACTTCATTCCAGGTTCTTCCTTTTATTAAAGGGGAGGTGGGCGCATTGCCCCCCCCCCAATGCTTATGAGGCCTTGGGACCCCATCCCCTGGACCCGCCTTACTTAAAAGTGGATGTTTATTTTCAAGTTTCCCATTATTTTGTTGAAACCAGTTTCATTGATATTACGTTATGAATATTTTTCTGAAAATGCAAGCATACTTCAATACATTTTACTGAACGATGCTTCAAAGAAATAGTACCTAAAGTTTCACAGTCATTTAGCAAACATTTTTCCTAGTCGCATGTTTTTTGTGACTCTTGTTAATCTTGCTTTCAAGCTTCTGCAAATATTTGCATTTCATCAGATAGCATTCTGAGAGCCTTACAAGTAACATCATATTGTTAAACTTTACAAATGAGTGTACACATTTTTTTACTGGAACCACTGTCAGTAGTGCAGTCCAAGCTTACAGCAAGTATTTAGAGGACTCACCCTAATAATAAATGCTTTCATTAATGAATCATAAATAAAACCATAAATACAAGAGTACATTTGCATATGGACACAATGTTATATCAACTGCAGACAATTCCTTTCCTTGCTCCATAATGTGGTACTGTAATGTGGCAGCCTAAAGGTTTATGGTAATTTTGCATTACTTGTTGGCAAGGAATTACAAATAATGACACAATTACTCCTGCTCACTTAATTAAGAGTAATTTTGGGGGACAAAACCTACCACATGCGCACTTTTATCAAGTGTAAGGGGGTCATTATGATCCCTGGCGGTTCAGACCGCCATGCCGGCGGCGGGTTAAAAGACCACCACCGGCATGGTGGTCTGAACCGCCATATGAAGAACACATGGAGGGCCACCATAGGCGGCCCTCCTCCACCGCCAGGCTGCCTCCGATAGGCAGTCTGACGGTGGAGGGAATCATTATCCGACAGGGCAGCGTTGCTGCCCCTCGGATAATGATCCCTACTGCCACCAGCCTTCCCCTGACGGGTTCCCTCATCAGCGAAAGGCTGGCAGAAGGGTTGCTCCAGGGCCCCCCCTGGGGGCCCCTATACTGTCCATGCACTTGGCATGGGCAGCACAGGGCCCCCTGTGCAGTGCCCCATCGAGCAGGTCACTGCCCGATTTACGGCAATGTCCCGGCCACGCATTCTGCTAGGCCGGTGGGTGGAAACAATGTTTCTGCCCGTCGGCCCAGCAGAATGTTCTTTCTGCGGCCGGCAGGGTCCCAGGGGGGCTGGCGGTCAGTTAAATGACCACCAGCATGAACACGGCAGTTAACACCGCAGTGTTCATAATGAGGGCCTAAGTTCCAGCTTACATTTGCTTTTCGTATTCTGCTGCATTTAACACTATTTCTTAGTGCAAAATTGGTCCTAGTGTCCATTTTGGAAACAAGGGTGCATATTTAACTAAGAAAATAGCACTAAATGCCGGCAGTAAGATGGGGGTAAAATCCTACACCAAGAGTGCATTTTGAGAGCATGAGTAGCTGCTCACACTCACTATTTGTTATCTTTTGCATTTAGCGCTATTTCTTAGCACAAAATGTATTCTCAAGTCCAATTTGGTGCTAGGGGCCATTTTGCCCTAAGAAAATAGCACTAAATGCCAGGAATAAGTTTGGGAGAAATCCTACCTCAAGAGAACACTTAGAGCGTGTGAGTGGCTGCTTACATGACCAATTATGTTCTGTTGCATTTAGCTTTCTTTCTTAGCGCACAATGCATTCTGACACCCATTTTTGATGTCAGGGCGCATTTTTGGTTAAGAAATAGCACACTATGCAGAATTACTCTTTTCTCATAATTAATCTTGCTGAATTTCTGGACTATTCCATATGATTATGCTAAACTGAATTACTTCCACTCTTAAATAGCATGTGATGTAAAAGTACTCCTGATGTAATGTCTGTGATGTAATAACCTCTGATATGATGACCTGCAAACTAACACTGCTATTCATTTCTTGAACATTAATTAAACTCTTCTAAGACTTTGGGTTTTACATTATTCTAAGGGTTATCCTGTGATGAGAGATTGTGTAGCCTAACTATATACATATGTTATGCACAAGGTATGAGAATTCTAGTAAGCACATATGAATTGCTGTAATAAGTCAAGTATAAGTTTAAAATCATCTTCCTTAAGAGAGTACATAGTGACCAAGCTTGATGCAGTTATTCAAAATATTGGGATGAGCACAAGTGTAGATATATATTTAGATACTCAATTTTATGTGCTTTAGATTACAGGAATTACCAGTTTCACATCAAAGCACAGAGAGTTGACTGCATAGAGGCATTGTTATTAGAGCTAATCATAAATCCCTTAATGATAAGATATATAATTGTCTTGTATATATCCACTACAGCTTGACCAACAGAAGTGACAGGTGAAGCCCTATGCCTCTTTTCTCTCTTACCCCTATCCAAGTCTACTACTGCCACTTATATTTCCGTGTCAGTGGTGGTACTGGTGACTGACAGAAACGTGCATCACTGCCTTTGGTTTGCCTGCGCAAATGTTACAGTATCCTGACAGATGTGACTAAAAAATACCTCTTGTGCCAACAGCCTGCTGGGCACTACTGGAGGCAATGTTCAAAGCTTTCTTGGAAGAGGATGATTATGAAAGGGTATAAGATCATGTCGAGCCCAAAACATTCTACCAGATGCTTCAAGATTCATCTGAGCATAATGAAATATTACACTCAGGAAGGTCCATGATAATTTAGCTTGACTTATGCCATGGCTTAAGAACACATCTTGTGCCCTAAGCATAATGTACATGCTCAAAAGTGACGTTCAGTGAGCACTAAACAATGAGTCAATGGATTTTGTAAATGTCTAAAGTCATGACGGTTCTTAGAGCAGACTGGTGTGTGGCTGATGCAAACACAGTGGGTTCTGTAGGAATGGGGCTGGAGTTTATGCATGGTCAAAGGTGGCACACTGTACTGGCTTGGAAGTAATTTTAAGTACACCAGATTAATTGGGGTAATTTTGGTAATTCCATGTTATTCCGTGTTATTTTTGACACAGAATTACCATTAATTATGCAAATATGCCTGCTTGCGCGATTAAGCGTAATTTGAGTGTAGGGAATTAACCCAGAAACAACAAATTTAGCTAGGGTGGGAGGCTGCTCACGCTGCAGTTTGTATTGGTGTGCATTTAATACTATTTCCTTAGCACAGAATGCATCCTTTCATTCATTTTGGATGTGAGGGGACATTTGGAACAGAAAACGTAGTGCTAAATGCAGGGAGTAAATTGGGGGGAAATCCTGTTACAAGAGCACATTTAACAAGTGTGAGCAGCAGCTGGCTCTGCTATTTTTATTATTTTACATTTAGCACTATTTCCAGGGGTGTAGTTTAAGGAGGAGTGTTTGGGGTGCTATGCCACCTTAATAAATGTATTATCTAGTAAATGGCTCTGTGTTGGTCATTTCAGTCGGGGATGGTGAGGTGGTGAGGTGAGGATTTATACAAGGACACACAGATAAAAACATACACACACACTCACTCCTCTCCGTTTTAAAGTTCTTAAAACTGTTCGTAATTTCAAAACGTACTGTGTATAAGTAACCCTAACAATCTGCACTACTCCCCCTTTCCCCTGTCCATTAAGCTCCCTCATGCCCTTGTCAGATAATGTATTTAAGCATGACATGGCAGCGTGATTGTTGGGAAATATGAAGCTCACACCCCACCCCAATCTTACTGACCAAGCAATTCTCCTGGCTATTTCTTTGTGTAAAATACATACTTGTGTCCAATTTGGATGTGAGGGTGCATTTGTACTCTAAGAAAATTGCTCTTAATGCAGAATTACTATTCTTGCATAATTCTGCAGAATTTGTAGGTAGATCCGATTGATTACTCCATACACAATTACAAAAGTTATACCTATCCCTATTCATACCCATAACCTGCTTAGTGGAGCTGAATAAAGTATTCAGTGAGCACGAGATGCAGGCAGAGGGACTAGCAATCAAATTTCACTTGGCCTTGCTGGTATTTTGGAAGGAACATGGACAAAAAATCTAGCCAATTGCTCAAGAATATCATAACAAATTGGCTAGTGGACAAAATGTTACTCAAGGCATAATATGTTTTTTTCACTAAAATCACTAACTAACCAATATTATAATAAAGAAGCATAAAGCAAACAGGAAGTGTACAATCTTTCTTTTGAAGACTCTAGTTCTTCGGGCTGTTGGAGGAAATTTCCCATTGCCTGAGCTAACTAGGGCACTATTGACAGAAAACTCAAGGTCCCACCTCGGTAAATAAGGTGGTGGGACCTAGGGTTGGCAGGCAAGAGTATACTCAGTCGTGTTTGCAAAAGAGTACGCTGTCCACCAATCTTTCAATAGGGCACTACATTAGCATAATTGGTTTGGATCATGTAATTTAGAGTCCTTTTTACCTATTCGTGTATTTGAGGACATTAAGTGATTGTAAGTGGTACCATAGTTTGCTTCACTATCTAAGAAAATAATGTAGACTTCCAGTAAGCATAGTATGGACCAGTGATACGGCATCCTTGATTTTCTACCTAAAAAAAACTTCTGCAACACCTAATAATCTTACTATAGCGTTCCGTCTCTAAATAATCTTTATGCAGGCATCTCGTTATTATCATTTCATGACCACTCTATTTTTTGCAAGGGCACCTATTAGCAGTCAATGTTACCACAGGAAAAATAACTGTTTTGAATTGCACAATTTTGTGTATATGTAATAACACTCGAGGTAAAACAGATTATGATTGGTTCCATAAAATGTTATTTAACCATTGAACTCGTTCATTATGTCATTTGTGATGTTGTGAATGATGTCTTGCTAACCGTATTTGACTCGTTTCTCAGACTTGTAGGGTTTGAATCGCAGCATACAACCATAACTTTTGTAAAACGTTTTTTGCACATCACTAATCCTCTTATCAAACAGTCGTCTATATCACCATCCATTAGCCACAGAATAGAGTGCCCCTTGTTAAATCATCTAACTTACCTCTCCAGAGGAAACTACTCCGTTTCAACAATTAAGCATGCACTCGGAAATGCCTCTTTTTAAGTTCAACTAATATACTTCGCACTGACTTTGTGACTACTTACCTGTTCCCCACAGGTCCACCGATCCCAAGCACATAAACATATTGTTTTTTTTCTTCAGTTTTTCTCCACTGCCCTTTTCCATTGGAAAAGTTATCCATAAACGCATTACGGTTTAATCAGGCCCAGGATCTTGGCAGGAGCAATGTTTTGACTGTTTTGCACAGCTGTGCATGCATCAAATTTAGCTTAATGTGATATATTGAAGACCCCGCTGGTATAAATTGCTGAACTCCCACAGCATAAAGTTAATTAGCGCAACCCACAGAAGGGAGCACTACACTGTCACCCAGACAACTCGGCGAAGATGGCTCAATGCACGTTGTATTGAAACATTCTTTCGAAAGTTAGAAGCACTATTGCTGAGCTAAAAACGTATGAAGATTCAATAATCACTGCATACTGCAGAATACTACAATAATTAGAACAGTGTTTCTTAGATGTGGTTTGATTCAGTCCTCTTATTATGGCATTCATCTTGGTCCCCGTTTTAATTATTTCCTTTTCTACTTCTCACTGACTGAGCCTTTAAAAATATTAGTGTGTGAAGAAATTAGATGTTGGAGGTGATGTCTGGTATTGGTTTCTTGATAAATTCCATTTAACTAATGAAACTAAGACACCTGATTACAAAGATGTCTTACTGAAAACCTAGGAATGTGAACACAGTGACAGCAGAGTTACCTGAAAGTGAGACTGGGCCTTGTTTTGTAGACTGCCATTTCACCATAACTTTGGAGAGCTGACATACTGGGCCTGATTCACAGAGATTTTCTGAGACAAATTTTGTGCGACTCCTGACTAGGAGTAAACCAGGAATAATCAGGAGTACTCCTGATTTAATCCTGCAATTCATTATTAAATGAAAAGTACTACAAGATTATGTCACACCTACTCATACATCAATCTTGGTCAATTGCTCAATGTGTACTTTGAAAATAATCCTTTTTATCAATTCAGATTCTCGCCCCTAAGTAATGAAGCTTTAAGGCGGATGGCAAAATATGGTGTTTGGCCACATTGTTAAATGGCCGCTTGTTATGAAGATGAAGTTTAGCTTGCTTGGAATCTACAAGTCTCAAAAAAGTTAGGGCTGTTGACCTAAAACCAGGACCGGATGGGTGGTACATATGTTACATATGCCTTATTACAAGTTTCAGAGGATATAATGAACTTGCAATACAGCAGACCGGATATCAATCACTTTTAAAATGGAGTATCCCATCCACTAAACTCTATATCAGGCCCTAAGTCTCTTGTTGACTGTTGTAAAATATGAAAATATGGCAGTATTCAACTATCCTATTTATTTTGAGTTTTATCCGGATCTGGAATCCTCCAACTTTTGAAGCTTTAATTTTGGATTCTTATTTATTGAGGTTAACTTCTGAAAGACCAACCAGTTGTTAGTCAGGAAAAGATCTTTATTCACACATTTTCAGTACCTGCATTGTGCACTGTAGCATAACGGATTCATGTTGAAACCAAAGGAATACTCTCAATGACTATAGAATACTCCATCACCTGCAATTCACTTAGGTTTAGCCATAACATTATCAGTGTCTCCCTCACTCAAAACATCATACCTGAAACACTCAAGACTGGATAGATTCTGCCACTGCTGAAAAAAGTTAACCTTAACTACAACGATCTATAATTCCTGCTGCATCAACCATCTGCCATTCTCGATTAAGAGCATCAAAAAGGATGTTTCCACCCAGTTTCAGAAAAAAACAAGATAATTGCTTCCCCGCAGGGCTACAAATCAGGTCTGAGGTCTATCTAGCACAGATATGACAATAATCCATGTTGTTGCCGACACACTTCAGATTAGAAAGAACTTTGATTTGTGTTTTCTCATCCTGTTTGTCCTCTAGGCAGCCTTGCTGCTCAGAATCCATCATCTTCTCACAAATGAACTTCAATAGCATCATCCTGCAATAGTTCACCTCCTACTTCAACAACAAATCTCAGATACTGCTGATGAACTCTCCTGGCACAGTTCTATAAATTGTACACATACCTAAATAATCCATTCTGTCTCCAGTGATCCCAAATAAATTCATACCATTCATTGGAGTGCTTGTGTTAAACAGACATATCAAGAACTGACATTACCCTAATGAAAACAAGCTGAATATATAAAAGTTCCTTACAACAGCATGATTGACCACTAGAACAATTAATAACATTATGCTCAGGATAAAACATATAATAGATTGTAGAAGAGATGAAGAAAGGACTAACCTCAGATAAGTGACATCTGCAAAACTAAGAACTATTGCCTAAAGCCATACTGAAGCAACAGTGTAGGCAGCTTTAGCAGAATGAAATGCATATAGTGGAATGAAATGCAACATATAGATTATCAGAGGTTCTAATAGTAAGCATGCTTATCAAGCCCCTCTACAACATTATATAGCCACCAAAACTAATAGGGAGGAACAGAGCTCATTTGATAGGGAAACCTGCTCGATAAGAGTGCAGCATAAAGAAGAAATGTAGCCACAACTAAGGATAATTACTAAAAAGACGGAAGAGATGCATGCTCAACTGAAATTAGGCAATAAACCTGAAGGCCTGACTCCTTCTCATTCAAAAGAAGGTAACCAGTTACAGAGAGAGATCATCTAAGATGAATCATTTGAGGAAAAAAATACCTTCTTTCTGAAATATCAATGCGAAGCAGGGGGGATATCCTGAATAAGGGTGATATAATCAAACTCTGCAAAGCCATTCACATTCTGTCACACATGTAAAGTTATCTTATGTTATTATATTATGCTATGTTAAGTCATGTTATGTTATATTAACTAATATTATACATTGTTAATCACTCTTGAGGGTATCCAGGTGCTTGGTGTGTGAGGTCAGTCAGGGAACTTATTTGAAAGACCAGGGGCCTCATTTACTAGGCCCTAGCGCCATCCGGAGCGTCACTATTTGCGATGCTTCTGTTGCGCTGTGCACTTTTCCCAGCTTAACGTGTCCTTTTAGATATAGGCCTCCTGGCGCAGTTTTCTGCAGCTAAGGGGCGTGCAATGGTGTTGCTGTGGGCGTATCCATGTAACACTGTTAGACTTTTCATCCTTGGCATGGTCTCCCTTAACTTATTGCCTCTGTTTCCCAGGTTGTTGATATGTGCTGGACTCTGATTTTGCTGTTTTTGTTACTCAGGGCACTTTACCACTGCTAACCACTGCTAAAGTGCAAGTGCTCCTTTACAAAATGTGTATGTAATTGGCTTATCCATGATTGGCATAGTTGATTTATTAGTAAGTCCCTAGTACAGTGCACTAGAGGTGCCCAGGGCCTGTAAATCAAATGCTACTAATAGGCCTGCAGCACTGGTTGTGCCACCCACATAAGTAGCTCTGTAATCATGTCTCAGACCTGCCATTGCAGTGTCTGTGTGTGCAGTTTTAACTGTAAATTCAACTTGGCAAGTGCACCCACTTGCCAGGCCTAAACCTTCCCTTTTCCCACATGTCAGACACCCCTAAGGTAGGCCCTAGGTAGCCCCAAAGGCATGGTGCAGTGTATGGTTAAGGTAGGACATATAGTAATGTGTTTTATATGTCCTAGCAGCGAACTATTGCTAAATTCGTTTTTCACTGTTGCAAGGCCTGTCCCTCTCATAGGTTAACATGAGGGCTACCTTTAAATCTGATTAAAGTGTAGATTCCCTTTGGGAGTGGATGGACATGTGGAGATTGGGGTCTCTGAGCTCACAATTTAAAAATATATCTTTTAGTAAAGTGAGATTGTCTGTTTGAAAATGCCACTTTTAGAAAGTGAGCATTTTCTTGCTTATGCCATTTCTGTGACTCTGGCTGTTTGTGGAATCCCTGTCTGGGTCAGGTTGACAGTTGGGCTGGTTGCACCTCACTCTAGACAGTGACACAATGGGAGCTGGGGTATAGTCTGCATTTCCTGATGAGCCATCTGTGCTAGGAGGGAGGGAGGAGTGGTCACTCACACCTGAAAGGGCTGTGCCTGCCCTCACACAATGCAGTCTCCAACCACCTGGTGAGTGTCTGGGGCCTGGCCTGGGCAAGGCAGGATTTCACATTCAAAAGAGACTTTACTTTGAAGTAGGCCTACTTCAGAAGAGAAATTGGGTATGAGAAGGACACCCAAAACCACAAACTTTAGAACACTTCTGGAAACCAAGAGGAACCTCTGCCTGGAGAAGAGCTGAAGAGCTGAGGAAGAAGAGCTGCCCTGCCTGTGACTGTGCTTTGTGGAACTATCCTGCAGTTGCTACTTCTGCCAGAGTAAGAGGGCAAAGACTGGACTTTGTGTGCCTTCTATCTTGTGAAGATCTCCAAGGGCTTGATTTAGAGCTTGCATCCTTTTGTTTGAAGTCTCAGGGACAGCAAAGACTTCTCTCTGCCAGCACCTGGAGTCTCTGGAGAGACTCCTACCCTGACAAGTGGTACCCATCCAGTTCCTGGGACCCTCAAAGGAGAAGCTGGCAGCCTAAGAGGAAGAAATCCACGCACAGAACGCCGCGCGGGGAAAAGATCGACGCAACTCTGATCTGCGGCTGAAAAATCAATGCGCCACCACCTTCACAGCTGAAAATCAACACTTGCCTGCAACGCAACCAAAAAATCGATGCACGGAGCTGTAGAAACAACACTCAGCATCGCTGACGGAGGCTGGGAGATCGCAACCCGCGCTGTGTGGTTTTCAGATCATCGTGTGGCTGGATTTCCGACGCAAGTACCAGTTGGTGTCTAAAAACAGTGCAAGGCCTGGCCAGATCCGAGAGTTCTGACCAGATTGACTCATCACTCTCCTGCGGAAAGAAGAAACAATGGGCCCGACCGGACAAAAGGAGAAGCGACACAAGGTCTCCCTCCTGAGTGAAATCGATGCATCGCAAGCCCTTTTTGACGCGCACTCGCCTGTGCTGGGTTATTTTTGATGCAGTCAAGGTACATTTTCACTCTAACAGTGTTAGTCTGTGTTTAAAACTGCATGAAGACTCTTTTTGCTTTTTAATTGATAACTTGACTTGTGTATTGTGGATGTTTGTCGTTTTGGTCTTGTTTTGTTTAGATAAATATTTCCTATTTTTCTAAACCTCTGTTGTGTCATTTTGCAGTGTTTTTATTAAGTTACTATGTGTGTTGTTACAAATACTTTACACCTAGCAGTCTGAAGTTAATCCTACTGCCCGTGCCAAGCTACCAAGGGGGTAAACAGAGGTTAGCTGAGGGTGATTCTCTTTTACCCTGACTAGAGTGAGGGTCCTTGCCTGGACAGGGGGTAACCTGACTGGCAACCAAAGACCCCAATTCTAATAAACACCCATTGCTTTTTGACACTGCCTCAGATTCATGAGAAATCGTAAACCTGAGGCACTGCCAAAAAGTACCGCCTCCCCAGGGGAGGCTTTAGAGTGGCAACATTTATTTATTTATCCTTGTTTTGTTTCTCCTTTTAGAGAGAGCAAATCGCCAAAAAGATTGTTTTTGTGCAGGAAGTTGTCCCTTTCTGCACAAAAAACAATCCCCCCCACAATGCAGCCATCCTTGCACCATGGCACAAGGGTGGCTATGTTGGCGAAAGGCAGCTAGTTTAGCTCCAGCGCAGGTGGCAACCCTGGAATGCGCATATTATTTTCAATACAGTGCTTCCCTGCATTTTGGAAATGACGCAGCTCAGAACAGCAAGACTGCTTGCGGCACCACACTGCACCACTTCCTTGTATATGAGGCCCCAGGTATTCAACTTCTTGCAAGAGTCAAGAAGAGAGAACACAACTCTGATCTGCTATGGGAAGTGGTTTCAGGCTTTAGTGGGCAGGTGCGAGAAAATGCACCCCCGGCTCTGCTTTGGTGTTTGTGTGGGATGTGTTCGAGTGCGAAACTGGAAGTTACTTTTGAGGCTATCCAGGTGCTTTGTAGCAAGTTTGTGAGGTCAGCCTGAGGGCTTAGTTGAAAGGCGAGGTCTTAAACTTCTCGCAAAAGTCAAGAAGAGAGGAGGCTCTGATCTCTTGTGGGTGGGGGTTCTAGGCTTTAGGGGCCAGGCACAAGAAGAAGCGGCCCCCTGTTCTGCCTTTGTGTATGTGTGGGGTGTGTTCTAGTGAGAAACTGGAAGAATGGAAGTATCTGGATGATTGGTGGACAAGAATGAGGCTGTTCAAGTAGGCAGGACCATTGTTGTAGAAAGCTTTGTAGGTGTGGGTGAGGAGTTTAAAATGTGCATGCTTGCGTACTGGAAGCATGTGGAGTTCTCTAGGGTGGTGTGTGATGTGAGCTCAGCGTAGGAGGTTTAGAACTCGTTTGGCTGCTGCATTTTGGACAGTCTGCAGTCTTCTTATGAGTTGGTTGCTAATCCATACATACCGGGTGTTCCATAGAATAGTCTGCTTTTGATGAGGGCTTGGGCGATTGTTTTCCTGGTGTTGTCTAGTAGCCTCTTGAAGATTGTCTTCAACATCCATAGTGTGTTGAAGCAGGCAGAGACCACTGCATTGACTTGGGTGGTCATATTCACTTTGCTGTCTCTGATGATTGTGAGGTTTCTCACTTGCAAGCTTGCCGTGGGGAAGGATCCATTGTCTGCGTGGTGCTAGGTGAGTCCTTTGGCAAGGTATTCTTCTGAAAGGCTGCTACCTCGGTCTTGTCCTAGTTCATTTTGAGGCAATTGGATTTCATCCAGGTGGCCATTTCTGTCATGCATGTGGAGAATTTGCTCCTGGTGTTTGGTGTTTTGTCTGAGAGGGACAGTCCCAGTTGATTATTATTATTTTGAACATGTTTATGTTGTCAGCTTGTAGAATTAAAGATGTATGACTAATTATGAGTGGGTCATTGTTTCCCGAACCCTGCGTAAACTCCTGTGTCTTCAGGTACCAGAATTACAAGTTTGGTTGTATTGAACATTTCCAATATTTACTGAATGATTTAAATATCTCAAACTTTGTTAAATTTCAACAGGTCAAACCAGCAAAAATTGAACAGGAGAAAAACATACTGTATTTACTACATCATGGTTCATTAAACATCAAAATCTGTATGTTATTTTCCACAAACTCGTAAAAGGTTCTATTCATGGCACCTAATAAATAACATACCCCATGTTATTGTATGTATCCCGTGCAATAAAATTACATCTATATTCGTAATCAGGGCTTTAGCAACAATGGCTTTTATTCCAATAAACCTATAGAATGCAATTAATTAGTGCAGGTGACCTTTGCAAATGGTAAAATTGGAAACTTAATTTGGAGAATTGAAATCAGTTTGCAAACTGGGGGATCATACTGGCAACCCCTCGACCAGATAGGTATTCACATGATTTTTTAAATAAGTTCTATAAAAACCTCAAATAAGCTGAACATATGTAACACAGATTTAATAAAGTATAATGGTAATACTGCAGTATTACTCCATATAAGGTAATACTCCATGGGGTAAAGGGTACTGCAAGCATAAACAGCATGAAGGTCATCTGAGTAATGAATAATAGTAACCTAAAATGCAAACAAATAAAGGTTTGAAGAAAGTGTGAAGAGGGTGAAGATTGACTTTGTCTACTGCATTAAATTATCACTCCTGGCATATGTCAAACTAATGGCCTGATGACAATCTACACGTGGAACAGAGAGCAATTCACACATTAGACTCCACTCCATGTTAGGAAAACTGGAAATATTTCACATAACATGCCTACAAGATGCTTAGGCATTAACATTTACCCTGTTACCAAACTATTATGAATTATTCTGTTTGTCAACAAAATATAAGCAGTCATGCTTTAGGGGGGTTAGCAACTTAAGTCCCTAATTCTGCTTGACGCATGTAGTAGACTGGATGTCTGTGAGCAGTCTAAAATTAAATGGAGAAAAGACAGAAGTGCTAGTGGTTGGACACCACTGGATGGAATTGAGCTGGCCAGATTATCTAGGATCTCAGCCCAACCCTAATACACAAGAAGGGGCCTTGGATGATACAGAGATTGTTAAGACCCTACAGCCCTACAGGAACTTTGTGCTCCCCAAACCAGCAACTGTTTGTGGTCCCTAGGATTAAGAAAGCCAGGGGTGGTGAATGCTCATTTGCCTTCCTCCCTCCCAAACTCTGGAACGCTCTTCTGGTGAAAGTAAGAAAGTTTGAGTCGAACTAAGATTTAGAAAATTCTTGAAGACTGCTCTTGAATTGGCAGTCCCAATTTCCCACAGCATACTACCATCAATTGCAAATATATTAGGAACAAATGCCTGCATTTAATTGGAGTGCGGGCCGAGTAGAACTAATTCATCAGCTAAAATGTGAAACAGGAATATTAACTACATTTTATGCAGTGTTCTTGAGGAACAAATGGAGGGTAGAAATGGCCAATTAATAGACTGTTTTTTTCGGTATGGCATCACTAAACCAGATGCTCTCTTTGGAACTGTTATGAGGTACTTTAGATATTACACAAGCATGTTATTTTAGCCTAGGTCTGCAGCTTGTGCCCTTTCACTCTGAGGCATGCATTCTTATTATTATTGTTATTTTAACAAAAGCTTTATATTAGTGGAGATGTTTTTATTATATTATCAGCTTGTCCTTTTCCACAGAATTCTTTTATTCTATAGATTCTAGAACCATTGTTGTGACAGTATGGTGAGACTTTTCCTATGTTTCACTTTCCTTGTCACTGCCTTGCTTTTATCATGTTTTATCATTCTCATAATCACAGTACATGATTTACATCTTTACATAGAAAGCAGTTGATTGAATAAAACTTATTAAACCTAGTCCTGCTTCTGTTTTGCCTTTGTATGTGGGAGACATATGTGACTGAGAGAAAGAGGATAAGATCTCTTCCACTACAATTTCCCTGAGAAATCTAGATCTGATGTGAAGGGCTTCCACAAATCACCTTTTACTCTTGGGTACTGGTGAGGTGCTGCTAACTGGCCAGAAGGTTTAGGCCACATGCTATCACACAGTGCAGAATCAGGCTCAGTCCCCTGCGCTTGGTGCTGCTACCACCCAAATCCAGCAGCCTTGTTACTATACCAAGAGTCTCTAAGACAGAACTGAATGATCAACTGGCAAATGTCCTAGAAATCCAAAACAGTACAAGGCTAGGCTAGCCAAAAGGATTAAGAGATCTGAAATATATTTTGAACAAAGCAATGGGGAATTATAAGGATAAAAAATGATCTTAAATTGAAATAAATAAATAGATGCAATAAGATCATTATAGAGGGAAACCCTTTGGAACCGAAGGCTCTCAAGAGAAGAGAAAATGTGGGTGAGACTGGAGGAGGCTGTCAAATCTAAAGATAACCAAAAGCTCTAGCCTATACTTTAGATGCTACACAGCTTTGACTGTTTGGAGAAACAAGGGTAGACTTATCAGAGTCTCATTATTTTACTTACCTTGTGTTATCCAGGAATGCATGTACTTGGAAGATGGTCCTTAGCTTGTCCATTGTTCAACTTACCTAGACTATCCAATTACTCCTGAAAATATCAGTTATATAGGCTCAGTCACAGACGATTTTTCCTTGACAAGTTTTACGAGTTTTTTTCATAACTTCAGACTTGGAAGCTCTACTGTAAATTAACCTTTTGAAACCCGTTACTGCTATTTGTACATTTATATACTTCTAGCCTCTAAAAAGTCATGGATGGTGATGAAACACGTTTGCTGTTGTTGTGATTATATATGTGATTTGAAGCACAGAACTTCCACATTTCAATACAACTCACTTGATTGGACTCATCAGCTATGAATCTTTACTCTATGGACTTTTACTTTTGGAATACTATTTGAGCGCTTGGGTATCTTTGAAATCTCTGGCACCTAGTAAATTATACGTTGACTAAATATAAGATGCTGGAATGAACACTAGTAAATGGTCACTATATATATAGGAAAGCTCTATGTCACAGATGTTTTCTTCAGAAGCATCCCTAAAAAGGGTACCAAAGACCCACAAGAAACCCATATACTAACATCACTAGGTGTGGTTCCATGTATATCAAAAATGATGTGCAGTGATAGTGCACTGGGAGCTAGTGAAATTCCATCCTCTGTAAAGCCAACATCACACTTTGGTCACAGGTATTTTTCCCCATGCATAGAAGTGTATTGATTTCTACATAGTGCCTGAAAGTTGGTGAGGCTATCTTCTGGTTGTTACTCTTAAAAAAGGGCCTGGCCTTGGCAGAGGTGACTATCATCTAATAGCACTCTTCCATGTGGAGGGAAAACATTATGTACAAATCCCAAATATCGGACTTGAGAAATTACCAAATAGTAGAAGCCTTGTATTCCACTTTTAAGCAGAATTTCAAAGTCTGTAGCACAGAGGAAAACCTGATAACATTTAGGGGGTTATTCTAACTTTGGAGGAGGTGTTAATCCGTCCCAAAAGTGACGGAAAAGTGACGGATTTACCACCAGCCGTATTACGAGTCCATTGTATCCTATGGAACTCGTAATACGGCTGGTGGTATATCCGTCACTTTACCGTCACTTTTGGGACGGATTAACACTCCTCCAAAGTTAGAATAACCCCCTTAGTCTGCTGATCCACAAAACAAAGATAATGCAGGGCAATCTTTTATATACATAATTTATAGATTTTGCCATAGAAGTTGGTAGCATAAACAGAGAAAATTAAAAACGAAGATAAAAGAAATGAGACAATCACCTGCTTCTTGTAGGAGCAATTATAGACCTTTATGACAACACAGGTAAAAGTCAGACTTTTCTCACAGTGGGCTTCATCAAAGATAATCCACACGAAGAAGAGGTTAGAGCAAGGACACATTCTAGTACCTCTTCCATTTAATCGAGGTTTAGCTGGCACAGGCACAATACAAGCATCCACAAATGTATTTTTACCAAAACTGGCAGGGCAAAAAAAAACATATGCAGTACCCAGATGATACAGTAATTAGGGACAGAACCCCAGATGGGTTACAGAGAACCCTGAGTACTCACCAAATCTATTGTGCCAAGAATAGCATGCAGATTAATAAAGATAACATCAAGATTATAGTCTGTGGAAGAAAACTGTATAAAAGCGGATGCTGGCAGTTGGATGGCATTAACATCAAGCACTCTAATGGTTATAAATATCTTGGTGTTTAGCTAGATAACTGTGCGGGAGGCACACCAAGACATCATGCAGCTCTAAAAATAAAGGGTTGTTGCTTAATAATGCTTTCTCTCAAGTATTTACCAACTCTGGGTAGTGGACAGTCAGTTCATGCCCACACTTAGTTATGGAATTAATAAAATACCACAGAAAACTAACTAAATGGCTAGTTACCACCTGATGCCAAACACAAAGGCTTATATTCCATCTACCCAATAGCATTTTTCAAGCACAAATATGATTGAGTTTAAGCTGCCAAAATAGATATACATGCTCTGAGCCTCTCATGTGGCTTATTGTTGGAACCTGAGACATGCACCCTCATAAATCCTTGAAAGCATTGGTGTGGCAAGTGGATATGCAATCAGAAACCCTTGGGGCATCTGTCTAGCACTAACCCTGAGAGATGTGATACTTAAGAAAATATGATAAAGAAGTTACCAATTCCATAGCTATCAGAACTAGCAAGAATATAAGCGGAATTGTTGTACTACTATGAAGATCTGGTTGGCTTTGACCAAAGACCTCAGTCTTGGTTGCTGCTCAAATCCTATGAAATAAAGCCAAAACGAAAATATGTAGAACTCCTGTTTCCTACAAAGCAAAAAAAGAGATTTAGTATGAGTATGATTTGGTTCTTCTGAGAAAACACCACTATAGCCGGCAAGCTGGAGAAACAGATCAGACTTGTCGACTATGTGAATCAGCCAATGAGATACGTCTGCACAATGCATGTTACTGGAAAATTTACTCTCACTAGGAAAATGTTAATACCAGTATTTTTAAGATTAAAAATACAAATATGTCAAGACACAATTGGATAGTGTTGAAAGGAGGCAGATCCACAATTCATTGGATGTTTCCTGAAATATATGCTTCTTGTTTCAAAAAACTTAGACCCAAGGAAATCTATGAAATCATAGTTGACAGAAATTATTTTTAACTATTGTATAGTTGAGATGCAATTAGGGAATGCTTAAAAAGGTGTAGATACACAATTAAGTGGAAATTTCTTGAAGTATATGTTGTCTGCTTCTAAAACTCTGATCCGTGGTGGTCTGGAAAGTGATATGGATAGAACCACAGCATATGCATGGAGCACATATTCATTAACATGTATGATAACACAGTCCATAAAGTATAGCATGAAGTGGTCCTATAAAGAAACTAATATGTTCGCCTAAAGATGCAATATAACACCTGCTGCTATTAAATAGAGAAGGCATAAAATTGTATTTGAATGTAATTATTTTAAATATTTCTATAATAAAACTGATTTTTAATTAGATATTGACCACCCCAGGATTTACTGTCACAAATCATATTTAGATGTCAAATGCATACTTGAAGCACAACTCTTTAAGAGTGACTTTCATGTCTGAGTCTTCGTAGGCTTCATCTTCAAGTGCTTGACCAAGCCTTATCCCTGGGAGTGCACATGAACAACAACCTGTGATTCAGAACATGTTACCACGGCCAACCTAGAAAGAACTATCTCTGCTATACGGAGCAAAATTCTGTTTGCTAGCAGGAAAAATCAAACATCAGTCAAAACACTGACTCTTTAAAGTTTTGAGAAAGGCAATGCCCCCTTACCTTTATTTCAAACTCTTCCTTGCGACAAGATGTACTAAGTGACAGATATATCACCGGATCCCCCCCACAAAGAGAGAACTATAACGGCTTCTTTTGCCCACCCATTTTATTTTCAAAATCTGCTGCTTCATCTTCAAAGTTGGGAACTCCAGCAGTCCACTGTACCTGGAAAGGAAGATCAATATGATATAGCTGTGCTTGAAACAAGGAAGTACAAGAAGAAGACAATGAGCTGTGAAGGTCTTCTCCTAATGTCCACTCATGGTTTATAAAACCATCTTAATGAAGACTGGGAAAATTCCATCACATCTTCACTTTTAAGAGAAATTGAAGAGACATCTCTTGAAAATATATCTAATTTTCAGGCATGTGATCAACCTCCTCTGTGTATCAGATATCTAAAAGAGACCTGAAATACCCATCTAAAAGTACCAATGCATCATGTTTCCGATACACTTTCACTCACACAGTCTAGTTGGCACACAACATAGGAGGGGCCCACTGAAACTTGTGAGGTATGGAGTCCCTACAAGGTAAGGTCAAACAAAGACTATAAACACAATACATAAAATACCTTTTAATGAAGTCATTATTATGGGAGACTCAAATAAAAGTATTTTAAGGTAGGCTGTGGACTGCAGATGACCCCCGATCGATATGTCAAAGAATTATAGGTCTCTTCTCCTTAAGCCAACTCATAACTTGACCGTACTAAGATATATACATAATGACTGTCCAAGTGTTATGACTGACAGTTAAAATACACATTATCTGTGATCTGGCTGATTCACTTGTGAAGTTCCATGAGCTGAGGGGACACACCTATTACTCCACTGATTGTATACTGAGCATTGATGGTACACATTCAGGAACACAGCTAAAGCCACCCACGACTAGACCCAAAACAGAGTGAAAATAAGATCCAATAAACTACACTTTGATACCCATCTTAAGCCCAGAATTTTAATAAGGGTTCAATGGTGAAACTTGTGAAATGGGCACTGGAACCAAAAAGTTATTCTGATAAGGCAAATGAGGTTCTCAAAGGCCATGTCCACCATAAGCAATCTAGTGGCACTAGTTATTTTGGGTAGTAAGGCCATTGGTAAGGGAGCACTGGTAAAGAACTGCAATTTAAGGACTTTATCACAGCATTTGATGGGGAAGACATGATGCATCTTGGGTATAGTTGAAAGGCATGAGGCATTCAAGGACCATTACTTAGACGTATCATAGCACTACACAAGGCTTCTAGGGCCTCATCAAAATTTCCAAAGAAAGAAACGGGTTGGTGTGTAAAAGACATGCAAATCTATGATAACATATCTGATCTGGTAGCAGTAGATGCATATGTGCCAAATAAGTATAATCATAGATAAGGTGGCATCAATAATGATACTTTGTGGATGTCATAATTGTATTCATGCTTCTTAAGAGTGTTCTTTTGTGATTCATGTTTAATATCAAACACATAGAATGTGCTATGGAGGCGCCTCCTCCACATAAGGCCGAAGCTCCCTTCATGGCCATTAAAAACAAATTGAGTCAGATGGCAATCAAGTAGCCAATAAAACTCTGTTCCCCTAGGAATCATTCAACGATTATTTGAACATGGCTGAAGTGATCACAAATGAAAGAACATTTTAAAAAGTATGATTCGAACTGTACACTTGAAGAATCTTTTATAAGGAAATTAACGGGTAATCTAAGAAATCAAAATCAATGCAGGTGCTCCAGGCAAAGTGAGCCCTACAAAAACATACATATTACATAGACAATATTTACAATATGTACATTGGGTCCCCACCCATAAGACACAAAATGTATTGATAGAAGCCCAATGGTGTGAGAATTTAAGTTTCAGTAGTCTACAACTAATGTAATGGGTGGACCCTGATCAGTCGATGTTTTGACCCCCTCAATATAATTCACACGGGGTCTTCATCAGGAACACTGGAAGGTAGCAACCTAAAAGGCAAAATACAATGACAATTTTTGATACCCTTCCATGTTTTCAAATCTTTCAAGTATACTTATTTAGAGACTCAATCTTACCTGACCAGAATAATCTGCTTCCTAAAAACACATGACTTGTATACTGAGCAGAGAGAATGTGTAAAAAACAATCCAGTGGCCAATGAGCCCAACAATTGGATGCATGGAGCATAGCGGGGAAATAGTGACAGCTGGTGAGATGAAACAAAGGATGCATGCACTTTACCACATTAAAGCTTGTTGCATGCAACCAAACCAAACAATTCCCAAAACGTTTGAAAGTGCTCAAGAAAAAAATTGATAGCTAAAAGGTACAATTGTGCAATGGTTCCACCACTCAAAGCAAAGTGTTAAATTGTAGTGAAAAGCATGCTGACAAAGGAGATTATGTAATAAATAGTGCCTGTCATCTGGCATCCCAAGGAGAAAAAGTAATCCTGAGATGAAACAAGAGCAATTAAGAGGTTTCTAGCGACAATATTGTACGTCACCAAATAGACACCCAACAATGGTGCAGACCATTTGTACACATAACAAAGCCTCATGAGCAAACCTGAATCTAAAGGGGGTGATTTAGCTAAGTTCATTTTCAAAGGAAAAATTGATTCTGTTATTGGAAATATACCACCAAACACCCATCATTGTCCCCTGTCAGGAAAAGAAACATCAAGCCTTTGGTACCTGTGGTGTGCCAGTATGTGCTCCTGACAAAGCGTGGTCTGCCTGAGACAGCATATCCAGAAGTAAATCACTGCAGAAACGCAAGTACTGCATCAGTGTGTCAATAAACTAGAATGCGGGTGGATCACGTAACAAAACTGCATGTCTACTAAAGTGAAAGAGAGCATCATGTGATCAAACGTATATCTTGCCTTCACACAAATACTAGCATGCAATTAAGGGATAGCTCTGCACACATTTTTAAAAGAAGAAATAAACCCCAGAGCAACCAAAGGCAACTAGACTGCAGGTGTGCTAATTTGAAAGGGATTGTCACATGATTGGAAGAGTAGCCTGTGCTTGCAGAAAGACTCGCAGGCAACTGAGGAATGACAGTGTATATTTTAAAAAAGCCCTTGAGCAACCAGAGGCAAAAGGTGGTATGTACAACTATTCACTCACTAGGAAAGAAGAACATCTCTAGAACCACAAATTATACTCTTAGAAAGGTGAATCTTCCTTTATTCAATATGCTTGATAACAGATTACCATCCTCAACAGACTAACAAGTGTATATCTTTACAATTTCTTTAACCCCTTCGCTGCCAGACCTTTTCCCCCTCCTGTGCAGAGCCTTTTTTTTGCCTATTTGGGGCAGTTCGCACCTAGGCCCTCATAACCTTTTGTTCACATGAGCTACCCACGCCAAATTTGAGTCCTTTTTTTCCAACATCCTAGGGATTCTAGAGGTACCCAGACTTTGTGGGTTCCCCAGAAGGAGGCCAAGAAATTAGCCAAAATACAGTTAAAAAAAATGGGAAAAAGGTGCTGCAGAAGAAGGCTTGTGGTTTTTTCCCCTGAAAATGGCATCAACAAAGGGTTTGCGGTGCTAAAATCACCAGCTTCCCAGCTTTCAGGAACAGGCAGACTTGAATACGAAAACCCAGTTTTTCAACACAATTTTGGCATTTTACTGGGACATTCCCCATTTTTACGATTTATTGTGCTTTCAGCCTCCTTCCAGTCAGTGACAAAAATGGGCGAAAAACCAAAGCTGGATCCCAGAAACCGAAACATTTCTGAAAAGTAGACACAATTCTGAATTCAGTAAGGGGTGATTTATGTAGATCCTACAAGGGTTTCCTACAGAAAATAACAACTAAAAAAAAAAACATATTGAAATTGAGGTGAAAAATCTGCAATTTTTCTCTAAGTTTTACTCTGTAACTTTTTCCTGCAATGTCAGATTTTTTAAAGCAATATACCGTTACGTCTGCTGGGCTCTTCTGGTTGCGGGGATATATAAGGCTTTTAGGTTCATCAAGAACTCTGGGAACCCAGAGACAATAAATGACCTGCACCCTGCAGTGTGTTTTCATTCTATACCGGGTATACAGCAATTCATTTGCTGAAATATAAAGAGTAAAAAATAGCTATCAAGAAAACCTTTGCATTTCCAAAATAGGCACAAGATAAGGTGTTGAGGAGCAGTGGTTATTTGCACATCTCTGAATTCCGGGGTGCCCATACTAGCATGTGAATTACAGGGCATTTCTCAAATAGACGTCTTTTTTACACACTCTCTTATATTTGGAAGGAAAAAATGTAGAGAAAGACAAGGGGCAATAACACTTGTTTTGGTATTCTATGTTCCCCCAAGTTTCCAGATAAAAATTATACCTCACTTGTGTGGGTAGGCCTTGTGCCCGAGACAGGAAATGCCCCAAAACACAACGTGGACACATCCCATTTTATGACAGAAAACAGAGGTGTTTTTTGCAAAGTGCCTACCTGTAGATTTTGGCCTCTAGCTCAGCCGGCACCTAGGGACACCTACCAAACCTGTGCATTTTTTAAAACTAGAGACCTAGGGGAATCCAAGATAGGGTGACTTGTGGGGCTCTGACCAGGTTCTGTTACCCAGAAACCTTTGCAAACCTCAAAATGTGGCCAAAAAAACACTTTTTCCTCTCATTTCGGTGACAGAAAGTTCTGGAATCTGAGAGGAGCCACAAATGTCCTTCCACCCAGCGTTCCCCCAAGTCTCCCGATAAAAATGGTACCTCACTTGTGTGGGTGGGCCTAGCACCCACGAAAGGAAATGGCCCAACGGGGACACATTACATTTTTTCACAGAAAACAGGTGTGTTTTTTGCAAAGTGCCTAGCTGTGAATATTGGCCTCTAGCTCAGCCGGCCCCGGGGGGGGCAGAAAAGGCCTAAAATAAATTTGCCCCCCCAACCTCACCGGGGAGCGACCCTTGCCTACGGGGTCACTCCCCTTGCGTGACGGCGCAAAAAAAAGATCCCCAGTGCCTAGTGGTTTCTGCTCCCTTGGGGGCAGATTCACCTAAAATCGGCCGATTTGCCCCTAAGGGGGGCAGAAATGGTCTAAATACACTTTGCCCCTCCAGGGGAGCGACCCTTGCCTAAGGGGTCGCTCCCCATCTCTAAAAAAACAAACAAACAAAAAAAAAAAACACACAAAAACAATTTGCCCTGGCCCCTAGATAACAGTAGGCCGATCTGCCCCCGGGGGGCAGAAATGGCATAAAATAAATGTGCACCCCCACGCACCCGGGAGCGACCCTTGCCTACGGGGTCGCTCCCCTTGCGTGACGGCGCAAAAAAAAAAGATCCCTGGTGCCTAGTGGTTTCTGCCCCCCTTGGGGGCAGATTGGCCTCATAAAAATAGGCCAATCTGCCCCCCAGGGGGACAGAAATGGCCTAAATATAATTTGCCCCTCCAGGGGAGCGACCCTTGCCTAAGGGGACGCTCCCCATCTGTAAAACAACAACAACAACAAAAAATCCCCGGTGCCTAGTGGATTCTGCCCCCCTTGGGGGCAGATCGGCCTAGTTAAAATAGGCTGATCTGCCCCCTGGGGGGCAGAAATGGCCTAAAATAAATGTACCCCCCAGGGGAACGACCCTTTCCTAAAGGGTCGCTCCCCTTACGTGAAATTCACGAACAAAAAAAAACCTCCCTGTTGTCTAGTGGTTTCTGTCCCCCTTGGGGGCAGATTGGCCTCATAAAAATAGGCCAATCTGCCCCCCAGGGGGACAGAAATGGCCTAAATATAATTTGCCCCCTATGGGAGCGACCCTTGCCTAAGGGGTCGCTCCCCACCTCTAAAAGAAAAAACTAAACAAAAACAAAACAAATAAAAACAATTATCCCTGGTGCCTAGAGGTTTCTGCCCCCAGGAGGGGGCAGAAAAGGCCTTAAAAAAATGCCCCCCCTGGGAGCGACCCTTGCCCAAGGGGTCGCTCCCTTATGTCAATTTTATTTTTTAAATAAAATCTCTGGTGTCTAGTGGGCGTTTTGACAGCCGGATTGTTTTCAATCCGGCTGCCAAAAGGCAGAGAGAGACTTCAAAGGGAAGGAAATAACTTTCCTTCCCTTTGAAGCCTCTCTCGGCCTCCCCCACGTGATCGGAAGAGAAATGCAAAGCATTTCTCTTCCGATCGTGCTGGAAGCTGAGCTTCCAGATGGGAGGAGGCTCTGTGACAATCACCGCGCGCTCGCGCGCTGACGTCACAGGGGGGGTGGGGTGGTCGGGGGAGGAAGGGGAAGGGCTTCCCCTTCCATCCCTGCCTTGGTGGGGTGGGGGGGAACCCCACAGAGGGAGCGCTAGCGCTGCCTCTGGGCTGTGTGCCCAGGAGTAATGGTTACGTCCTGGCCACAGCAGCACTGTGCTGCAGGACGTAACCATTACGTCCGCGGCACAGAAGAGGTTAAGGATAAAACATGTTGTGCTAAACAGCAACTAACCCATCATATGAGTGCTGAACTGGCCCCGTTCATCTTGAGTATTTAGTACATAGAGTATAGATTGCACCCGTTCTATCCATCTGCATACATGTTCCAAGAGTCCATTGATGTAATTCTCACTTTGAGGGTCATATGTTAGCACCTCCACCACCTGTGATCTGATGTTCTCTATCATGTTGCCATGCTGTTCAAAATACTCTACCAGAGATGCTCCTTGTGTCTTGCAGTCAATTCTGCTGCGTTCTTGGGGAATACTGTGTTGTTCAACCAATATTTGGAGCATGGGCACCAAACAGCACAAATCACATTGTTGGAGTTATAATTGAAAAAGGACTATAGTTCATGTTTCACATTTTTGTGTACAAACAGCAAAGTTTCAAGACAATATTTGCATGCTAAGCACTTACCATTCTTTTAATGGCCCTAAATAGGTGAAAGACCCCATTGAGATTGTAATATGGAGGAAATTGGGGCCAGTAAGTTATCCCTCACCAGTTTGTCTCGTATATTGGGTCCCCTTTTGATAGAACATAGTGGTAACTCATAATGCCGGCCATAACTGGGTATCTATAACTGGTCTTGATGAATTTCCATTGACTCCTTGTGAGCAGATTGAGGCAAGAAACATGTTGATCTTTTGTGAACCGGAGATTCATTGATAGCCTTCTAAGTTCAACATTGTTTTTAATTTTGCCTGAGTTTTCAGTATGAATAAAGAATATCTTTTTAGTAACCCAAGCCAATCCTAATTTCATTGATTCCCAATCTACCACCCTATTTGTCATCACTCCCCCAAGCTAGTAGCAGGGCATTACTCAATTGCTTTTCCAAGGGAGTTTTGGGTACGCCGAAAAAATATCTCTGGTAAAGAGTTTCATGTTGGGGCCCTCTGGGCATTGCAGCGTCCGCCCAGTGAGGAGCAGCGCTCATTAATGAAGCATACCTTTTTGATGGATGGGAACATGTGAATCTGATAAGGGATGCTTCTACTGTCTGACCTTTCATTAGATTTGAAATACCAATGAGGTATGAATCCTCCAAAAGAATAGTACACTACATTGTTGTATGATCAACCAATGTTAGAGGCATATTACCATGTTGCTCTTCTTCAGTGTGCCAGACGCCGTGCGTAGATGAAGGGAAGCTTTGTTGTCACCACTAGGCTTTTACGGCAGTCTGAATGGGCCACTATTATGATCCCTTTACCTAGTGATAGGCAACCTCTGGAAATCCTAAAAAGGACCCACACGATTCTTTTAACCTTGGTAGCATTGTCTCTGCTGAGAGCATTTCTAGGATCCAGGTCTGTGCCTTTGAGTCAAACAAAAGATCTAAATTCCAGGTTAATTTTTCTTCAGTCCAACTGTTCTTCTCCTCCACAGGTCCACGAGGATCACTGCCAGAGCCCAACAGCAACAGGTGTACCAGAGGCATCACGTCACTTGCTGTCTTTGCTCCAAGCCTCAAAGTATAGATTGTTGTTTTGGAGACGCTCCTGCCAGGGTCACCTGAAGTGCACACATTATAGTTACACAGAAGTGCACAAGTTATAGTTACTTGAAATAACTCTATAACAGCTGAATTTCTATTGGTTTGTGTGTGTGTACATTTAGAACAGAACTATAACATCGCTCTAACCTTTGCTTTTTTCAGTGAATTTCATGATATATATATATAGGCCAGTATAATGAATCCTTGACTAAATATAAGTACTTTACTGGGAGATAGTTCCACCTCAAGCAAATATTTGATGGATTATGTATTTGTTATATGGCTTGGTCCCATGGGGCTTACTGTTTTTTTAGATAAGGATGAATCATGAGGTACTTTACCGTGTCAGATTTATTTGCAGCACTTCATACTTTACTTCTCAATGGGATGGCAATAGTAAAAGATAGAAAATCATTTGCTGCAGTGAATGTAAATAATTATGATATCAATGAGTTAAACTTATGATAAGCACTTTATTAAGAAAAGGCACTTTATCTAAAGAAGTACTGTACCAAAAAATAAGTGAATTTTAGTCAATGAACATGTGCTAATCGTAAAAGATAGTGATTTATTTGCTGTAGCAAATGTAAATAATCATGATATTATGGAGTCAAACCTATGATAAGCACTTTATTAAGAAATAGTATTTTATCAACAGAAGTACTGTATCAAAAAATTAGTGAATTAATGCAAATGATCATGTGATTCTATAAACTGTAACGCATTACAAGGTCATTATATGATTTGGATTCTCATACTACTATAAGGACGATTGATTGAAGAATAGCTCTACATGGTTACATGAGTGGTTGGTGTGTGTTTATACCTTTAAGAGAAGGTGTAGACAAAAATGAGGAGATCCCTTTAAATCTATGTTTTGCACTGCAGCATGAGGTGGCCCAGTCGAAGGCTTTTTGCCAAAACGCGTACGCCATGTTTTCTTTGTGGCACCTCGCACTTTGCACTTTATTGAATGAAATAATAAATCCCTTTTGAAAAGCAACTAGTCGAACTGGATTTGTGCCGTTTCTCAGAATTGCCTGAAGAACAGTGTGCAGATTGGGATAGGCTTCCTGGTAGAAAACTTTATATATGTGAACAAGGTCCGGTGTGACCAAAACGCGTCAGGGGATTCCTGTTTTGTTTGCTTGTGATCTCACAAATGGAATAAAAGTTTAACTGTTATTGGCACAACGACGGAGTGAGGTTTTTCTCTTGTCAAAGTAGAAAGAGAATCCTTTTTTTGAAATACGGAGGTCCTGCCTTTAACCAGCACCACCAGAGAAATAAGTGCGCCGTAACACGCTTGTCAGGACATTTCTTCTTTATATATATATATATATATATATATATATATATATATATATATATATAAAACCTACTGGTGGTCATGCGGTTTGATGAATCTTCATGAAATTTTGCCAAAATTGTACTCTAGGGTCTTGTTGTGCCTAGAAAGTTTGTGGGTGATTCGTCAAGGGGGGGCTAAGAAAAAGGGAGGGTCAAAAAAGTATGTTTCATATGCTAATTCTCATCTAGATTTTAGACACGACTGCTGCCCGAACAGCTAAATGTAATTACTCCAAATTTGGTAGGAAGGTAGCTCTTGGCCCAGAAAGTACACTTTTTGTTCTTTGGTGTGAATATGTTCAGTAGTTTTAGAGTTATTAAAGGCAATCCAAATTTGTATATCTAGGTGCGCAAATAATTTGTGACACATTTGCGATGAATGTGCACACCAACTAGAAGACTGATTGACTGGCCCCAACCTGAGAAGAAATTGCAACTGCCATTTTAAGTTATAGAACACGTCCCTGGGACTGAAATTAATCATCAAAAGTAGCATTAGGTGTCAGGGTGGAGGCCCCCTGACCCCATTGGTGGAATATAGGGGTGTTTGTGTGACACCTTATGCATTCAGCACCTCAAATAGCACTTTTTTCCCATGTGGGATATTCATGAATGTGTTGCGATTCTCAGTGCGCCCCCTCATAAACATCACAATGAATTTGGGAATATCGGCAAAACAACAAACAAAAAAACACATTAACACACTCACTCACACACTAATGCACTCACTTGCAGATTACTCACATTCTCTTGCAAACACTCAGAGAGCTAACCAGAGGCTCACACACCCACTCACAGACCCATTCAGAGTCTGACACATCCACTCAGAGGCCCACTTAGACTTACACACACTGACAGACTCACACAGACTCTCACACACCCACTCAAAGACCCATTCTGATGCTCACATTCACTCTCAGGCTCATACAGACACTCACACACCCACTCACAGACCCACTCAGATATGTACACACCCAGTCCCAAACCCTCTCAGACACTCACACATGTACTCACAGACCCACTCAGACACTCACATGCCCACTGACAGACTCACTCAGACATTCGAACAACCCTCACAGACCCACTCAAAGTCTGAGACATCCACAGACGGGCCCAATTAGAGACTCATACACCCACTCACAGTCCCACTTAGGCACTTGTGCACCCACTCAGAGACTTTTTCAGACACCTACTCACACACCCACTCAGCGCCCATTCACGGACCCACTCAGAGACTAACACACCCACTCACTCACCTACCCAGACACTGATACACCCAGCCAGAGTCCAACTCCGGGTAGGCCACCGCCAGGATCCTGAATATCAGGGGGGTCATGGTGCGACAGGCACCCCTCTCACGTTGGGAGGCCATCCCCAGCTGAGCCTCCGCTGTCTTCTTGCTCCAGCAGCGAATGTCCTCCCATCTTTTCCGGCAGTGGGTGCTCCGCCTGTGGTAGACACCCAGGGTCCCGACGTCCTTGGCGATGGCACCGCAAATATGTTTTTTCTGGTGGGCGCTGACCTACATGAAATGTACAGGGGGAAGAGTAAGTTATTACCAACTGCACTCTCAAAGTGATTGGCCCCCATCCCAACCCTTCCCATGCGGCACATGCATTCACCGTTGTTTCATGCATGCCGCACTATCCCTCCTTCCTTCTTACATCCAACCCTCTCCACACAGGCACAACCCATATAGCATGCTCCCCGTGTACTTACCTGTTTGTCTGGAGGACCGTAGAGTAGCGTGTACTGGGGGAGGACCCCATCCACGAGTTTCTCCAACTCCTCCGATGTGAAGGCAGGGGCCCTTTACCCAGACACTCGAGCCGTTGTCTCTTCCAGACCGAGGTCACAGCAGCAATTGCAGTGTAGGTCCTCTCCTGTCAACGATCAGGTATCGAGTGATTGAACAGATAGAAAAAGGCAGTCACGTCCGCAACGGTGCGTACCGTCAACGCCGGCGTACATCGTCATTGGCTCCTGCGACCCATAGGGTCCAATGCTAACCAATGCAGCATTGCGCCGCGGTCTTCGACCGCCTACCGCGACGGTGTACAACGCCAGCGCAGTTACCTCACATCCCATTGTCCCACATTAGAGGTCAGGCAGCCGCCATTTCAGGGTCCCACATGGATTAATTTTCAACTGCGTCACACATACCTAGGCCTAGACTCAACACACATACAGGCCACCTTTTGTGTATGAATGGTGTTCTGTGTAAACTGTGGGTACGTACCTCTGAGTCGTTTGACTCTGTGCTCGCTGTTGTCCTCCATAGGCACCGTCCGCTGGGACATGTGAGGGGATGGTGGCATCCTCCAGTGTACTGACCGTTGGTGGACCTGTCGACAATCGAGGAGCGACATGGGATTATCACATACAGGCTTGAGTGGGTCATTTCAAACAACAGTGGCCATAGCATCAGGGATGTCCCAGCCTATGTTTTCCAACGTGTTGTCCAGAGTGTTGTCTGCCCTTCTGAAACACATGCGGAGCTACATCGTTTTACCTCAGGTGGAGGATTTGCCTACAGTGAAAGTTGATTTCTATGCCCAGGGACATATCCACAACATCATAGGTGCCATTTATGGGACCCATGTGGCTTTGCCCCCCCCCCCAGAGGAGTGAACAGGTGTACAGAAACAGGAAGAATTATCATTCAATGAATGTACAGATGGTATGTTTGGCTGGCCAGTACATCTCCCATGTGAATGCCATGTTCCCTGGCTCAGTGCATGACTCCTACATCCTGCGGAATAGCAGCATCCCTTATGGGATGGGTCAACTCCAGAGGCACTGTGTGTGGCTATTAGGTGAGCACCTGGGAGCAAGACAGTGGGAATGGTTGTCTGGGTATGGGGATATCCCTACAGGTTAGTGCGTGTCTAACAGTTGTCGCTCACCATTTGCAGGTGACTCTGGTTACCCCAACCTGTCATGGCTACAGACCCCAGTGAGGAATCCCAGGACAAGGGCAGAGGAACGCTACAATGAGGCCCATGGTCGAACTAGGAGGGTGATCGAGCGGACCATCGGCCTCCTGAAGGCCAGGTTCCGGTGCCTCCATATGACAGGTGGATCCCTATTCTACTCACCAAAGAAGGTGTGCCAGATCATCTTGGACTGCTGTATGCTTCACAACTTGGCTTTGCGACGACAGGTGCCTTTTCTGCAGGAGGATGGTCCACATGGCGGTGTTGTGGCAGCTGTGGAGCCTGTGGACAGTGAAGACGAGGAAGCAGAGGAAGAAGACATGAACAACAGGGACTCAATGATTCAGCAATATTTCCAGTGAGACACAGGTAAGAGTATAGACCTGCCTACTACATGTACTTTAACACTACTACCTATCTACTGTCTGTCCTTTTCACCCAGTGTGTTGACACTGAACTGTCACTTTCCCTTACGATTTCACAGATGTGGGTCCCACTGTGTGACATCTGCTTAGATTCCTCATGGACTAGAGCTGTGTGACATAGGTATGTTGACATTACAATTGTAGTGCCACAGTGTCCCTCCTGGTGTTCACAAGTTCCTTCAGCACCCCTACAATGGTGCCCAGGGTGGAGCTGATAGTTCTGAATTCCTCCCTGAAGCCCATATACTGTTCCTCCTGCAGGCGCTGGGTCTCCTGAAACTTGGCCAGTACCATTGCCATCGTCTCCTGGGAGTGGTGGTAGGCTCCCATGCTGGAGGAGAGGGCCTCGTGGAGAGTGGGTTCCCTTGGCCTGTCCACCCCCTGTCACAAAGCAGCCCTCCCAGATCCCCTGTGTTCCTGGTCCTCCGTCCCCTGGACCATGTGCCCACTGCCACTGCCCCCAGGTCCCTGTTGTTGTTGGGGTTAGCCTGGGTTCCCTGTAGTGGTGGACACACTGCTGATTGACGTGTCCTGGGGACGGAGGTATGGGCCCGCTGGGTGGGTGCTGTGCTGGTGTTTCCAAAGGGGGGAAGGTCTGTAGTGGCCTGTGACTGTGTCAGGGTAACTGACTGTCCAGAGGTCCCCGATGGTCAGAGCTGGTCATCTAGATCCAGTTGGACAGTGGTGCTGTCATCACTGTGGGCCTCTTCTGCTGGTGGTGTGGACATGTGTGGACCCTCCTGTCCGGTGACGTTGGGTAGGGGTCGTGCAGGGGTATAAAAGGATGGTTATTGCATCTGTGTGTGCCATGGTGTGCAATGGGTGGGTGACCGTGTACCCCAGTGCTTGCATTCCTGTGTGGGTCCTTGTGTGATGATGGTTTAGGGGGTTGCATGGGTATGTGCAGTGGGCATGCTTTGGTGATGGGTGTCCATGCTTTGTTGCTGCATGCAGGGCTTGGTGTTAGGATGTGTGGTTTGTGATGTAGGGACATTTGTGAGGAGTTAGAGTGATGGGGTGAGGGTGAGGGTATGTGCTGGCATGCAGGTAGGGTGAGGGATGTAATAGTTAAGATTTGACTTACCAGAGTCCATTCCTCCACCTACTCCTGCGAGGCCCTCAGGATGCAGGATCGCCAAGACCTGCTCCTCCCATGTTGTTAGTTGTGGGGGAGGAGGTGGGGGCCCGCCGCCAGTCCGCTGAACTGCCAGGTGGTGTCTTGAGACCACGGAATGCACCTTCCTATGTAGGTCATTCCACCTCTTCCTGATGTCCTCCCGATTTCTTGGGTGCTGTCCCACTGCGTTGACCCTGTCCACGATTCTTCGCCATAGATCCCTCTTCCTTGCAATGGAGGTGTGCTGCACTTGTGATCCGAATAGCTATGGCTCTACCTGGACGATTTCCTCCACCATGACCCTGAGCTCCTCCTCCGAGAACCTGGGGTGTCTTTGCCGTGCCATGGGGTGGTGTAGGTGATGTGTGGGGTGGAGTGTGTGGTGATAAGTGTGCTGATATATAATGGTGTGTTGTGTGAGGTGCGTGGAAGTTCTGTGGGTGATGGTGTTGTGTGCCTGTGGATGCTGTTGTTCTTGCTTTTGCTGTCTCTCTCTGGCCTTCTTTCGGAATTTTTGGTAGGAGGGGTTTGTGGGTGATGTGGATGTGTGTTTTATATTGTATTGGGTGTGTGGGAGTGGTGTGTGTATGTGTATCAGGTGTGTGTATTTGGAACTGTCCAATGTGGCTGTGTTTTGTAAATGTGTGTGTATTTTGAGCGCGGCGGTGTGTACCGCCAATGGAATACCACGGTTGAAAGACCGCCGCATGGATTCGTGGGTCGTGATAGTGTGGGCGTATTTCTGTTGGCGTGACGTTGGAGGTTTTGTTATCGCCAGTTTATCACTGACCTTTGGTGTGGCGGACTTGTGTGGGTGTCTGAATATTGGCGGCTTCCGAACTGTGGGTCAAAATAGCTGTGGCGGAATTCCGCAGCCGTAGCTGTGTGTTGGCTGTCTTCTGCGCGGCGGTAAGTGGATTTTACAGCCAATGTTGTAATGAGGGCCATAGACTTTTATGTCACGCTCAGTCACATATGTACTTTGCGACATCTAGCTATAATTAAATATTCAGTCTTTCACCCATTCTGAAAGTTATATACATATATAGAAAAGGAGTGTTACCCACTTGAACTGTGAGAGAGCGACAGAGGCATGCAGATATTTAGTGACATCTCCATACAGCACTTATGTATGCAGCAGTAACTACACATAGATCGCCGCGAGGTAGGCTGGGGATAGTCCATTGGGGCAGGATGATTTGTGCTTAAATGTGCTTTCAAGTTTCACAAAGTTATATGTGCACTTACAAACCTATACGCCTAGTTATAGATCCAGTGTCCCACCCACACCGCAACTCACATACCTATTTACAAAGGATAGAGTCACTCACACACCCAGTGAGACAGCGACAGAGATACTTAGACATTCACTTACACACGCATACAGTTGTTATGTATTGGGCAGTATCTGAGCTACTTGTACACACAGTTACAAACTCCTATTTTTACTAACACAGCCAGCTGCCCTCATCCTCCTCGACCTCTCGGCTGCCTTCGACACCGTCTGCCACCGCACCCTAATAACCTGCCTCCGCGCCACCGGTATCCAAGGACAGGCCCTGGACTGGATCGTCTCTTTTCTCTCTGACCGCTCCCAAAGAGTCTACCTCTCGCCTTTCCGCTCGGATCCCACCAAGATCATCTGCGACGTCCCACAGGGCTCCTCGCTCAGCCCTACTCTCTTCAATGTCTACATGAGCCCCCTTGCCGACATCGCACGCAAACACAACATCAACATCATCTCCTACGCCGACGACACCCAGCTGATACTCTCCCTCACCAAAGACCCAGCCACCGCCAAAACCAACCTGCATGATGGAATGAAAGACGTCGCAGAATGGATGAAACTCAGCCGCCTGAAGCTGAACTCAGACAAGACGGAAGTCCTCATCGTCAGAAACTCCCGATCCCCCTGGGACGATTCCTGGTGGCCCACGGCCCTGGACACCGCACCGACCCCCTCAGACCACGCACGCAATCTCAGATTCCTCCTGGACCCCCTTCTCACCATGACCAAGCAAGTCAACGCCGTCTCGACTTCTTGCTTCCTCACACTTCGCATGCTCCGAAAGATCTTCCGCTGGATCCCCGCCGACACCATAAAAACTGTGACCCACGCCCTCGTCACAAGCCGCCTGGACTACGGAAACACCCTATACGCAGGAACCACTGCAAAACTTCAGAAACGTCTTCAGCGCATACAAAACGCCTCTGCACGCCTCATCCTCGACGTACCCCGCCACAGCCACATCTCCGCCCACCTGAGACACCCGCACTGGCTACCCGTCAACAAAAGGATCACCTTCAGGCTCCTCACCCATGCACACAAAGCCCTCCACAACAAGGGCCCCGAATACTTCAACCGTCGCCTCACCTTCTACACGCCCACCCGTCAACTTGGCTCCACCAGCCTCGCTCTCGCCGCCGTTCCTTTGCATCCGCCGAACCACTGCAGGTGGGAAATCCTTCTCCTACCTGGCAGCCAAGACGTGGAATTCCCTCCCCGCCCACCTCAGGACCACCCAGGACCACCTCGCCTTCCGGAGGCGTCTCAAGACCTGGCTCTTCGAGCAGCAGTGACCCCCCCCCAGCGCCTTGAGACCCTCATGGGTGAGTAGCGCGCTGTATAAATATGATTGATTGATAAGCAATTCATACAGCCACTTAGATATACATTTATAGACCTGTAGAGTTACTAAAAGAGCCAGTCATATACCGGCATACTTACTTAAACATCTGGCAGCATATCCATAGAGAGACTGATACAGTCACTCAGATTAGTAGTCATGTACACATCCTAGTAACCCATTCAGGGAAGTACTTTTTTAACCATGGCTAAGGCCAACTACTGCAGAGCCTGCTTGTGCAGTTTTATTTCTAGCTCGACTTGGCATTTAAAACCCCTTTGCCAAGCCTTTAACTTTCCTTTTACTATATATAAGTGACCCCTTAGGTAGGTTGTAGGTAGGCCATAGGGCAGAGTGCTTTGTGCTTAAATGTGTTTTAAGTTTCACTGAGTTGCATGTGCACTTACAGATGCATACACCCAGTTACACATCCAGTCTCCTACCCATACTGCAACTCACATACCTATTTACAAAAGGATAGAGCCACTCAGACACCCAGTCAGACAGTGACAGAGATACTTATACATTCATTCACATACCCACACAGCAGTATCACAGCCAGTTGTACACACATTTATATATACTTATACTCACTAACACAGCCAGTGACCTATTCATACAGTCACTTACATACACATTTAGAGACCCATAGAGTTGCTAAAAGAGCCGGTAATATACTGCCATACTTACTTCAACATCTGGTGGCACACCCGTAGAGGTAGGTATATACTCTTTCAGATATGTAGCCAAATAACTGAGAGAACCTAGTCACCCATTCAGACAAGTAGTCCTTTAAACATGGCTTGGGTCGTTTACTGCAGAATCTGTGTGTGCAGTTTTAGTGCATGGCATTTGAACCCCCTTTGCCAAGCCTTAAACTTTCCTTTTACTACATATAAGTCACCCCTAGGGTAGGCTGTAGAAAGCCCATAGGGTAGGGTGCTTTGCCCCTAGAAGGTAAGTGTGAAAGATGCCTCTTTTTTGCATGGTTAGCCCCCCCACTTTTTGCCTGGAAAATTATATGGTTTCAAAATTTTAAGTGCCCTGGGCCCCTGCTCAACAGGTTCCCCCGGGGCCAGAATTCTTTCCCCAAAACAGTACTATGTATTGACACTTCAGTCACCCTTGGAAGTCCCTAGTAAATGGTATCCCTGGTACCCAGGGCATGGGTGCTGGAGAGGGCCCCCCCAGAACTGAAGCACCAATTGTGCCACTCTGAGAGGCCCTATACCAGCCTCATGTGACTACCATTGCAAGTGCAAGACAGGGTATATTTAAAAGTTGCAAACTTGACATGGCACTCATGAAGACTGCCCTGTCCACTAACAGTGCATGCAGTGTAGGTAAGTCACCCCTCCGGCTGGCCTTACAGCCCTAAGGCAAGGTGCACTATAATGCATGTGAGGGCAGATAGTTGCATGAGCAAATATGTCCCTACTGTGTCTTTACAAAATGTTAAGGCGTAGTAAGTGTACAGGGGAGTCATAGCAAGTACATGTGCTGGACGCTCGTCATTATGAGTTTCCCAGCTACTTAATGGCTACTCTGAACCTTGGGTTGTTTGGTATCAAACAACTCAGAGTGATAAATCCTCACTGGTGCCAGTGTTGAATGTTTTATAAAATGTACCCAGAGGCCACCTTAAAGGTGCTCCTGCAAAACCTACACCACCATGGCACGGTTGCTGGCTAGTTCAAACGAGCATGCCACCACCAGACAGGAGTCAGGATCCCTGGGGAGAGATAGCCTCTGCTCTCCGGGACCAGAAAACAAAGCCCTTCCTTGGCAGAGGTGTTACACCTCCTCACCCAGGAATGTGAACTGCCCAACCTGTGAGCTTCAAAAGGCTTGCCACCCTTGAAACTCAACCCCCTATCCCTGCCACTAACAGCAGATGGCCACCTCCATTTCACACCCCCACGTTTAGTGGGAGAAATGGCAGGAAAATGCACAATGACTAGGAGGAGTGACCACGCTCAGCCTGCACCACCCCTAAGGTGTGGCAGACGAGGTGACGACTCCATTTCATTTTCCTCTATCTTGACTGACAGGAAAATAGCCTATCAGCGGTAGGGCTGCGACCCCTTCCCACAGGAATTGGTTACATAATGGGTGTAGCCACCCTAAGGTAAGTGGCCTACTGGCCACTACCAAGTACTCCCCTAAACACCCACAACCTGCAGTATTTAGTGGGCATCCCTAGACCTGAAGATCAGATTCAACGGACACAAGAAGGTCAGTGACAAAGAGGACCCAAGACTCGAGAACAGAAGGCCTGCTGCACAAAGAAAAAGGCGCCAACCCCTGCCTGCTGCACCCAGGGCTCAACAGGGCTGAGTGGACATCAGACAGACTAAGAAACCCCAGGGGATCTCCAACCTTCTAAAAATTGCCAAGAACCTCCTTCCAGAGTAAAGGCATCACTCCCTGCACCCAGCAGGCAAAATCAAGTGAAAGCCACTGACCAACGAAATGGACAAAGCAGCTGGACCAAATTTAACCCACCAGACCAAGAGGACAAACCCTGAAGGTGTGCCAAGTCTGGTGGCACTGCAATCTCCTGCACCTGAACCATTAAATAGCCAGGGGTACTGGACCCCCAACATCTGATACCCAGAATAAAACCCCACTCCGGACTCTGCAAGGACCAGGAGCAAGCACTAGTCGAGGGACTTCAGGACACCCAAAAACCATCTCCCAGAATGGCACTGTTGACCTGCAACCCACCCTCCAAGTGACCTATACCTGTCTCAAAAAGCTCCCTGACACACAATCCTTGGCTGACCTATCTGCTCTGCACTCAACTTCCATGGGTCCTGCATTGGAGAACAAGCTGTGCTCTAGGGGTACCTAACCACTTGCAACCTCCACCTCGAAGGGGACCCACCGGACTTGCATCTATGTCTCCCTGTGGAGTACATTTCCTTGTGGTCCCCTTCTCTGTGACACTCCAGCTCCAAGACCTTCAGCCACTGCTCCTGTCAGAACTAGGAGCCACCAGAACTTCTCCAGCTGGCCCACAGGATATCTTGAGGGCCTCAGCCTGGAAACAGAAGGTGGCACTTCTGAGAGAATTGCCTGATTTTATATGCAATTTTAAAAATGTATCCCATTGATTCATTTGGTGTGTAAATATGAACAGAAACCGAACATTTTCTAAACTTTGAAAAATCATAACTTAAAAAATACTTATCCGATTTTGATGATCTTAGTCTTGAAAATTTCACAAAAATCTGAAGTATTTTTGTAATCTGGTCTTGAATTATCCTTTTAAGTGTGTGTCCACATTTATTGATATTGTGAGCACAACAATTGCTTAGCACATCTCCTGGATTATCCTAACTGCTTGACCAAGTTACCACGAAAACAGAGCGTTAGGTGATCTATTTTTGACTCTGGATACCAAGGTGTGGTTGCCCGAACTCTCTGCACGGTGTACCTCATTTTTGCACACTATATAGAGAGCCAGCCTCCAACAGTAAGATGTACTTAATTACTACATGTGCGTAGTTTCAGTGAATCACATGTGTACTCTAAGACCCATATGCTTAGTTAAACTTCCAGTCTGCTACCCTGATCCATATGCTGAGATACCCAGGTACACACTCATGCATATACTGACACACCCAGGAACACAGTCATTCATACACTGACACACCCAGTCACACACTGAGCCATACATGTAGACACCCAGGCACACACTGATCTCTACACTGACACACCTAGGCACAACGTGATACATATGCTGACACACCCATGTACATTCTGTAGCACAGCCATGCACACACTGATATATACACATGCACAACTAAGGAGACAGTGATGAAGACACTGACATATGCAGGTAAATTCTCATGTATAAGCAAACACACCAAACTACACACTTATGCATATACTACAGACTCAGTCACACTCTTCTTCATACAGGTTCACACCCACTCAGACTGTCATTTATGCATACAGTGAGACACCCTAACACACCCTGACACTTATACTTAAACACCCAGGAACACAGTGATGCATACAGTAGTTTACCCAGGCACAGACTGATGCATACGGTGATAAAGACAGAGACACACAGATATAAACATGAAAATTAATAGAGTAAGAGTGGCTAGCATATAGTAACATAACTGTTTATGTCAGCAGGTAAATGCTTAAAATATGTAATTTAATAGGATGTAGTAGAAGACTAAGGCCTTCATTATGACCCTGGCGGTCTTCCTACTGCCAGGGCCACGGTGGTGGTGAAGACCGCCACATTTTTATTGTGAGGGGTTGGCCTCTGCCAACCAGCCACATCCCCACACATACCGCCATAGCAGTTGGACCCGCTGGGCCGGAGATGAACATCTCCCACCTGGCGGTCCACTGAAGACCGCTGGCGGTATTTTGAGCTGGCTTTCCACCAGGGTTTCCGTGGAGGTAGCACCACCACGAAAACTCTGGCAGAAAGGCTAACGGTAACAGGGAATGTCTTCCCGGTCACCTGCGGACGACTCCCCCACCCCCCAGCAAGCACAATACCCCCTCACACACTCATACCAGGACCCCTCTCTCCCTTCAGGTACAGCGGCCCCCTTCAGGTACAGCACCCTCTCCCCCTCCCTGCATTGATGCACACTCACACAGACACCCATATGCACAACGCATACACTCAATCACCAACACTGACATACACGCATTCACTCACAAGCATCAATAAATGCATTCACTTCAACATACATACACGCATTCACTTCAACATACATACACACATTCAATCATGCATACAAACATGTATACACACTTAAGTTCACATACGCAGGCAACACCCACTCATATACGCACCACAACACCCCCCACCTTCCCACCCCCTTCCCCTATTGGACACCCGACTTACCTTGTCCAGCGAGGAGGTCATCCAGCAGGGAACAGGAACAGGCACTTTCACCACTGGCAGCGCCCCACCATCAGGACACCGCCACGCCATATTACTGCTCATAATATGGCTGGCGGAGTTCTTCTGGTAGGACGGGCCGGTGGTGGAAGCACCCATGTGCCAGCACTGGTGGTCTTCTGCCGCCTGCAGCTTTGGCGGTGCTTGAAAAAGACCGCCAAAGTCATAATGAGGGCCATTTGTCTTTTCTTTCAAGACTAATACTTCTACTTAAATACAGACAGAATGTCATCAAAAACTGAAAGAAGAAAGAAATCGAAGCAAGAATACTATGGGGGTCATTCTGACCTCGGCGGTAAAAGGCCCTTACCGCCGGTCAGAAGTCCGCCATTCTACCACCGCGGCTGCGTAAACCGCCACAGTCATTCTGACCACCAACTGTGAAACCGCCAAAAATCCGTCATCCAAGGAAGGCCGCCTCATCCGCGGGACGCGGAAAACTAGAGATGACCAAACCTCCACCGTCACGCCAACACAAACACGCCCATGCCATTCTGACCCACGAATCCACGCGGCGGTCTTTCAACCGCGGTATTCCATTGGCGGTACACACCGCCGCGCTCAAAATACACACACAGCTCCAAAACACAGCCACATTGGACAAATTGAAATACGCACACCTGAGACACATACAAACAACACTCCCACACATCCAATCAACTATAAAACACACACCCACATCACCCACAAACCCCCACTAGTTGGAAATCGGAGCGAAGGCGAGAGAGAGAGAGATAGAGATAGAGAGAGCGAGCACAGCAATAGAAAACCCCAACACACACAGGAACCCAACTTCATCACCCACACCACATCTACGCACACATCACCACATATCACCACGCACATCACCACAAACACCACCCCACACCTCATCCACACCACCCCATGGCACCCCAAAGACACCCAAGGTTTTCGGACCAAGAACTCCGGGTCATGGTGGAGGAAATCATGAGGGTTGAGCCCCAGCTCTTCGGCACACATGTGCAGCACACCACCATAGCAAGGAAGGCTGAGCTATGGCAAAGGATCGTAGACAGGGTCAACGCTGTGGGACAGCATCCCAGAAATCGGGAAGATATCAGAAAGCGATGGAACGACCTACGGGGGAAGGTGCGCTCGATGATCTCCAGGCACAACATCGCTGTGCAGAAGACTGGCGGCGGACCCACACCCACTCCACCCCAATTCACAGCATGGGAGCAAGAGGTGGTAAACATCCTGCATCCTGATGGCCTCGCTGGAGTACACGGAGGAATGGACTCTGGTAAGTCGAATCTCAACTACTTCACCCCCCCCAACCACCAGCATGCCAACCCCCTCCCTCACCCCCAATCTCAACCCCCCAGCACACAACCTCCCTGCCAATGTCTCACCAGCACAACCCACCCTAAACAACACCAACCCCTGAATGCCAACACAAACCATAGACAGCCACCACCAAAGCATGACCATTGCACATACCCATACACCCCCCCCCAAACCCTCACAACACCTCCCACAAGGGAATGCCAGCACTGGGGGACAAGGGCACTCAAAATGCACGCCATGGCACACACAGAAACAATAACCATACTCCTTTACCCCTGCAGGGCCCGAACGCCAACACACCGCCACGGAGGGTCCAGATTTGTCCATCCCACCCCCAGAACAGGCCCCCAGAGAGGACAGCAGCTCTGTTGACCTAGAACCTGACGACCAGCCCGGACCATCGGGGACCTCTGGACAGTCGGTTCCCCACACACAGACACAGGCCACAGCAGACCCAAACCCCTCTGGGAACACCAGCACAGCTCCCACCCAGCGGGCCCATGCCTCTGTCTCGCGGACGCGTCAATCAGCGGTGTGTCCGCCACTACAGGGCACCCAGGCTGACCCAACACCCCAACAACAACAGGGACCTGGGGGCAGTGGTAGTGGGCACACCGTCCATGGGACAGAGGCCCGGGGAAACAGGGCAACTGGGAGGGCTGCTGTGCGACAGGGGGGGGAGGACAGGCCCAGGGAACCGACTCTCCAAGAGGCCCTCACCACCATCCTGGGAGCATATCATCACTCCCAGGAGACGATGGCGACGGTACTGGCCAGGTTCACCGAGATCCAGGCACAGCAGGAGGAACGGTACATGGGGTTCAGCAATGAACTCAGGAACATCGCTACCGCAATGGGGACCATAGTCCAGGCCCTCAACCGGATAGAAACCACATTGCAGGACCATGTGGCACCGCAAAGGGCCCCTGTCACTAGCCAGGAACAGCCTACCACCTCCGCCGGCGCTAGTGGTCAGGAGGCCCCCACAGAACGACGGGCCACCAGAACCCCACCTCCTGCTGAAGAACAACCACCCCGCAAGAGGAACCTGAGATCTCAAAGGAAGACAGAGTAGGATGCCAAGCCCCCCGCCAGCCTAATATCCCCCCGGATGTCATTCCACTGTCCCACAGTGTCACCCTGTCCAACCTTGAACTGCCCCTGCTCCATCCTTCCACAGGCATATGGACAATGCACCTGTGCGACCGAGAACTGGACTCTGCCATGGACATAACTCCACCCTCACCCATCACCGTTTTAATATCATGTACCAATATATAGCACTAAAAATAAATCACTCATTGCACTGAAATCATTCTGGAGTCAGCCTGTATTATTTACAAATGTATAACACATTACTTATCAATAATGTTCTGTTATTTATGTGATGACAACATACTGATGTCAATAAGCATTAGTCCATGGGCTAACCAAGCAGAAGTCATGCAGTGGGTCATACAGCACTGAAAAGGGAAGGGAAAATCAAACATCAGTTTAAAAGAACTGGGGGGAAATACACAAAGTAAAGATGCAGGGGGCTTTCAGTAAATGTTAAATGGCGTGGGTGATTCCTACCTGTGTGCTACTGAAAATACTGTTGGATAACTCTGTCCCTGTTGTCTGGGTCGTCCTCTTCGTCTTCCTCCTCTTCACTCTCCGCAGGCTCCACAGCAGCTTCAACACCACCATCTGGACCATCCTCCTGCAGGAAGGGCACCTGACGTCGCAATGCCAGATTGTGAAGCATACAGCAGGCCACGATGATCTGGCACACCTTCTTTGGTGAGTACATCAGGGATCCCCCTGTCATATGCAGGCACCTAAACCTGGCCTTCAGGAGGCCAAAGGTTCTTTAAATGATCCTCCTAGTTCGCCCATGGGCCTCATTGTACCGTTCCTCTGCCCTGGTCCGGGGATTCCTCACTGGGGTCAATAGCCAAGGCAGGTTGGGGTAACCAGAGTCACCAATTAGCCACACACGTTGTCTCTGTAGCTGTTCCATCACATAAGGGATGCTGCTATTTCGCATCACATACGTGTCATGCACTGACCCAGGGAACATGGCATTCACATGGGAGATGTACTGGTCAGCCAAACAGACTACCTGGACGTTCATCGAATGGTAACTTTTCCTGTTTCTGTACACCTGCTCATCGTCTTTTGGGGGTACTAAAGCCACATGGGTCCCATCAATGGCACCAATTATGTTGGGGATATGTCCAAGGGCATAAAAATCACCCTTCACAGTGGCCAAATCAACCTCCTCAGGGAATACAATGTAGCGCCGCATGTGTTTCGTCAGGGCAGACAACACTCTAGACAAGATTTTTGAAAACATAGGCTGAGACATTCCAGATGACATGGCCACTGTTGTCTGGAATGAGCCACTTGCCAAAAAATGGAGGACTGACAGAACCTGCACTAGAGGGGGAATTCCTGTGGGTTGGCGGATGGGGGACATCAGGGCTGGCTCCAGCTGGGCACACAGTTCATGTATGGTGGCTCGGTCAAGTCGGTATCGTAGTATGATGTGGCGTTCTTCCATTGTCGACAGGTCCACCAGCGAGGATTCATCCTTCTCCTCGCAAGTCCCAGCGGACGGTGCCTAGGAAGGACAACATGGCGCACAGAGTCAAGCAAATCACAGGTACGTTCACCACTGCATGCATAGCACACGATTATCTTTGTATTGTAAGGCGTGTATGTGTGGCAATGCAAGGCCTAGGCCTGTGTGACGCAGTACAAATTATGCCATGTGGGCCCTTTAAATGGCGGCTGCCTGACCTGTGAAGTGGGACAATGGGATGTGAGGTCAATGCGCTGGCGCGGCACACCGTGGCGGTAGGCGGTCGAAGACCGCTATACGAAGCCGCATTGGCTAACATTGAGGCCTATGGGTTTCAGGAGCCAATGACGAGGTGCGCCGGCGGTCGCGGTACGCACCGCCGCGGTACGCACCGCCGCGGGCGTGACCGCCATTTTCTATCTGCTTAATCACTCGAGACCTGATCATCCACAGGAGAGGACCTATACTGCAAGTGCTGCTGTGACCTCGGTCTGGAAGTGACAATGGCTGCTGCGACTGGGGAAAGGGCCCCTGCCTTCACGTCTGAGGAGTTGGAGAAACTTGTGGATGGGGTCCTCCCCCAGTATGCGTTACTCTACGGTCCTCCAGACCAACAGGTAAGTACACTGGGTGCACATTGAATGGGCTATGCCTGTGTGGAGTGGGGTGGATGTAAGTTGGTGGGGTGGGGTGCGAATGAGGAGTGCAACGTACGACAGATGAGAGCATGTGCCATATGCCAAGGTTGGGGAGGGGGGCCAATCGCATCTAACATGCAGAAAAATGATGATTTTTCCTTCCCACCCTGTACATGTCAAATAGGTCAGCGCCCATCAGAAAGTGGACATTTGGCGTGCCATCGCCAAGGAAGTCCGGGCCCTGGGGGTCCACGTCAGACGGGGCACCCACTGCCGCAAGAGGTGGGAGGACATCCGGCGCGGGACCAGGAAGACCGCCGAGTCACTGCTGGGGATGGCCTCCCAACCTAGGAGGGGTGCCAGTCGTACCCTGACCCCCCTGATGTCCCGGATCCTGGCGGTGGCCTATCCTGATTTGGATGGGCGCTTGAGGACATCACAGCAGACACAAGGGGGTGTGTATCAGCCCCTTCTGCTATCTCTCTGCGCAGTGGAGGCGTCTGGGTGGGGGAGGAGGGTTGTGGGTGACATTAGGCCAGGGCGCTTTCTGTAGTGTAGTCCTCTCCTTTAGGCATGGCCCTGTGCTCCCGGCCCCCACCTCTGTAGGGTGACAAGTACAGCTATCGATGGTCCAGCATCACACATGTGCGCCTTTGTCGTCTCCTGACCTGTTGTCCTAGTCAGAAGTACTGAGTAGTGTACCCCGAATGCGCGGCTTAGTGCATGAGGCTCCTGTGTCTGTCCTCCCCACCAACGGTGTTGACATTGCATGCACTCAACCTGGTCTTCGTTTTTCTCCCCCCACCCTTCTTCTTCATCTTCTTGTGCATGTGTGCATTAGCATCATCAGGCGGAGGAGACTTGGCATCGGAGCACGAGGGAGCTGCAAGTCACAAGGCCCCGGTGGGCCCAGGAACAGACACTGAGGGCACCAGTGATCCGGAGGGCGAGGGGAGCACCACAACGGGGACCGGTGGTGACACCAGCGACAGCGACACGTCCTCGGATGGGAGCTCCCTAGCGGTGGCGGCAACATCTGGGCCCCCCGCCTCTACAGGTACAGCCGCCAGCCGCCACCCAGCGCACCAGCCCCGCCCTCCCAGCAGCCCCTCAGCCTACGCTCCGTGCCCGCTCGCCCAGGAAGGCGGGCGTCTCCTTCTCCCCAGGCACCTCAGCCCCTGCCCCTGTTACCCCTGCTGCCCTCAGTGAGGAGGTCATTGACCTCCTGCGGACCATCATTGTTGGGCAGACTACCCTTTTGAATGCCATCCAGGGGGTAGAAAGGGAGGTGCATCGGAGCAATGCCTACCTGGAGGGCATTCATTCGGGTCAGGCTGCCCATCAACGATCGTTCAATGCTCTGGCCTCAGCACTGACGGCAGCCATTGTCCCTGTTTCCAGCCTCCCTCTTCTGACTGCCTCCAGCCTGTCTCTGTCTCCTGTTCCTCAGCCTATCCCATCCACACCATCAGACCAGCCTGCACACACCTCAACACCCAAGGGCAGCTCATCCAGACACAAGCACCACAGAACCCACAAGCATTCACGCAAGCAACACCCAGATGCAGACATTCCAACAGTCACTACCACCTCTGTGTCCCCCTCCTCCTCGTCTCCCTCCTCCCTCCCTGTGACGTCTACACTCACACCTGCATGCACACCACCATCAGCCAGTGCTTCCATCACCAGCACACCCTCCAGTCCAGTCCGCACACGTGCAGTCACCACCCCCACTACCATTTACACATCCCCTGTGTCCTCTCCCACTGTGTCTGTCACCCCCTCTTCCAAGACACACAAACGCAGGCAGACACCCACCCAACAGCCATCCACCTCACGACAGCCTCCGTCACAAGCACCTGCACCCAAAGACAGCACACCTGACTCTCCTACAACCACATCCTCTTCCTCCACTTCCATCACCACTTCTCCTACCTTTTACCTTGGTCCTAAGAAAGTTTTCCTTGCTAATCTTGACCTCTTTCCCTCCACTGACCCACCCCCTCCATCTGCAAAGAGTCCCAAGAGCACCTCAGCCACCACCAGCCCAGCTTCGAGTGTCACTGTGGTGCATGGGTTCTGGAGCCCACCCTTTGCCAGCAGTGACACTTCAATCAGCAGCAAGGGGACAGCCAGCCCCCCACCAGGCAAGAAGACCAGGAAGCTAAAGGGCCGCCGTGAGAGGACTGACACGGCTGCCCCCAAGGAGCAAAGTTCGCCCACTTCACCAGCCACAACATCTAGGGGATGCAAGGGCCCGAGAGCCCCATCTAAGGAGCGAAAGGGCAGCAGGGCGGAAAAGTCAGCCAGCAGGAGCGTGGAGAAGGAGGGGCCCACAAGCCCCATCCCGGGTGTTAGGGAGAACACCAAAGGGCCCAGGACTCCGTCACCGAAGGGTCCAGCAACAGCACGGTCGGAGGGCGACTGAGCAGGGAGTCCAGGCCAGGTCTGGCTCCCTTGACCTACTGGACGAGCACCGCTGAACAGGGCCCCGCCGTGGAGAACAGCACCGCTGAACAGGGCCCCGCCGTGCAGAAGAGCACTGCTGAACAGGGCCCCGCCGTGGAGAAGAGCAACGCTGAACAGGGCCCTGCCGCGGAGAAGAGCACCGCTGAACAGGGCCCCGCCGTGCAGAAGAGCACCGCTGAACAGGGCCCCGCCGTGGAGAAGAGCACCGCTGAACAGGGCCCCGCCGTGGAGAAGAGCACCGCTGAACAGGGCCCCGCCGTGGAGAAGAGCACCGCTGAACAGGGCCCCGCCGTGGAGAAGATCACCGCTGAACAGGGCCCCGCCGTGCAGAAGAGCACCGCTGAACAGGGCCCCGCCGTGCAGAAGAGCACTGCTGAACAGGGCCCCGCCGTGCAGAAGAGCACCGCTGAACAGGGCCCCGCCGTGCAGAAGAGCACCGCTGAACAGGGCCCCGCCGTGGAGAAGAGCACCGCTGAACAGGGCCCCGCCGTGCAGAAGAGCACCGCTGAACAGGGCCCGCCGTGCAGAAGAGCACTGCTGAACAGGGCCCCGCCGTGCAGAAGAGCACCGCTGAACAGGGCCCCGCCGTGGAGAAGAGCACCGCTGAACAGGGCCCCGCCGTGCAGAAGAGCACCGCTGAACAGGGCCCCGCCGTGGAGAAGAGCACCGCTGAACAGGGCCCCGCCGTGGAGAAGAGCACCGCTGAACAGGGCCCCGCCGTGGAGAAGAGCACCGCTGAACAGGGCCCCGCCGTGCAGAAGAGCACCGCTGAACAGGGCCCCGCCGTGCAGAAGTGCACCGCTGAACTGGGCCCCACCGTCTCAAGCACCGCTCCGCTGGGCCCTTCCTGTCAAGCACCGCTCCGCTGGGCCCCGCCGTCTCAAGCACCGCTCCGCTGGGCCCTTCCTGTCAGGCACCGCTCCGCTGGGCCCTTCCTGTCAAGCACCGCTCCGCTGGGCCCCACCGTCTCAAGCACCGCTCCGCTGGGCCCTTCCTGTCAGGCACCGCTCCGCTGGGCCCCGCCGTCTCAAGCACCGCTCCGCTGGGCCCTTCATCTCAAGCACCGCTCCGCTGGGCCCTTCCTGTCAAGCACCGCTCAGCTGGGCCCCGCCGTCTCAAGCACCGCTCCGCTGGGCCCTTCCTGTCAAGCTCCGCTCCGCTGGGCCCCACCGTCTCAAGCACCGCTCCGCTGGGCCCTTCCTGTCAAGCACCGCTCCGCTGGGCCCCGCCGTCTCAAGCACCGCTCCGCTGGGCCCTTCATCTCAAGCACCGCTCTGCTGGGCCCTTCCTGTCAAGCACCGCTCCGCTGGGCCCCGCCGTCTCAAGCACCGCTCCGCTGGGCCCTTCCTGTCAAGCACCGCTCCGCTGGGCCCTTCATCTCATGCACCGCTCCGCTGGGCCCTTCCTGTCAAGCACCGCTCCGCTGGGCCCCGCCGTCTCAAGCACTGCTCCGCTGGGCCCTTCCTGTCAAGCACTGCTCCGCTGGGCCCCGCCGTCTTAAGCACCGCTCCGCTGGGCCCTTCCTGTCAAGCACCGCTCCGCTGGGCCCCACCGTCTCAAGCACCGCTCCGCTGGGCCCTTCCTGTCAGGCACCGCTCTGCTGGGCCCTTCCTGTCAAGCACCGCTCCGCTGGGCCCCGCCGTCTCAAGCACCGCTCCGCTGGGCCCTTCCTGTCAGGCACCGCTCCGCTGGGCCCCGCCATCTCAAGCACCGCTCCGCTGGGCCCTTCATCTCAAGCACCGCTCCGCTGGGCCCTTCCTGTCAAGCACCGCTCCGCTGGGCCCCGCCGTCTCAAGCACCGCTCCGCTGGGCCCTTCCTGTCAAGCTCCGCTCCGCTGGGCCCCGCCATCTCAAGCACCGCTCCGCTGGGCCCTTCCTGTCAAGCACCGCTCCGCTGGGCCCCGCCATCTCAAGCACCGCTCCGCTGGGCTCTTCATCTCAAGCACCGCTCCGCTGGGCCCTTCCTCTCAAGCACCGCTCCGCTGGGCCCCGCAGTCTCAAGCACCGCTCCGCTGGGCCCTTCATCTCAAGCACCGCTCCGCTGGGCCCTTCCTGTCAAGCACCGCTCCGCTGGGCCCTTCCTGTCAAGCACCGCTCCGCTGGGCCCCGCCGGGCCCCGCCGTCTCAAGCACCGCTCCGCTGGGCCCTTCCTGTCAGGCACCGCTCCGCTGGGCCCCGCCGTCTCAAGCACCGCTCCGCTGGGCCCTTCATCTCAAGCACCGCTCCGCTGGGCCCTTCCTGTCAAGCACCGCTCAGCTGGGCCCCGCCGTCTCAAGCACCGCTCCGCTGGGCCCTTCCTGTCAAGCTCCGCTCCGCTGGGCCCCACCGTCTCAAGCACCGCTCCGCTGGGCCCTTCCTGTCAAGCACCGCTCCGCTGGGCCCCGCCGTCTCAAGCACCGCTCCGCTGGGCCCTTCATCTCAAGCACCGCTCCGCTGGGCCCTTCCTGTCAAGCACCGCTCCGCTGGGCCCCGCCGTCTCAAGCACCGCTCCGCTGGGCCCTTCCTGTCAAGCACCGCTCCGCTGGGCCCTTCATCTCATGCACCGCTCCGCTGGGCCCTTCCTGTCAAGCACCGCTCCACTGGGCCCCGCCGTCTCAAGCACTGCTCCGCTGGGCCCTTCCTGTCAAGCACTGCTCCGCTGGGCCCCGCCGTCTTAAGCACCGCTCCGCTGGGCCCTTCCTGTCAAGCACCGCTCCGCTGGGCCCCACCGTCTCAAGCACCGCTCCGCTGGGCCCTTCCTGTCAGGCACCGCTCTGCTGGGCCCTTCCTGTCAAGCACCGCTCCGCTGGGCCCCGCCGTCTCAAGCACCGCTCCGCTGGGCCCTTCCTGTCAGGCACCGCTCCGCTGGGCCCCGCCATCTCAAGCACCGCTCCGCTGGGCCCTTCATCTCAAGCACCGCTCCGCTGGGCCCTTCCTGTCAAGCACCGCTCCGCTGGGCCCCGCCGTCTCAAGCACCGCTCCGCTGGGCCCTTCCTGTCAAGCTCCGCTCCGCTGGGCCCCGCCATCTCAAGCACCGCTCCGCTGGGCCCCGCCATCTCAAGCACCGCTCCGCTGGGCTCTTCATCTCAAGCACCGCTCCGCTGGGCCCTTCCTCTCAAGCACCGCTCCGCTGGGCCCCGCAGTCTCAAGCACCGCTCCGCTGGGCCCTTCATCTCAAGCACCGCTCCGCTGGGCCCTTCCTGTCAAGCACCGCTCCGCTGGGCCCTTCCTGTCAAGCACCGCTCCGCTGGGCCCCGCCGGGCCCCGCCGTCTCAAGCACCGCTCCGCTGGGCCCCGCCGTCTCAAGCACCGCTCCGCTGGGCCCTTCCTGTCAGGCACCGCTCCGCTGGGCCCCGCCGTCTCAAGCACCGCTCCGCTGGGCCCTTCCTGTCAAGCACTGCTCCGCTGGGCCCCGCCGTCTCAAGCACCGCTCCGCTGGGCCCTTCATCTCAAGCACCGCTCCGCTGGGCTATTCCTGTCAAGCACCGCTCCGCTGGGCTCTTCATCTCAAGCACCGCTCCGCTGGGCCCTTCCTGTCAAGCACCGCTCCGCTGGGCCCGCCGTCTCAAGCACCGCTCCGCTGGGCCCTTCATCTCAAGCACCGCTCCGCTGGGCCCTTCCTGTCAAGCACCGCTCCGCTGGGCCCCGCTGGGCCCCGCCGTCTCAAGCACCGCTCCGCTGGGCCCTTCCTGTCAAGCACCGCTCCGCTGGGCCCCGCCGTCTCAAGCACCGCTCCGCTGGGCCCTTCCTGTCAGGCACCGCTCTGCTGGGCCCCGCCGTCTCAAGCACCGCTCCGCTGGGCCCTTCCTGTCAAGCACTGCTCCGCTGGGCCCCGCCGTCTCAAGCACTGCTCTGCTGGGCCCTTCATCTCAAGCACCGCTCCGCTGGGCCCCGCCGTCTCAAGCACCGCTCCGCTGGGCCCTTCCTGTCAAGCACCGCTCCGCTGGGCCCCGCCGTCTCAAGCACCGCTCCGCTGGGCCCTTCATCTCAAGCACCGCTCCGCTGGGCCCTTCCTGTCAAGCACCGCTCCGCTGGGCCCTTCCTGTCAAGCACCGCTCCGCTGGGCCCCACCGTCTCAAGCATCACTGGCACAATGACAATGCCGGACCTGTCTCGAGCTACTGTTCACGGTTCACTGTGCCCACCATGCCTCCTCCTTGACCGGTGGAGACTGTTATCCACCTGATGGACTGTGGCTTTGCACTCCCCAGGATGGCAGAGTGGGCAAGCCACCCACTGTAGAGACTTGAGAGACTGTGGCTTTGCACTCCCCAGGATGGCAGAGTGGGCAAGCCATCCACTGTAGAGACTTGAGAGACTGTGGCTTTGCACTCCCCAGGATGGCCGAGTGGGCAAGCCACCCACTGTAGAGACTTGAGAGACTGTGGCTTTGCACTCCCCAGGATGGCCGAGTGGGCAAGCCACCCACTAAAGAGACTTGAGAGACTGTGGCTTTGCACTCCCCAGGATGGCAGAGTGGGCAAGCCACCCACTGTAGAGACTTGAGAGACTGTGGCTTTGCACTCCCCAGGATGGCCGAGTGGGCAAGCCACCCACTGTAGAGACTTGAGAGACTGTGGCTTTGCACTCCCCATGATGGCACAGTGGGCATGGTGGCCCCTTCGTGGATCTGGCGTCGTGGACTCATGTGGCTGTGGTTCCCCCCCTTTCCTTCCCCCTGAGGTGCCTGTAGTTTTATCATCAGATGCCCCTGCAGTGTTCTCTCCAAAGGACTCAGGTCTCCTGTGTGGGCTTTGCCCTTGTGTTGATACACTTTGGCCCACGGACACTTGGAATATCGTTAGATGTGCAGGACTTATTGCCTCGGTTTATCGTATGCACTGGATATTGAATTGTTTTTTTTTAATTGTTATTGCTATTTGACCGTGACTTATCAGTGGTTTTTATTTCCCATAAATTTCGAGTCACAATTTAATTATGTCCTTGCTTGTTTTACGGGGGTTTGGGTGGTGTCACTGTGACTTGTTGCTCTGCATTGGTGTGTACATGGTTTGGGGGGGTGGGTGTATCGCGTATGTGTGTGCACGTAACCTTTCGTCCTCCCCCCTCCCGTGTGTCGTAGGTGCAGTACTCACCGTTGTCGTCTGCGCCGGCGTTCGTACTCGTGGTAGATGAGAAGGTAGACGAGAGCAGGTAGGATGTTTAATTCGGGTTCCATGCTGTCCTCCTTCCTCGTGGAGTGCGTAGAGGTGAGCGTTTTCCCGTTCGTAGTCTGTTTCCGCCGTGTTTTTATCGGCGGTGCTCCCGCCCCGGAAAAGGTGGCGGATTGGCCGGTCATAATAGTGTGGGCAGTACATTGTCTGCCGCCTGTCTGTTGGCGGTGACCGCCGCGCTGTTTTTCGGTCCCGCCGTGGCGGTCGGAGTGTTAATGTGGCGGGCTGTGTTGGCGGTTCCCGCCAGGGTCAGAATTCCATTTTTTGGACCGCCGGCCTGTTGGCGGGTTGGCCGCCGCTTTATCACCGACCGCCAGGGTTAGAATCACCCCCTATGTCCTCACAACTGACAAACAAAAGGGGCAGTATGCAGAGAATGTGGTGAAAGAGAAAGGAACTGCTGCTAAGAAAACAAAGACGTTTCTTAAGATAGTATGTGGAAAACTACAAAGTGAGCAAAGTCAAGTACATAAAAAGCAAAGTTTCAAATCAGTTAAGAAAGGACATAAAGTACATGACATTAAGAGGAAAAAATCTGACAATAAAGCAGATACATTAAGCAGAAGACAGGTACAGTTTAAGGGAATAAGAGTCTGAATGTTTCATAGTAGGGCAATTCAGAATCTTATAAGAGCTATGAAGCAGTATAAAAGGAGAAGAGAAGAAGTCAAACAAAAAGAATGTGTTGAGGCTGCAGTTGATAAGGACTTTGGGGGTCATTACTACTCTGGCGGACGGCGGAGAAGCGGCGGTAAGACCGCCAACAGGCTGGCGGTCAAATTTTTGCAATTATGACCATGGCGGAACCGCCATGGTCATCCGCCTCTTCTCCATTCCGCCCGCCAGGGCGGAGACGACCGCTGGGCTGGAGACCTAGGTTATAATGACGACCGCCGGCGGTATTTGGACCCGGCTGACCGCCATGGATTTCATGCGGTTTGGAACCGCCATGAAATCCATGGCGGTAAGCACTATCAGTGCCAGGGAATTCCTTCCCTGGCACTGATAGGGGTCTCCCACACCCCCCACCCCCACCCCGGCTCCCTCCCCTACACCCCCCACTACCCCTGCCACCCCCCAAAGGTGGCAGGACCCCCCTCCCCACCCCTACCCCCAACATCACATCACTCATTCACACCCGACACGCATACATGCACATACACCGACATTCATGCCAACAGCCACACACACAGTCAGACATGCACATCCGCATTCAAACATACACGCACACATCCATACAGACATACCTACAGACATACACGCACTCATTCCCAAACACACAACACCCCCGCAAGCATGCACGCACTCACACACCTCCACTACATACTCACACGCACACCCCCATGCACGCACACAACATACAACACACCCCCAACCCCCTCCCCTAACGGACGATCAACTCACCTGGTCTGTTGATCCTCCGGGAGGGGACGGGATCCATGGGGGCTCCTCCACCGACACCACACCGTCAACAGAACATCGCCACGCCGAATCACAGGACGTGATTCGGTGGGCGGTGTTCTGTTGACGTGGCGGTGGAGCAACCTCCACTTCCCCGCCGACCGCCAGTATGGCTGTTGGCGGCTCTCCGTCCGAAAAAGGACGGAGGGCTGCCAACAGTCATAATAGGCTGAGCGGAAAACCGCCACCACTGGCGGTCTTCAGCACGGCGGTCCCTCGGCGGTCTTGACAAAAGACCGCCGAGGTCAAAATGACCCCCTTTGTCCTCAAGAGGAAGCTATTTATTTTGATTCTGAACAGAAAGAAAACACTGGATAAAATAGTGTTGTCTATGAGAAAAAGAAGCCAAAAGAAAAGACTTGTAAATAGAAGCAACTTTCGCAAAATTTCCAGTGGCAAATGGAAGCATACTTCCAGTACTGAGCCTTTCTTTAATGAAGAAAACTACTTCCAAGAGAAAACAGTGCGTGCAGTTTAAACAATTTGATGATAATATGAGATGAAGGATGGTACTCTTCTTCCAAAACAGGAGATGGTACCTAGGAATGTTTAAGAAGTGATAGCTGTAGAAGTACAGGGAAAGCGTGAACAGGCCCCTGTATACAAATGAAACTGTAGCAGTATTTGCAGTGTTTGACATGAATCAACTGATATATTGAAAACTTTTCTTTGTATGTTTCCCTGTAAAAGTCTGAAAAAGAAAATAGGTATGTTGCAAGGATTAGGTACATGCAAAGTAAGGAAGTATAATAATTTACAGAGACATTCTCTAGCATGTCTATCAAAGAAAACGTGCCAAATCACCTTTCATCACTTGAGAATGTTAGCTGTTCACCACTCCAAAATTAAAAATTTAGTTAGGGGACTTTACTATGTGAAAACTCCTGCCCTATGTTTTGGAAAAATGAAAAGTGCACTTTTGCATGGTACAGTAGCAGATGTAGAAAACGTTTGCGACAATGTTCAGTTTTGTTTCTTTGGTCATAAATAGTAGTGTAGGAAAAATGAGGAGTTGATATGTGGAGGTGTCCCGGGCAGGACACAGGTTTTAGTGTTGATAACTTTACAGAAGAGATCAGGAAGTTTAACACAGTATATGTTGTCGACACACTCACAGCAAAAGTCAAATTCATAATGTTTTGTATTCAAAAACTGGAGAAGAGAACAGAGATAAGGGGCAAGACTTTTTAGCTTACATATTTGAAGAAGAACGGGTACTGCTATGATAAGTTAGAGGATAATAAAATGCCAGCTAGAGAAGCCCTAACATGTTAGAATTAGTTTCAATTCACAAGAGCGTTGAGATTTAAATGCTTATGAATCAATTCTCATAAAATGTATACATCCTTTTCAAGCTATAGTTCCTATGGAAACTAAGACAGTAAAATGACCTCCAAAAGAGTTACAGAAAAGGTAGAGTTGTGTACTTGCCGTTAGATTTCAAAAAGAATATTGAAACTATAGGTGTGCAGAGAGATTTTGATGTCCACGTACTATTCTACTAAATGGTGTCCTATGAAGAACAAAAAAATAGCAAGATTTAGTGCATGTTAATAAAGTAAAAAAAGCAACGCTATACCTTGTAGAAAACAATATTTACTATAAAAATGTTGATGCTGTTCAAGATATAACACATATGGAGGATGAAACCTTACAGTCAAGTGGTCAGATTGAAAAGGTGGATCGATCCAGATCAGAAGAAATTTGTGAACACTACAACAACCATCCTCTGCGTTATAAAGAATGTATTGGTGACACTATTTATCTCTTTCCAATGAAACAAGCAAAAGGAGCTCCCATGAGTATGTGGGAGAAAAGTTTAGAAGCTTGCAGATTTCCACAACTGTTTCACACTGGAACAGGTGGACGCTATTATGACTGCCCCGTACAGATACCAGCAGCTGAATACTGGTCAATAAGATTATATTCAGAGGGTCCTAGATTTTGCCAGTGTATTCAATATATATTCCATCTTCTGTTTGAGAGTGACTTGTCTGGACTTTAATATGTTGTAAACCACATACTTAAAGCAAGACCTCTCTGCAGAGGAATTTGTTGACAAAGTTTCTGGAAAGGATGAAAAGTTAGAATGCAGCTTAATTAATTTGATGGTGTGCTAATGTGGCACCGATGAGTATTGGTATCATCATCATGGTGAGCTGAAATGTATGTTGAGAAACCTAGGTGCACCTACTTGGCTTCTCACACTCAGTTGTGCTGAGTATCGGTGGGATGCCCTGCTTGACCTTTTGAGAGAAACAAACTTAATATTAAGGGTATCAAATTGAAGATATCCAGATAACTTTGCTCCTTGGATCCCGCTAATGTTTGCAGATATTTTAACCCCTTCGCTGCCAGGCCTTTTCCCCCTCCTGTGCCAGGCCTTTTTTTGCCTATTTGGGGCAGTTCGCGCTTAGGCCCTCATAACTTTTTGTCCACATAAGCTAACCAAGCCAAATTTGCGTCCTTTTTTTCCAACATCCTAGGGATTCTAGAGGTACCCAGACTTTGTGGGTTCCCTTGAAGGAGGCCAAGAAATTGGCCAAAATACAGTGAAAATTTCGTTTTTTTTTTAAAAAAATGGAAAAAGTGGCTGCAGAAGAAGGCTTGTGGATTTCCCCCTGAAAATGGCATCAACAAAGGGTTTGTAGTGCTAAACTCAGCAGCTTCCTAGCTTTCAGGAACAGGCAGACCTGAATCAGAAAACCCAATTTTTCAACACAATTTTGGCATTTTACTGGGGCATACCCCATTTTTGCAATTTGTTGTGCTTTCAGCCTCCTTCCAGTCAGTGACAGGAATGGGCATGAAACCAATGCTGGATCCCAGAAACCTAACCATTTCTGAAAAGTAGAGAAAATTCTGAATTCAGCAAGGGGTCATTTGTGTAGATCCTACAAGGGTTTCCTACAGAAAATAACAGCTGAAAGAGAAAAATATTGAAATTGAGGTGAAAAAAACATCAATTTTTCTCTACGTTTTACTCTGTAACTTTTCCCTGCAATGTCAGAATATGGAAAGCAATATACCGTTACGTCTGCTGGACTCCTCTGGTTGCGGGGATATATAGGGCTTGTAGGTTCATCAAGAACCCGAGGAACCCAGAGCCAATAAATGAGCTGCACCCTGCAGTGCATTTTCATTCTATACCGGGTATACAGCAATTCATTTGCTGAAATATAAAGAGTAAAAAATTGCTATCAAGAAAACCTTTGCATTTCCAAAAAGGGCACAAGATAAGGTTCTGAGGAGCAGTGGTTATTTGCACATCTCTGAATTCCGGGGTGACCATACAAGCATGTGAATTATAGGGAATTTCTCAAATAGATGTCTTTTTTACACACTCTCCTATATTTGGAAGGAAAAAATGTAGAGAAAGACAAGGGGCAATAGCACTTGTTTTGCTAATCTATGTTCCCCCAAGTCTACCGATAAAAATTATACCTCACTTGTGTGGGTAGGCCTAGCGCCGGCGACAGGAAACACCCCAAAGCGCAACGTGGACACATCCTAAATTTTGGAAAAAAACTGAGGTGTTTTTTGCGAAGTGCCTACCTGTAGATTATGGCCTCTAGCTCAGCCGGCACCTAGGGAAACCTACCAAACCTGTGCATTTCTGCAAACTAGAGACCTAGGGGAATCCAAGGAGGGGTGACTTGCGGGGCTCGGACCAGGTTCTGTTACCCAGAATCCTTTGCAAACCTCAAAATTTGGCTAAAAAAACACATGTTCCTCACATTTCTGTGGCAGAAAGTTCTGGAATCTGAGAGGAGCTACAAATTTCCTTCCACCCAGCGTTCCCCCAAGTCTCCCGATAAAAATGATACCTCACTTGCGTGGGTAGGCCTAGCGCCGGCGACAGGAAACACCCCAAAGCGCAACGTGGACACATCCTAAATTTTGGAAAAAAACAGAGGTGTTTTTTGCGAAGTGCCTACCTGTAGATTTTGGCCTCTAGCTCAGCCGGCACCTAGGGAAACCTACCAAACCTGTGCATTTCTGAAAACTAGAGACCTAGGGGAATCCAAGGAGGGGTGACTTGCGGGGCTCGGACCAGGTTCTGTTACCCAGAATCCTTTGCTAACCTCAAAATTTGGCTAAAAAAACACATGTTCCTCAAATTTCTGTGGCAGAAAGTTCTGGAATCTGAGAAGAGCTACAAATTTCCTTCCACCCAGCGTTCCCCCAAGTCTCCCGATAAAAATGATACCTCACTTGCGTGGGTAGGCCTAGCGCCGGTGACAGGAAACACCCCAAAGCGCAACGTGGACACATCCTAAATTTTGGAAAAAAACAGAGGTGTTTTTTGCGAAGTGCCTACCTGTAGATTTTGGCCTCTAGCTCAGCCGGCACCTAGGGAAACCTACCAAACCTGTGCATTTCTGAAAACTAGAGACCTAGGGGAATCCAAGGAGGGGTGACTTGCGGGGCTCGGACCAGGTTCTGTTACCCAGAATCCTTTGCAAACCTCAAAATTTGGCTAAAAAAACACATGTTCCTCACATTTCTGTGGCAGAAAGTTCTGGAATCTGAGAGGAGCTACAAATTTCCTTCCACCCAGCGTTCCCCCAAGTCTCCCGATAAAAATGATACCTCACTTGCGTGGGTAGCCCTAGCGCCGGCGACAGGAAACACCCCAAAGCGCAACGTGGACACATCCTAAATTTTGGGAAAAAACAGAGGTGTTTTTTGCGAAGTGCCTACCTGTAGATTTTGGCCTCTAGCTCAGCCGGCACCTAGGGAAACCTACCAAACCTGTGCATTTCTGAAAACTAGAGTCCTAGGGGAATCCAAAGAGGGGTGACTTGCGGGGCTCGGACCAGGTTCTGTTACCCAGAATCCTTTGCAAACCTCAAAATTTGGCTAAAAAAACACATGTTCCTCACATTTCTGTGGCAGAAAGTTCTGGAATCTGAGAGGAGCTACAAATTTCCTTCCACCCAGCGTTCCCCCAAGTCTCCCGATAAAAATGATACCTCACTTGCGTGGGTAGGCCTAGCGCCGGCGACAGGAAACACCCCAAAGCGCAACGTGGACACATCCTAAATTTTGGAAAAAAACAGAGGTGTTTTTTGCGAAGTGCCTACCTGTAGATTTTGGCCTCTAGCTCAGCCGGCACCTAGGGAAACCTACCAAACCTGTGCCTTTCTGAAAACTAGAGACCTAGGGGAATCCAAGGAGGGGTGACTTGCGGGGCTCGGACCAGGTTCTGTTACCCAGAATCCTTTGCAAACCTCAAAATTTGGCTAAAAAAACACATGTTCCTCACATTTCTGTGGCAGAAAGTTCTGGAATCTGAGAGGAGCTACAAATTTCCTTCCACCCAGCGTTCCCGCAAGTCTCCCGATAAAAATGATACCTCACTTGCGTGGGTAGGCCTAGCGCCGGCGACAGGAAACACCCCAAAGCGCAACGTGGACACATCCTAAATTTTGGAAAAAAACAGAGGTGTTTTTTGCGAAGTGCCTACCTGTAGATTTTGGCCTCTAGCTCAGCCGGCACCTAGGGAAACCTACCAAACCTGTGCATTTCTGAAAACTAGAGACCTAGGGGAATCCAAGGAGGGGTGACTTGCGGGGCTCGGACCAGGTTCTGTTACCCAGAATCCTTTGCAAACCTCAAAATTTGGCTAAAAAAACACATGTTCCTCACATTTCTGTGGCAGAAAGTTCTGGAATCTGGGAGGAGCTATAAATTTCCTTCCACCCAGCGTTCCCCCACGTGTCCCGATAAAAATGATACCTCACTTGCGTGGGTAGGCCTAGCGCCGGCGACAGGAAACACCCCAAAGCGCAACGTGGACACATCCTAAATTTTGGGAAAAAACAGAGGTGTTTTTTGCGAAGTGCCTACCTGTAGATTTTGGCCTCTAGCTCAGCCGGCACCTAGGGAAACCTATCAAACCTGTGCATTTCTGAAAACTAGAGACCTAGGGGAATCCAAGGAGGGGTGACTTGCGGGGCTCAGACCAGGTTCTGTTACCCAGAATCCTTTGCAAACCTCAAAATTTGGCTAAAAAAACACATGTTCCTCACATTTCTGTGGCAGAAAGTTCTGGAATCTGAGAGGAGCTACAAATTTCCTACCACCCAGCGTTCCCCCAAGTCTCCCGATAAAAATGATACCTCACTTGCGTGGGTAGGCCTAGCGCCGGCGACAGTAAACACCCGAAAGCGCAACGTGGACACATCCTAAATTTTGGGAATAAACAGAGGTGTTTTTTGCGAAGTGCCTACCTGTAGATTTTGGCCTCTAGCTCAGCCGGCACCTAGGGAAACCTACCAAACCTGTGCATTTCTGAAAACTAGAGACCTAGGGGAATCCAAGGAGGGGTGACATGCGGGGCTCGGACCAGGTTCTGTTACCCAGAATCCTTTGCAAACCTCAAAATTTGGCTAAAAAAACACATGTTCCTCACATTTCTGTGGCAGAAAGTTCTGGAATCTGAGAGGAGCTACAAATTTCCTTCCACCCAGCGTTCCCCCACGTCTCCCGATAAAAATGATACCTCACTTGCATGGGTAGGCCTAGCGCCGGCGACAGGAAACACCCCAAAGCGCAACGTGGACACATCCTAAATTTTGGGAAAAAACAGAGGTGTTTTTTGCGAAGTGCCTACCTGTAGATTTTGGCCTCTAGCTCAGCCGGCACCTAGGGAAACCTACCAAACCTGTGCATTTCTGAAAACTAGAGACCTAGGGGAATCCAAGGAGGGGTGACTTGCGGGGCTCGGACCAGGTTCTGTTACCCAGAATCCTTTGCAAACCTCAAAATTTGGCTAAAAAAACACATGTTCCTCACATTTCTGTGGCAGAAAGTTCTGGAATCTGAGAGGAGCTACAAATTTCCTTCCACCCAGCGTTCCCCCAAGTCTCCCGATAAAAATGATACCTCACTTGCGTGGGTAGGCCTAGCGCCGGCGACAGGAAACACCCCAAAGCGCAACGTGGACACATCCTAAATTTTGGAAAAAAACAGAGGTGTTTTTTGCGAAGTGCCTACCTGTAGATTTTGGCCTCTAGCTCAGCCGGCACCTAGGGAAACCTACCAATCCTGTGCCTTTCTGAAAACTAGAGACCTAGGGGAATCCAAGGAGGGGTGACTTGCGGGGCTCGGACCAGGTTCTGTTACCCAGAATCCTTTGCAAACCTCAAAATTTGGCTAAAAAAACACATGTTCCTCACATTTCTGTGGCAGAAAGTTCTGGAATCTGAGAGGAGCTACAAATTTCCTTCCACCCAGCGTTCCCCCAAGTCTCCCGATAAAAATGATACCTCACTTGCGTGGGTAGGCCTAGCGCCTGCGACAGGAAACACCCCAAAGCGCAACGTGGACACATCCACAATTTTGGGAGAAAACAGTGCCTACCTGCGGATTTTGGCCTGTAGCTCACCCGGCGCCTAGGGAAACCTACCAAACCAGTGCATTTCTGAAAACTAGAGACCTAGGGGAATCCAAGGAGGGGTGACTTGCGGGGCTCGGACCAGGTTCTGTTACCCAGAATCCTTTGCAAACCTCAAAATTTGGCTAAAAAAACACATGTTCCTCACATTTCTGTGGCAGAATGTTCTGTAATCTGAGAGGAGCTACAAATTTCCTTCCACCCAGCGTTCCCCCAAGTCTCCCGATAAAAATGATACCTCACTTGCGTGGGTAGGCCTAGCGCCGGCGACAGGAAACACCCCAAAGCGCAACGTGGACACATCCTAAATTTTGGGAAAAAACAGAGGTGTTTTTTGCGAAGTGCCTACCTGTAGATTTTGGCCTCTAGCTCAGCCGGCACCTAGGGAAACCTACCAAACCTGTGCATTTCTGAAAACTAGAGACCTAGGGGAATCCAAGGAGGGGTGACTTGCGGGGCTCGGACCAGGTTCTGTTACCCAGAATCCTTTGCAAACCTCAAAATTTGGCTAAAAAAACACATGTTCCTCACATTTCTGTGGCAGAAAGTTCTGGAATCTGAGAGGAGCTACAAATTTCCTTCCATCCAGCGTTCCCCCACGTCTCCCGATAAAAATGATACCTCACTTGCGTGGGTAGGCCTAGCGCCGGCGACAGGAAACACCCCAAAGCGCAACGTGGACACATCCTAAATTTTGGGAAAAAACAGAGGTGTTTTTTGCGAAGTGCCTACCTGTAGATTTTGGCCTCTAGCTCAGCCGGCACCTAGGGAAACCTACCAAACCTGTGCATTTCTGAAAACTAGAGACCTAGGGGAATCCAAGGAGGGGTGACTTGCGGGGCTCGGACCAGGTTCTGTTACCCAGAATCCTTTGCAAACCTCAAAATTTGGCTAAAAAAACACATGTTCCTCACATTTCTGTGGCAGAAAGTTCTGGAATCTGAGAGGAGCTACAAATTTCCTTCCACCCAGCGTTCCCCCACGTCTCCCGATAAAAATGATACCTCACTTGCGTGGGTAGGCCTAGCGCCGGAGACAGGAAACACCCCAAAGCGCAACGTGGACACATCCTAAATTTTGGAAAAAAACAGAGGTGTTTTTTGCGAAGTGCCTACCTGTAGATTTTGGCCTCTAGCTCAGCCGGCACCTAGGGAAACCTACCAAACCTGTGCATTTCTGAAAACTAGAGACCTAGGGAAATCCAAGGAGGGGTAACTTGCGGGGCTCGGACCAGGTTCTGTTACCCAGAATCCTTTGCAAACCTCAAAATTTGGCTAAAAAAACACATGTTCCTCACATTTCTGTGGCAGAAAGTTCTGGAATCTGAGAGGAGCTACAAATTTCCTTCCACCCAGCGTTCCCCCAAGTCTCCCGATAAAAATTATACCTCACTTGCGTGGGTAGGCCTAGCGCCGGCGACAGGAAACACCCCAAAGCGCAACGTGGACACATCCTAAATTTTGGGAAAAAACAGAGGTGTTTTTTGCGAAGTGCCTACCTGTAGATTTTGGCCTCTAGCTCAGCCGGCACCTAGGGAAACCTACCAAACCTGTGCATTTCTGAAAACTAGAGACCTAGGGGAATCCAAGGAGGGGTGACTTGCGGGGCTCGGACCAGGTTCTGTTACCCAGAATCCTTTGCAAACCTCAAAATTTGGCTAAAAAAACACATGTTCCTCACATTTCTGTGGCAGAAAGTTCTGGAATCTGAGAGAAGCTACAAATTTCCTTCCACCCAGCGTTCCCCCACGTGTCCCGATAAAAATGATACCTCACTTGCGTGGGTAGGCCTAGCGCCGGCGACAGGAAACACCCCAAAGCGCAACGTGGACACATCCTAAATTTTGGGAAAAAACAGAGGTGTTTTTTGCGAAGTGCCTACCTGTTTTGGCCTCTAGCTCAGCCGGCACCTAGGGAAACCTATCAAACCTGTGCATTTCTGAAAACTAGAGACCTAGGGGAATCCAAGGAGGGGTGACTTGCGGGGCTCGGACCAGGTTCTGTTACCCAGAATCCTTTGCAAACCTCAAAATTTGGCTAAAAAAACACATGTTCCTCACATTTCTGTGGCAGAAAGTTCTGGAATCTGAGAGGAGCTACAAATTTCCTTCCACCCAGCGTTCCCCAAAGTCTCCCGATAAAAATGATAACTCACTTGCGTGGGTAGGCCTAGCGCCGGCGACAGGAAACACCCCAAAGCGCAACGTGGACACATCCTAAATTTTGGAAAAAAACAGAGGTGTTTTTTGCGAAGTGCCTACCTGTAGATTTTGGCCTCTAGCTCAGCCGGCACCTAGGGAAACCTACCAAACCTGTGCATTTCTGAAAACTAGAGACCTAGGGGAATCCAAGGAGGGGTGACTTGCGGGGCTCGGACCAGGTTCTGTTACCCAGAATCCTTTGCAAACCTCAAAATTTGGCTAAAAAAACACATGTTCCTCACATTTCTGTGGCAGAAAGTTCTGGAATCTGAGAGAGGAGCTACAAATTTTCTTCCACCCAGCGTTCCCCCAAGTCTCCCGATAAAAATGATACCTCACTTACGTGGGTAGGCCTAGCGCCGGCGACGGGAAACACCCCAAAGCGCAACGTGGACACATCCTAAATTTTGGGAAAAAACAGAGGTGTTTTTTGCGAAGTGCCTACCTGTAGATTTTGGCCTCTAGCTCAGCCGGCACCTAGGGAAACCTACCAAACCTGTGCATTTCTGAAAACTAGAGACCTAGGGGAATCCAAGGAGGGGTGACTTGCGGGGCTCGGACCAGGTTCTGTTACCCAGAATCCTTTGCAAACCTCAAAATTTGGCTAAAAAAACACATGTTCCTCACATTCTTGTGGCAGAAAGTTCTGGAATCTGAGAGGAGCTACAAATTTCCTTCCACCCAGCGTTCCCCCACGTGTCCCGATAAAAACGATACCTCACTTGCGTGGGTAGGCCTAGCGCCGGCGACAGGAAACACCCCAAAGCGCAACGTGGACACATCCTAAATTTTGGGAAAAAACAGAGGTGTTTTTTGCGAAGTGCCTACCTGTAGATTTTGGCCTCTAGCTCAGCCGGCACCTAGGGAAACCTATCAAACCTGTGCATTTCTGAAAACTAGAGACCTAGGGGAATCCAAGGAGGGGTGACTTGCGGGGCTCGGACCAGGTTCTGTTACCCATAATCCTTTGCAAACCTCAAAATTTGGCTAAAAAAACACATGTTCCTCACATTTCTGTGGCAGAAAGTTCTGGAATCTGAGAGGAGCTACAAATTTCCTTCCACCCAGCGTTCCCCCAAGTCTCCCGATAAAAATGATACCTCACTTGCGTGGGTAGGCCTAGCGCCGGCGACAGGAAACACCCGAAAGCGCAACGTGGACACATCCTAAATTTTGGGAATAAACAGAGGTGTTTTTTGCGAAGTGCCTACCTGTAGATTTTGGCCTCTAGCTCAGCCGGCACCTAGGGTAACCTACCAAACATGTGCATTTCTGAAAACTAGAGACCTAGGGGAATCCAAGGAGGGGTGACATGCGGGGCTCGGACCAGGTTCTGTTACCCAGAATCCTTTGCAAACCTCAAAATTTGGCTAAAAAAACACATGTTCCTCACATTTCTGTGGCAGAAAGTTCTGGAATCTGAGAGGAGCTACAAATTTCCTTCCATCCAGCGTTCCCCCACGTCTCCCGATAAAAATGATACCTCACTTGCGTGGGTAGGCCTAGCGCCGGCGACAGGAAACACCCCAAAGCGCAACGTGGACACATCCTAAATTTTGGGAAAAAACAGAAGTGTTTTTTGCGAAGTGCCTACCTGTAGATTTTGGCCTCTAGCTCAGCCGGCACCTAGGGAAACCTACCAAACCTGTGCATTTCTGAAAACTAGAGACCTAGGGGAATCCAAGGAGGGGTGACTTGCGGGGCTCGGACCAGGTTCTGTTACCCAGAATCCTTTGCAAACCTCAAAATTTGGCTAAAAAAACACATGTTCCTCACATTTCTGTGGCAGAAAGTTCTGGAATCTGAGAGGAGCTACAAATTTCCTTCCACCCAGCGTTCCCCCAAGTCTCCCGATAAAAATGATACCTCACTTACGTGGGTAGGCCTAGCGCCGGCAACAGGAAACACCCGAAAGCGCAACGTGGACACATCCTAAATTTTGGGAATAAACAGAGGTGTTTTTTGCGAAGTGCCTACCTGTAGATTTTGGCCTCTAGCTCAGCCGGCACCTAGGGAAACCTACCAAACCTGTGCATTTCTGAAAACTAGAGACCTAGGGGAATCCAAGGAGGGGTGACTTGCGGGGCTCGGACCAGGTTCTGTTACCCAGAATCCTTTGCAAACCTCAAAATTTGGCTAAAAAAACACATGTTCCTCACATTTCTGTGGCAGAAAGTTCTGGAATCTGAGAGGAGCTAAAAATTTCCTTCCACCCAGCGTTCCCCCACGTGTCCCGATAAAAATGATACCTCACTTGCGTGGGTAGGCCTAGCGCCGGCGACAGGAAACCCCCCAAAGCGCAACGTGGACACATCCTAAATTTTGGGAAAAAACAGAGGTGTTTTTTGCGAAGTGCCTACCTGTAGATTTTGGCCTCTAGCTCAGCCGGCACCTAGGGAAACCTATCAAACCTGTGCATTTCTGAATACTAGAGACCTAGGGGAATCCAAGGAGGGGTGACTTGCGGGGCTCGGACCAGGTTCTGTTACCCAGAATCCTTTGCAAACCTCAAAATTTGGCTAAAAAAACACATGTTCCTCACATTTCTGTGGCAGAAAGTTCTGGAATCTGAGAGGAGCTACAAATTTCCTTCCACCCAGCGTTCCCCCAAGTCTCCCGATAAAAATGATACCTCACTTGCGTGGGTAGGCCTAGCGCCGGCGACAGGAAACACCCCAAAGCGCAACGTGGACACATCCTAAATTTTGGAAAAAAACAGAGGTGTTTTTTGCGAAGTGCCTACCTGTAGATTTTGGCCTCTAGCTCAGCCGGCACCTAGGGAAACCTACCAAACCTGTGCATTTCTGAAAACTAGGGACCTAGGGGAATCCAAGGAGGGGTGACTTGCGGGGCTCGGACCAGGTTCTGTTACCCAGAATCCTTTGCAAACCTCAAAATTTGGCTAAAAAAACACATGTTCCTCACATTTCTGTGGCAGAAAGTTCTGGAATCTGAGAGGAGCTACAAATTTCCTTCCACCCAGCGTTCCCCCAAGTCTCCCGATAAAAATGATACCTCACTTGCGTGGGTAGGCCTAGCGCCGGCGACAGGAAACACCCGAAAGCGCAACGTGGACACATCCTAAATTTTGGGAATAAACAGAGGTGTTTTTTGCGAAGTGCCTACCTGTAGATTTTGGCGTCTAGCTCAGCCGGCACCTAGGGAAACCTACCAAACCTGTGCATTTCTGAAAACTAGAGACCTAGGGGAATCCAAGGAGGGGTGACATGCGGGGCTCGGACCAGGTTCTGTTACCCAGAATCCTTTGCAAACCTCAAAATTTGGCTAAAAAAACACATGTTCCTCACATTTCTGTGGCAGAAAGTTCTGGAATCTGAGAGGAGCTACGAATTTCCTTCCACCCAGCGTTCCCCCACGTCTCCCGATAAAAATGATACCTCACTTGCGTGGGTAGGCCTAGCGCCGGCGACAGGTAACACCCCAAAGCGCAACGTGGACACATCCTAAATTTTGGGAAAAAACAGAGGTGTTTTTTGCGAAGTGCCTACCTGTAGATTTTGGCCTCTAGCTCAGCCGGCACCTAGGGAAACCTACCAAACCTGTGCATTTCTGAAAACTAGAGACCTAGGGGAATCCAAGGAGGGGTGACTTGCGGGGCTCGGACCAGGTTCTGTTACCCAGAATCCTTTGCAAACCTCAAAATTTGGCTAAAAAAACACATGTTCCTCACATTTCTGTGGCAGAAAGTTCTGGAATCTGAGAGGAGCTACAAATTTCCTTCCACCCAGCGTTCCCCCAAGTCTCCCGATAAAAATGATACCTCATTGCGTGGGTAGGCCTAGCGCCGGTGACAGGAAACACCCCAAAGCGCAACGTGGACACATCATAAATTTTGGAAAAAAACAGAGGTGTTTTTTGCGAAGTGCCTACCTGTAGATTTTGGCCTCTAGCTCAGCCGGCACCTAGGGAAACCTACCAAACCTGTGCATTTCTGAAAACTAGAGACCTAGGGGAATCCAAGGAGGGGTGACTTGCGGGGCTCGGACCAGGTTCTGTTACCCAGAATCCTTTGCAAACCTCAAAATTTGGCTAAAAAAACACATGTTCCTCACATTTCTGTGGCAGAAAGTTCTGGAATCTGAGAGGAGCTACAAATTTCCTTCCACCCAGCGTTCCCCCAAGTCTCCCGATAAAAATGATACCTCACTTGCGTGGGTAGGCCTAGCGCCGGCGACAGGAAACACCCCAAAGCGCAACGTGGACACATCCTAAATTTTGGAAAAAAACAGAGGTGTTTTTTGCGAAGTGCCTACCTGTAGATTTTGGCCTCTAGCTCAGCCGGCACCTAGGGAAACCTACCAAACCTGTGCCTTTCTGAAAACTAGAGACCTAGGGGAATCCAAGGAGGGGTGACTTGCGGGGCTCGGACCAGGTTCTGTTACCCAGAATCCTTTGCAAACCTCAAAATTTGGCTAAAAAAACACATGTTCCTCACATTTCTGTGGCAGAAAGTTCTGGAATCTGAGAGGAGCTACAAATTTCCTTCCACCCAGCTTTCCCCCAAGTCTCCCGATAAAAATGATACCTCACTTGCGTGGGTAGGCCTAGCGCCGGCGACAGGAAACACCCCAAAGCGCAACGTGGACACATCCTAAATTTTGGGAAAAAACAGAGGTGTTTTTTGCGAAGTGCCTACCTGTAGATTTTGGCCTCTAGCTCAGCCGGCACCTAGGGAAACCTACCAAACCTGTGCATTTCTGAAAACTAGAGACCTAGGGGAATCCAAGGAGGGGTGACTTGTGGGGCTCGGACCAGGTTCTGTTACCCAGAATCCTTTGCAAACCTCAAAATTTGGCTAAAAAAACACATGTTCCTCACATTTCTGTGGCAGAAAGTTCTGGAATCTGAGAGGAGCTACAAATTTCCTTCCACCCAGCGTTCCCCCACGTCTCCCGATAAAAATGATACCTCACTTGCGTGGGTAGGCCTAGCGCCGGCGACAGGAAACACCCCAAAGCGCAACGTGGACACATCCTAAATTTTGGAAAAAAACAGAGGTGTTTTTTGCGAAGTGCCTACCTGTAGATTTTGGCCTCTAGCTCAGCCGGCACCTAGGGAAACCTACCAAACCTGTGCATTTCTGAAAACTAGAGACCTAGGGGAATCCAAGGAGGGGTGACTTGCGGGGCTCGGACCAGGTTCTGTTACCCAGAATCCTTTGCAAACCTCAAAATTTGGCTAAAAAAACACATGTTCCTCACATTTCTGTGGCAGAATGTTCTGGAATCTGAGAGGAGCTACAAATTTCCTTCCACCCAGCGTTCCCCCAAGTCTCCCGATAAAAATGATACCTCACTTGCGTGGGTAGGCCTAGCGCCGGCGACAGGAAACACCCCAAAGCGCAACGTGGACACATCCTAAATTTTGGGAAAAAACAGAGGTGTTTTTTGCGAAGTGCCTACCTGTAGATTTTGGCCTCTAGCTCAGCCGGCACCTAGGGAAACCTACCAAACCTGTGCATTTCTGAAAACTAGAGACCTAGGGGAATCCAAGGAGGGGTGACTTGCGGGGCTCGGACCAGGTTCTGTTACCCAGAATCCTTTGCAAACCTCAAAATTTGGCTAAAAAAACACATGTTCCTCACATTTCTGTGGCAGAAAGTTCTGGAATCTGAGAGGAGCTACAAATTTCCTTCCACCCAGCGTTCCCCCACGTCTCCCGATAAAAATGATACCTCACTTGCGTGGGTAGGCCTAGCGCCGGCGACAGGAAACACCCCAAAGCGCAACGTGGACACATCCTAAATTTTGGAAAAAAACAGAGGTGTTTTTTGCGAAGTGCCTACCTGTAGATTTTGGCCTCTAGCTCAGCCGGCACCTAGGGAAACCTACCAAACCTGTGCATTTCTGAAAACTAGAGACCTAGGGGAATCCAAGGAGGGGTGACTTGCGGGGCTCGGACCAGGTTCTGTTACCCAGAATCCTTTGCAAACCTCAAAATTTGGCTAAAAAAACACATGTTCCTCACATTTCTGTGGCAGAATGTTCTGGAATCTGAGAGGAGCTACAAATTTCCTTCCACCCAGCGTTCCCCCAAGTCTCCCGATAAAAATGATACCTCACTTGCGTGGGTAGGCCTAGCGCCGGCGACAGGAAACACCCCAAAGCGCAACGTGGACACATCCTAAATTTTGGGAAAAAACAGAGGTGTTTTTTGCGAAGTGCCTACCTGTAGATTTTGGCCTCTAGCTCAGCCGGCACCTAGGGAAACCTACCAAACCTGTGCATTTCTGAAAACTAGAGACCTAGGGGAATCCAAGGAGGGGTGACTTGCGGGGCTCGGACCAGGTTCTGTTACCCAGAATCCTTTGCAAACCTCAAAATTTGGCTAAAAAAACACATGTTCCTCACATTCTTGTGGCAGAAAGTTCTGGAATCTGAGAGGAGCTACAAATTTCCTTCCACCCAGCGTTCCCCCACGTGTCCCGATAAAAACGATACCTCACTTGCGTGGGTAGGCCTAGCGCCGGCGACAGGAAACACCCCAAAGCGCAACGTGGACACATCCTAAATTTTGGGAAAAAACAGAGGTGTTTTTTGCGAAGTGCCTACCTGTAGATTTTGGCCTCTAGCTCAGCCGGCACCTAGGGAAACCTATCAAACCTGTGCATTTCTGAAAACTAGAGACCTAGGGGAATCCAAGGAGGGGTGACTTGCGGGGCTCGGACCAGGTTCTGTTACCCATAATCCTTTGCAAACCTCAAAATTTGGCTAAAAAAACACATGTTCCTCACATTTCTGTGGCAGAAAGTTCTGGAATCTGAGAGGAGCTACAAATTTCCTTCCACCCAGCGTTCCCCCAAGTCTCCCGATAAAAATGATACCTCACTTGCGTGGGTAGGCCTAGCGCCGGCGACAGGAAACACCCGAAAGCGCAACGTGGACACATCCTAAATTTTGGGAATAAACAGAGGTGTTTTTTGCGAAGTGCCTACCTGTAGATTTTGGCCTCTAGCTCAGCCGGCACCTAGGGTAACCTACCAAACATGTGCATTTCTGAAAACTAGAGACCTAGGGGAATCCAAGGAGGGGTGACATGCGGGGCTCGGACCAGGTTCTGTTACCCAGAATCCTTTGCAAACCTCAAAATTTGGCTAAAAAAACACATGTTCCTCACATTTCTGTGGCAGAAAGTTCTGGAATCTGAGAGGACCTAAAAAAAATTCCTTCCATCCAGCGTTCCCCCACGTCTCCCGATAAAAATGATACCTCACTTGCGTGGGTAGGCCTAGCGCCGGCGACAGGAAACACCCCAAAGCGTAACGTGGACACATCCTAAATTTTGGGAAAAAACAGAGGTGTTTTTTGCGAAGTGCCTACCTGTAGATTTTGGCCTCTAGCTCAGCCGGCACCTAGGGAAACCTACCAAACCTGTGCATTTCTGAAAACTAGAGACCTAGGGGAATCCAAGGAGGGGTGACTTGCGGGGCTCGGACCAGGTTCTGTTACCCAGAATCCTTTGCAAACCTCAAAATTTGGCTAAAAAAACACATGTTCCTCACATTTCTGTGGCAGAAAGTTCTGGAATCTGAGAGGAGCTACAAATTTCCTTCCACCCAGCGTTCCCCCACGTCTCCCGATAAAAATGATACCTCACTTGCGTGGGTAGGCCTAGCGCCGGAGACAGGAAACACCCCAAAGCGCAACGTGGACACATCCTAAATTTTGGAAAAAAACAGAGGTGTTTTTTGCGAAGTGCCTACCTGTAGATTTTGGCCTCTAGCTCAGCCGGCACCTAGGGAAACCTACCAAACCTGTGCATTTCTGAAAACTAGAGACCTAGGGAAATCCAAGGAGGGGTGACTTGCGGGGCTCGGACCAGGTTCTGTTACCCAGAATCCTTTGCAAACCTCAAAATTTGGCTAAAAAAACACATGTTCCTCACATTTCTGTGGCAGAAAGTTCTGGAATCTGAGAGGAGCTACAAATTTCCTTCCACCCAGCGTTCCCCCACGTGTCCCGATAAAAATGATACCTCACTTGCGTGGGTAGGCCTAGCGCCGGCGACAGGAAACACCCCAAAGCGCAACGTGGACACATCCTAAATTTTGGGAAAAAACAGAGGTGTTTTTTGCGAAGTGCCTACCTGTAGATTTTGGCCTCTAGCTCAGCCGGCACCTAGGGAAACCTATCAAACCTGTGCATTTCTGAAAACTAGAGACCTAGGGGAATCCAAGGAGGGGTGACTTGCGGGGCTCGGACCAGGTTCTGTTACCCAGAATCCTTTGCAAACCTCAAAATTTGGCTAAAAAAACACATGTTCCTCACATTTCTGTGGCAGAAAGTTCTGGAATCTGAGAGGAGCTACAAATTTCCTTCCACCCAGCGTTCCCCCAAGCCTCCCGATAAAAATGATACCTCACTTGCGTGGGTAGGCCTAGCGCCGGCGACAGGAAACACCCCAAAGCGCAACGTGGACACATCCTAAATTTTGGAAAAAAACAGAGGTGTTTTTTGCGAAGTGCCTACCTGTAGATTTTGGCCTCTAGCTCAGCCGGCACCTAGGGAAACCTACCAAACCTGTGCATTTCTGAAAACTAGAGACCTAGGGGAATCCAAGGAGGGGTGACTTGCGGGGCTCGGACCAGGTTCTGTTACCCAGAATCCTTTGCAAACCTCAAAATTTGGCTAAAAAAACACATGTTCCTCACATTTCTGTGGCAGAAAGTTCTGGAATCTGAGAGGAGCTACAAATTTCCTTCCACCCAGCGTTCCCTCACGTCTCCCGATAAAAATGATACCTCACTTGCGTGGGTAGGCCTAGCGCCGGAGACAGGAAACACCCCAAAGCGCAACGTGGACACATCCTAAATTTTGGAAAAAAACAGAGGTGTTTTTTGCGAAGTGCCTACCTGTAGATTTTGGCCTCTAGCTCAGCCGGCACCTAGGGAAACCTACCAAACCTGTGCATTTCTGAAAACTAGAGACCTAGGGAAATCCAAGGAGGGGTGACTTGCGGGGCTCGGACCAGGTTCTGTTACCCAGAATCCTTTGCAAACCTCAACATTTGGCTAAAAAAACACATGTTCCTCACATTTCTGTGGCAGAAAGTTCTGGAATCTGAGAGGAGCTACAAATTTCCTTCCACCCAGCGTTCCCCCAAGTCTCCCGATAAAAATTATACCTCACTTGCGTGGGTAGGCCTAGCGCCGGCGACAGGAAACACCCCAAAGCGCAACGTGGACACATCCTAAATTTTGGGAAAAAACAGAGGTGTTTTTTGCGAAGTGCCTACCTGTAGATTTTGGCCTCTAGCTCAGCCGGCACCTAGGGAAACCTACCAAACCTGTGCATTTCTGAAAACTAGAGACCTAGGGGAATCCAAGGAGGGGTGACTTGCGGGGCTCGGACCAGGTTCTGTTACCCAGAATCCTTTGCAAACCTCAAAATTTGGCTAAAAAAACACATGTTCCTCACATTTCTGTGGCAGAAAGTTCTGGAATCTGAGAGAAGCTACAAATTTCCTTCCACCCAGCGTTCCCCCACGTGTCCCGATAAAAATGATACCTCACTTGCGTGGGTAGGCCTAGCGCCGGCGACAGGAAACACCCCAAAGCGCAACGTGGACACATCCTAAATTTTGGGAAAAAATAGAGGTGTTTTTTGCGAAGTGCCTACCTGTAGATTTTGGCCTCTAGCTCAGCCGGCACCTAGGGAAACCTATCAAACCTGTGCATTTCTGAAAACTAGAGACCTAGGGGAATCCAAGGAGGGGTGACTTGCGGGGCTCGGACCAGGTTCTGTTACCCAGAATCCTTTGCAAACCTCAAAATTTGGCTAAAAAAACACATGTTCCTCACATTTCTGTGGCAGAAAGTTCTGGAATCTGAGAGGAGCTACAAATTTCCTTCCACCCAGCGTTCCCCCAAGCCTCCCGATAAAAATGATACCTCACTTGCGTGGGTAGGCCTAGCGCCGGCGACAGGAAACACCCCAAAGCGCAACGTGGACACATCCTAAATTTTGGAAAAAAACAGAGGTGTTTTTTGCGAAGTGCCTACCTGTAGATTTTGGCCTCTAGCTCAGCCGGCACCTAGGGAAACCTACCAAACCTGTGCATTTCTGAAAACTAGGGACCTAGGGGAATCCAAGGAGGGGTGACTTGCGGGGCTCGGACCAGGTTCTGTTACCCAGAATCCTTTGCAAACCTCAAAATTTGGCTAAAAAAACACATGTTCCTCACATTTCTGTGGCAGAAAGTTCTGGAATCTGAGAGGAGCTACAAATTTCCTTTCACCCAGCGTTCCCCCAAGTCTCCCGATAAAAATGATACCTCACTTGCGTGGGTAGGCCTAGCGCCGGCGACAGGAAACACCCGAAAGCGCAACGTGGACACATCCTAAATTTTGGGAATAAACAGAGGTGTTTTTTGCGAAGTGCCTACCTGTAGATTTTGGCGTCTAGCTCAGCCGGCACCTAGGGAAACCTACCAAACCTGTGCATTTCTGAAAACTAGAGACCTAGGGGAATCCAAGGAGGGGTGACATGCGGGGCTCGGACCAGGTTCTGTTACCCAGAATCCTTTGCAAACCTCAAAATTTGGCTAAAAAAACACATGTTCCTCACATTTCTGTGGCAGAAAATTCTGGAATCTGAGAGGAGCTACGAATTTCCTTCCACCCAGCGTTCCCCCACGTCTCCCGATAAAAATGATACCTCACTTGCGTGGGTAGGCCTAGCGCCGGCGACAGGAAACACCCCAAAGCGCAACGTGGACACATCCTAAATTTTGGGAAAAAACAGAGGTGTTTTTTGCGAAGTGCCTACCTGTAGATTTTGGCCTCTACCTCAGCCGGCACCTAGGGAAACCTACCAAACCTGTGCATTTCTGAAAACTAGAGACCTAGGGGAATCCAAGGAGGGGTGACTTGCGGGGCTCGGACCAGGTTCTGTTACCCAGAATCCTTTGCAAACCTCAAAATTTGGCTAAAAAAACACATGTTCCTCACATTTCTGTGGCAGAAAGTTCTGGAATCTGAGAGGAGCTACAAATTTCCTTCCACCCAGCGTTCCCCCAAGTCTCCCGATAAAAATGATACCTCACTTGCGTGGGTAGGCCTAGCGCCGGTGACAGGAAACACCCCAAAGCGCAACGTGGACACATCATAAATTTTGGAAAAAAACAGAGGTGTTTTTTGCGAAGTGCCTACCTGTAGATTTTGGCCTCTAGCTCAGCCGGCACCTAGGGAAACCTACCAAACCTGTGCATTTCTGAAAACTAGAGACCTAGGGGAATCCAAGGAGGGGTGACTTGCGGGGCTCGGACCAGGTTCTGTTACCCAGAATCCTTTGCAAACCTCAAAATTTGGCTAAAAAAACACATGTTCCTCACATTTCTGTGGCAGAAAGTTCTGGAATCTGAGAGGAGCTACAAATTTCCTTCCACCCAGCTTTCCCCCAAGTCTCCCGATAAAAATGATACCTCACTTGCGTGGGTAGGCCTAGCGCCGGCGACAGGAAACACCCCAAAGCGCAACGTGGACACATCCTAAATTTTGGGAAAAAACAGAGGTGTTTTTTGCGAAGTGCCTACCTGTAGATTTTGGCCTCTAGCTCAGCCGGCACCTAGGGAAACCTACCAAACCTGTGCATTTCTGAAAACTAGAGACCTAGGGGAATCCAAGGAGGGGTGACTTGCGGGGCTCGGACCAGGTTCTGTTACCCAGAATCCTTTGCAAACCTCAAAATTTGGCTAAAAAAACACGTGTTCCTCACATTTCTGTGGCAGAAAGTTCTGGAATCTGAGAGGAGCTACAAATTTCCTTCCACCCAGCGTTCCCCCACGTGTCCCGATAAAAATGATACCTCACTTGCGTGGGTAGGCCTAGCGCCGGCGACAGGAAACACCCCAAAGCGCAACGTGGACACATCCTAAATTTTGGAAAAAAACAGAGGTGTTTTTTGCGAAGTGCCTACCTGTAGATTTTGGCCTCTAGCTCAGCCGGCACCTAGGGAAACCTATCAAACCTGTGCATTTCTGAAAACTAGAGACCAAGGGGAATCCAAGGAGGGGTGACTTGCGGGGCTCGGACCAGGTTCTGTTACCCAGAATCCTTTGCAAACCTCAAAATTTGGCTAAAAAAAACACATGTTCCTCACATTTCTGTGGCAGAAAGTTCTGGAATCTGAGAGGAGCTACAAATTTCCTTCCACCCAGCGTTCCCCCACGTCTCCCGATAAAAATGATACCTCACTTGCGTGGGTAGGCCTAGCGCCGGCGACAGGAAACACCCCAAAGCGCAACGTGGACACATCCTAAATTTTGGAAAAAAACAGAGGTGTTTTTTGCGAAGTGCCTACCTGTAGATTTTGGCCTCTAGCTCAGCCGGCACCTAGGGAAACCTACCAAACCTGTGCATATCTGAAAACTAGAGACCTAGGGGAATCCAAGGAGGGGTGACTTGGGGGGCTCGGACCAGGTTCTGTTACCCAGAATCCTTTGCAAACCTCAAAATTTGGCTAAAAAAACACATGTTCCTCACATTTCTGTGGCAGAATGTTCTGGAATCTGAGAGGAGCTACAAATTTCCTTCCACCCAGCGTTCCCCCAAGTCTCCCGATAAAAATGATACCTCACTTGCGTGGGTAGGCCTAGCGCCGGCGACAGGAAACACCCCAAAGCGCAACGTGGACACATCCTAAATTTTGTGAAAAAACAGAGGTGTTTTTTGCGAAGTGCCTACCTGTAGATTTTGGCCTCTAGCTCAGCCGGCACCTAGGGAAACCTACCAAACCTGTGCATTTCTGAAAACTAGAGACCTAGGGGAATCCAAGGAGGGGTGACTTGCGGGGCTCGGACCAGGTTCTGTTACCCAGAATCCTTTGCAAACCTCAAAATTTGGCTAAAAAAACACATGTTCCTCACATTCTTGTGGCAGAAAGTTCTGGAATCTGAGAGGAGCTACAAATTTCCTTCCACCCAGCGTTCCCCCACGTGTCCCGATAAAAACGATACCTCACTTGCGTGGGTAGGCCTAGCGCCGGCGACAGGAAACACCCCAAAGCGCAACGTGGACACATCCTAAATTTTGGGAAAAAACAGAGGTGTTTTTTGCGAAGTGCCTACCTGTAGATTTTGGCCTCTAGCTCAGCCGGCACCTAGGGAAACCTATCAAACCTGTGCATTTCTGAAAACTAGAGACCTAGGGGAATCCAAGGAGGGGTGACTTGCAGGGCTCGGACCAGGTTCTGTTACCCATAATCCTTTGCAAACCTCAAAATTTGGCTAAAAAAACACATGTTCCTCACATTTCTGTGGCAGAAAGTTCTGGAATCTGAGAGGAGCTACAAATTTCCTTCCACCCAGCGTTCCCCCAAGTCTCCCGATAAAAATGATACCTCACTTGCGTGGGTAGGCCTAGCGCCGGCGACAGGAAACACCCGAAAGCGCAACGTGGACACATCCTAAATTTTGGGAATAAACAGAGGTGTTTTTTGCGAAGTGCCTACCTGTAGATTTTGGCCTCTAGCTCAGCCGGCACCTAGGGTAACCTACCAAACATGTGCATTTCTGAAAACTAGAGACCTAGGGGAATCCAAGGAGGGGTGACATGCGGGGCTCGGACCAGGTTCTGTTACCCAGAATCCTTTGCAAACCTCAAAATTTGGCTAAAAAAACACATGTTCCTCACATTTCTGTGGCAGAAAGTTCTGGAATCTGAGAGGAGCTACAAATTTCCTTCCATCCAGCGTTCCCCCACGTCTCCCGATAAAAATGATACCTCACTTGCGTGGGTAGGCCTAGCGCCGGCGACAGGAAACACCCCAAAGCGCAACGTGGACACATCCTAAATTTTGGGAAAAAACAGAGGTGTTTTTTGCGAAGTGCCTACCTGTAGATTTTGGCCTCTAGCTCAGCCGGCACCTAGGGAAACCTACCAAACCTGTGCATTTCTGAAAACTAGAGACCTAGGGGAATCCAAGGAGGGGTGACTTGCGGGGCTCGGACCAGGTTCTGTTACCCAGAATCCTTTGCAAACCTCAAAATTTGGCTAAAAAAACACATGTTCCTCACATTTCTGTGGCAGAAAGTTCTGGAATCTGAGAGGAGCTACAAATTTCCTTCCACCCAGCGTTCCCCCACGTCTCCCGATAAAAATGATACCTCACTTGCGTGGGTAGGCCTAGCGCCGGAGACAGGAAACACCCCAAAGCGCAACGTGGACACATCCTAAATTTTGGAAAAAAACAGAGGTGTTTTTTGCGAAGTGCCTACCTGTAGATTTTGGCCTCTAGCTCAGCCGGCACCTAGGGAAACCTACCAAACCTGTGCATTTCTGAAAACTAGAGACCTAGGGAAATCCAAGGAGGGGTAACTTGCGGGGCTCGGACCAGGTTCTGTTACCCAGAATCCTTTGCAAACCTCAAAATTTGGCTAAAAAAACACATGTTCCTCACATTTCTGTGGCAGAAAGTTCTGGAATCTGAGAGGAGCTACAAATTTCCTTCCACCCAGCGCTCCCCCAAGTCTCCCGATAAAAATTATACCTCACTTGCGTGGGTAGGCCTAGCGCCGGCGACAGGAAACACCCCAAAGCGCAACGTGGACACATCCTAAATTTTGGGGAAAAAACAGAGGTGTTTTTTGCGAAGTGCCTACCTGTAGATTTTGGCCTCTAGCTCAGCCGGCACCTAGGGAAACCTACCAAACCTGTGCATTTCTGAAAACTAGAGACCTAGGGGAATCCAAGGAGGGGTGACTTGCGGGGCTCGGACCAGGTTCTGTTACCCAGAATCCTTTGCAAACCTCAAAATTTGGCTAAAAAAACACATGTTCCTCACATTTCTGTGGCAGAAAGTTCTGGAATCTGAGAGAAGCTACAAATTTCCTTCCACCCAGCGTTCCCCCACGTGTCCCGATAAAAATGATACCTCACTTGCGTGGGTAGGCCTAGCGCCGGCGACAGGAAACACCCCAAAGCGCAACGTGGACACATCCTAAATTTTGGGAAAAAACAGAGGTGTTTTTTGCGAAGTGCCTACCTGTAGATTTTGGCCTCTAGCTCAGCCGGCACCTAGGGAAACCTATCAAACCTGTGCATTTCTGAAAACTAGAGACCTAGGGGAATCCAAGGAGGGGTGACTTGCGGGGCTCGGACCAGGTTCTGTTACCCAGAATCCTTTGCAAACCTCAAAATTTGGCTAAAAAAACACATGTTCCTCACATTTCTGTGGCAGAAAGTTCTGGAATCTGAGAGGAGCTACAAATTTCCTTCCACCCAGCGTTCCCCAAAGTCTCCCGATAAAAATGATACCTCACTTGCGTGGGTAGGCCTAGCGCCGGCGACAGGAAACACCCCAAAGCGCAACGTGGACACATCCTAAATTTTGGAAAAAAACAGAGGTGTTTTTTGCGAAGTGCCTACCTGTAGATTTTGGCCTCTAGCTCAGCCGGCACCTAGGGAAACCTACCAAACCTGTGCATTTCTGAAAACTAGAGACGTAGGGGAATCCAAGGAGGGGTGACTTGCGGGGCTCGGACCAGGTTCTGTTACCCAGAATCCTTTGCAAACCTCAAAATTTGGCTAAAAAAACACATGTTCCTCACATTTCTGTGGCAGAAAGTTCTGGAATCTGAGAGAGGAGCTACAAATTTCCTTCCACCCAGCGTTCCCCCAAGTCTCCCGATAAAAATGATACCTCACTTACGTGGGTAGGCCTAGCGCCGGCGACGGGAAACACCCCAAAGCGCAACGTGGACACATCCTAAATTTTGGGAAAAAAACAGAGGTGTTTTTTGCGAAGTGCCTACCTGTAGATTTTGGCCTCTAGCTCAGCCGGCACCTAGGGAAACCTACCAAACCTGTGCATTTCTGAAAACTAGAGACCTAGGGGAATCCAAGGAGGGGTGACTTGCGGGGCTCGGACCAGGTTCTGTTACCCAGAATCCTTTGCAAACCTCAAAATTTGGCTAAAAAAACACATGTTCCTCACATTCTTGTGGCAGAAAGTTCTGGAATCTGAGAGGAGCTACAAATTTCCTTCCACCCAGCGTTCCCCCACGTGTCCCGATAAAAACGATACCTCACTTGCGTGGGTAGGCCTAGCGCCGGCGACAGGAAACACCCCAAAGCGCAACGTGGACACATCCTAAATTTTGGGAAAAAACAGAGGTGTTTTTTGCGAAGTGCCTACCTGTAGATTTTGGCCTCTAGCTCAGCCGGCACCTAGGGAAACCTACCAAACCTGTGCATTTCTGAAAACTAGAGACCTAGGGGAATCCAAGGAGGGGTGACTTGCGGGGCTCGGACCAGGTTCTGTTACCCAGAATCCTTTGCAAACCTCAAAATTTGGCTAAAAAAACACATGTTCCTCACATTTCTGTGGCAGAAAGTTCTGGAATCTGAGAGAGGAGCTACAAATTTCCTTCCACCCAGCGTTCCCCCAAGTCTCCCAATAAAAATGATACCTCACTTACGTGGGTAGGCCTAGCGCCGGCGACGGGAAACACCCCAAAGCGCAACGTGGACACATCCTAAATTTTGGGAAAAAACAGAGGTGTTTTTTGCGAAGTGCCTACCTGTAGATTTTGGCCTCTAGCTCAGCCGGCACCTAGGGAAACCTACCAAACCTGTGCATTTCTGAAAACTAGAGACCTAGGGGAATCCAAGGAGGGGTGACTTGCGGGGCTCGGACCAGGTTCTGTTACCCAGAATCCTTTGCAAACCTCAAAATTTGGCTAAAAAAACACATGTTCCTCACATTCTTGTGGCAGAAAGTTCTGGAATCTGAGAGGAGCTACAAATTTCCTTCCACCCAGCGTTCCCCCACGTGTCCCGATAAAAACGATACCTCACTTGCGTGGGTAGGCCTAGCGCCGGCGACAGGAAACACCCCAAAGCGCAACGTGGACACATCCTAAATTTTGGGAAAAAACAGAGGTGTTTTTTGCGAAGTGCCTACCTGTAGATTTTGGCCTCTAGCTCAGCCGGCACCTAGGGAAACCTATCAAACCTGTGCATTTCTGAAAACTAGAGACCTAGGGGAATCCAAGGAGGGGTGACTTGCGGGGCTCGGACCAGGTTCTGTTACCCATAATCCTTTGCAAACCTCAAAATTTGGCTAAAAAAACACATGTTCCTCACATTTCTGTGGCAGAAAGTTCTGGAATCTGAGAGGAGCTACAAATTTCCTTCCATCCAGCGTTCCCCCACGTCTCCCGATAAAAATGATACCTCACTTGCGTGGGTAGGCCTAGCGCCGGCGACAGGAAACACCCCAAAGCGCAACGTGGACACATCCTAAATTTTGGGAAAAAACAGAGGTGTTTTTTGCGAAGTGCCTACCTGTAGATTTTGGCCTCTAGCTCAGCCGGCACCTAGGGAAACCTACCAAACCTGTGCATTTCTGAAAACTAGAGACCTAGGGAAATCCAAAGAGGGGTAACTTGCGGGGCTCGGACCAGGTTCTGTTACCCAGAATCCTTTGCAAACCTCAAAATTTGGCTAAAAAAACACATGTTCCTCACATTTCTGTGGCAGAAAGTTCTGGAATCTGAGAGGAGCTACAAATTTCCTTCCACCCAGCGTTCCCCCAAGTCTCCCGATAAAAATTATACCTCACTTGCGTGGGTAGGCCTAGCGCCGGCGACAGGAAACACCCCAAAGCGCAACGTGGACACATCCTAAATTTTGGGAAAAAACAGAGGTGTTTTTTGCGAAGTGCCTACCTGTAGATTTTGGCCTCTAGCTCAGCCGGCACCTAGGGAAACCTACCAAACCTGTGCATTTCTGAAAACTAGAGACCTAGGGGAATCCAAGGAGGGGTGACTTGCGGGGCTCGGACCAGGTTCTGTTACCCAGAATCCTTTGCAAACCTCAAAATTTGGCTAAAAAAACACATGTTCCTCACATTTCTGTGGCAGAAAGTTCTGGAATCTGAGAGAAGCTACAAATTTCCTTCCACCCAGCGTTCCCCCACGTGTCCCGATAAAAATGATACCTCACTTGCGTGGGTAGGCCTAGCGCCGGCGACAGGAAACACCCCAAAGCGCAACGTGGACACATCCTAAATTTTGGGAAAAAACAGAGGTGTTTTTTGCGAAGTGCCTACCTGTAGATTTTGGCCTCTAGCTCAGCCGGCACCTAGGGAAACCTATCAAACCTGTGCATTTCTGAAAACTAGAGACCTAGGGGAATCCAAGGAGGGGTGACTTGCGGGGCTCGGACCAGGTTCTGTTACCCAGAATCCTTTGCAAACCTCAAAATTTGGCTAAAAAAACACATGTTCCTCATATTTCTGTGGCAGAAAGTTCTGGAATCTGAGAGGAGCTACAAATTTCCTTCCACCCAGCGTTCCCCAAAGTCTCCCGATAAAAATGATACCTCACTTGCGTGGGTAGGCCTAGCGCCGGCGACAGGAAACACCCCAAAGCGCAACGTGGACACATCCTAAATTTTGGAAAAAAACAGAGGTGTTTTTTGCGAAGTGCCTACCTGTAGATTTTGGCCTCTAGCTCAGCCGGCACCTAGGGAAACCTACCAAACCTGTGCATTTCTGAAAACTAGAGACCTAGGGGAATCCAAGGAGGGGTGACTTGCGGGGCTCGGACCAGGTTCTGTTACCCAGAATCCTTTGCAAACCTCAAAATTTGGCTAAAAAAACACATGTTCCTCACATTTCTGTGGCAGAAAGTTCTGGAATCTGAGAGAGGAGCTACAAATTTCCTTCCACCCAGCGTTCCCCCAAGTCTCCCGATAAAAATGATACCTCACTTACGTGGGTAGGCCTAGCGCCGGCGACGGGAAGCACCCCAAAGCGCAACGTGGACACATCCTAAATTTTGGGAAAAAACAGAGGTGTTTTTTGCGAAGTGCCTACCTGTAGATTTTGGCCTCTAGCTCAGCCGGCACCTAGGGAAACCTACCAAACCTGTGCATTTCTGAAAACTAGAGACCTAGGGGAATTCAAGGAGGGGTGACTTGCGGGGCTCGGACCAGGTTCTGTTACCCAGAATCCTTTGCAAACCTCAAAATTTGGCTAAAAAAACACATGTTCCTCACATTTCTGTGGCAGAAAGTTCTGGAATCTGAGAGGAGCTACAAATTTCCTTCCACCCAGCGTTCCCCCACGTCTCCCGATAAAAATGATACCTCACTTGCGTGGGTAGGCCTAGCGCCGGCGACAGGAAACACCCCAAAGCGCAACGTGGACACATCCTAAATTTTGGGAAAAAACAGAGGTGTTTTTTGCGAAGTGCCTACCTGTAGATTTTGGCCTCTAGCTCAGCCGGCACCTAGGGAAACCTACCAAACCTGTGCATTTCTGAAAACTAGAGACCTAGGGGAATCCAAGGAGGGGTGACTTGCGGGGCTCGGACCAGGTTCTGTTACCCAGAATCCTTTGCAAACCTCAAAATTTGGCTAAAAAAACACATGTTCCTCACATTTCTGTGGCAGAAAGTTCTGGAATCTGAGAGGAGCTACAAATTTCCTTCCACCCAGCGTTCCCCCACGTCTCCCGATAAAAATGATACCTCACTTGCGTGGGTAGGCCTAGCGCCGGCGACAGGAAACACCCCAAAGCGCAACGTGGACACATCCTAAATTTTGGGAAAAAACAGAGGTGTTTTTTGCGAAGTGCCTACCTGTAGATTTTGGCCTCTAGCTCAGCCAGCACCTAGGGAAACCTACCAAACCTGTGCATTTCTGAAAACTAGAGACCTAGGGGAATCCAAGGAGGGGTGACTTGCGGGGCTCGGACCAGGTTCTGTTACCCAGAATCCTTTGCAAACCTCAAAATTTGGCTAAAAAAACACATGTTCCTCACATTTCTGTGGCAGAAAGTTCTGGAATCTGAGAGGAGCTACAAATTTCCTTCCACCCAGCGTTCCCCCAAGTCTCCCGATAAAAATGATACCTCACTTGCGTGGGTAGGCCTAGCGCCGGCTACAGGAAACACCCCAAAGCGCAACGTGGACACATCCTAAATTTTGGAAAAACACAGAGGTGTTTTTTGCGAAGTGCCTACCTGTAGATTTTGGCCTCTAGCTCAGCCGGCACCTAGGGAAACCTACCAAACCTGTGCATTTCTGAAAACTAGAGACCTAGGGGAATCCAAGGAGGGGTGACTTGCGGGGCTCGGACCAGGTTCTGTTACCCAGAATCCTTTGCAAACCTCAAAATTTGGCTAAAAAAACACATGTTCCTCACATTTCTGTGGCAGAAAGTTCTGGAATCTGAGAGGAGCTACAAATTTCCTTCCACCCAGCGTTCCCCCAAGTCTCCTGATAAAAATGATACCTCACTTGCGTGGGTAGGCCTAGCGCCTGCGACAGGAAACACCCCAAAGCGCAACGTGGACACATCCAAAATTTTGGGAGAAAACAGTGCCTACCTGTGGATTTTGGCCTGTAGCTCACCCGGCGCCTAGGGAAACCTACCAAACCTGTGCATTTCTGAAAACTAGAGACCTAGGGGAATCCAAGGAGGGGTGACTTGCGGGGCTCGGACCATGTTCTGTTACCCAGAATCCTTTGCAAACCTCAAAATTTGGCTAAAAAAACACATGTTCCTCACATTTCTGTGGCAGAAAGTTCTGGAATCTGATAGGAGCCACAAATTTCCTTCCACCCAGCGTTCCCCCAAGTCTCCCGATAAAAATGATACCTCACTTGTGTGGGTGGGCCAGGTGCCTGCAACAGAATAAGGCCCAAAACCTGAAGGGATAGAAGGGATAGCACAGCAAGTTTATAAGGGCATATTCTTTTATACATCTTTAGACGGACTCTGCTTTGGGGACCCACATGAGTGAGGTGTCATTTTACTTGGGAGACTGAGGGGAAAACTGGGGAGTAGGAATTTTGTGCTGGAGCGGTGATCCTACTAAGAAAAATCAGGAAAATATGCTTTTTTATGCAAATTTTGAGGTTTACAGAGGAGTCTGGGTAAAAAAATGTTGGGGGAGCCACACAAGCCACACCTCCCTAGACTCCTTGGGGTGCCTAGTTTTAAAAAGTTTCTGGGTTTTGTAGGTTTCCCTACATGACGGCCGCACCCAGGACCAAAAACATAGGTGGGCCCTCCCCCCCAAACACAGGTATTTTTGGAATATATCACTTTGATGTGTGCACATACGTCCGTGATGTGCCAAACACTAAAATTGTGAAAAGAAACACACTTAGGTTATGTGAAGAAGACCCCTCACCCACCAACCAAGTTGGTGGCATGCTTCATCATCGGGGTCCCACCCGAGGCACCTAGCGTGTCTCAAGTGTGCTGCGACGCCTGATTACAGCGGAGCAGGTTTTGTCATTTGTACCACACATACTGGTTGGATTTGGCACGAGGGTGAGTGATGGTTCAGTAGATCAAATTTTATTAACAAGAGATTTCACAAAAGTGAAATGCACTGGTAATAACTGAAAGGCCAAAAAACTGAACCAATGACTCACAGCTCGTGAGCTGTAAAGCCACGACAAGGCACCAACCGCTTTACAGTCCATTCACACACCTTTCATACATGACATGCACCAGACCATTCACGCCGCCAGCCACGGGCCCAGCACATTACAAGACTCGCATCCACAGACAGCGCCAGTCAAGGGCCCATCACTTTCATACGCCCACATGCCTGATACAGCAATCACACCAGCTGATGAGTGTGTGGACTGGCGTTTGGCCGGCACTGCCAGCCAAGCGCCACACCACCAGCCAAGCGCCACCCCACCCACACCACCAGCCAAGCGCCACCCCACACACACCGCCAGCCCAGCGCCACCCCACACACACCGCCAGCCAAGCGCCAACCCACACACGCCGCCAGCCAAGCACCACCCCACCCACGCCGCCAGCCAAGCGCCACCCCACCCACGCCGCCAGCCAAGCGCCACCCCACCCGCGCCGCCAGCCAAGCGCCACCACACCCACGCCGCCAGCCAAGCGCCACTCTACACATGCCATCCCCTTTTTTTTGTTTTTAAACAACAAAGAAACCACTAATCATAAATTAGTACAAAACTACAAACACAAAAGCTCTAACTGAATACATGACTAATGCCAACCGTGAAACCGAACATATAAAAATATAAAACACCAGTTTACGCTCACGGAATTTCCCAATAATTCTTCTGTGTGTGGTAGCTCCTGAAACAGCCACCCACACACAGCCCAGGCTTTGAAGGACAATCAGGGCAGTACATCCTAGTCTCCTTCCTGATACCTCTTCGAGCACAGACTCTACATCTCTTAGCAGGAAAGTTTTTTTTGGCCGTGGGAGGAATGTGCTCAGCAAAGTGACGATCTTTCAATCTAGCCACATCCTCCACCACTGCTTCTCTAGGAACTCTTGCCTGTTCCAGCACAACAAGGCTAGCTATGATAGACTCCTGAAATTTCACAAATGTCATCCTTGACTCTGGAGAACTATCCTTAAACACAACAAAAGCATTAAAAGTTGCCAAGTGGAACAAGTGAAGCGCTAATTTCTTATACCACAAATAAGACTTACGAGCAGCAGTGTAAGGTTCTAACCTCTGATCTACTCTATCAACACCACCCATGTGCTTATTATAGTCTAAGATGCACACAGGTTTGCGCACTTCGGCAACCTGACCCCAAACAGCCACAGGTGAAGTACTCTCATCATGGATGGTGCTTAGCATGTATACATCCCTCTTGTCTACAAATTTCAGAGCTAGCAGCTCATCATTCCGCAAGGCACTGCACTGTCCCTTCTCAAGTTTTTTACAGACAAGCTCTTTTGGATAGCCTTTCCGATTAGAGCGGATTGTGCCAAAAGCAACAGTGTCCACTCTGAACAACTCCTTGAACAACCGAACTCCAGTGTAGAAGTTATCTACATATAAATGGTGACCTTTGTTAAACAGTCGTCTACCAAGTTCCCACACAATTTTCTCATTAACTCCAAAAGTGGGAGGACAACCAGGGGGGTCAATATTGGAATCCCTACCAGTGTAGACCCGGAAATTATAAACATATCCTGTACTACTTTCTGACAGCATATACAATTTAATTCCATACCGTGCCCTCTTGCTAGGAATGTACTGCCTAAAAACCAAACGACCCTTGAACAGGACCAAAGACTCATCTACAGATATTTCTTTCCCTGGAACATAGATCTCTGAAAACCGATCTACCAAATGATCAAGGACAGGTCTAATCTTAAAAAGACGGTCAGAATCAGGATGATCTCGTGGCAAGGCTAAAGCATTATCTACAAAATGCAACATCCGAAGAAGAAGCTCATACCGGTTACGACTCATGATGGCAGGAAATATAGCAGTTGCCATCAAGGGACTAGTAGACCAATATGAAGACAGCGACGGCTTCCTTATCAGCCCCTTCAAAAAAGTTAAACCCAAGAACTTTTTCAACTCTTCCAGATTTGTGGGAATCCACTGGCTAGCTCTAGAGTGTGGCCTAAGTCTGGCAGCGTTGTCCCTCAAAAACTGCTCTGCATACAAATTAGTCTGCTCAACAATCTCTTCCAAAAATATATCGTCCATAAACAACTCAAAAAAGTTGACGGGCAAAAAGATTTCCGTATTAACTCGACACCCTGGAAAACCAGTAAACGCAGGCAACTGTGGCTACTCCATGTTTGGTGCAACCCATGCGTCAGGTCTTCCAATGGGAAGCCTTTCAGCCGCTGGCTCCTGCACCATTGGCACATCACTGTCCTCCTCTAAAACAGGCCCTTCATCAGCACTGAGAGTGGCTTCATCATCAGATGATTCATCTCTGACAGAAAATTCACTTCCAGAATCCTGCACTTCCTCCTCTGCCTCAGATGCAGAGTCAGTCTCATATTCATGGTCAGAAGATGATTCAAAAAGCACACTAACAACCTGCTGAGCGGTCATCCTACGGCTGGCCATGATCCTTCCTACAAAAATTAACTGGACAAATACACCACCAACAACCAGCACTGTGTAAGATAAGTAACAAAGTATAGGTTTATCACTAAGAATTATAAACTCAAAAACTATACTGCTCACTTGCCTGAAAAAGCTTGACTCACCAGCAACTACTCTGCACAGCCACAGCAATCACCAACGATATCCCACTAAAAAGAGAAAAAAAAAAGCAAATTAGACATAAGACAACACAATAATCATTGTGCATAACTCTAAGGACAATTTCACACACAATCCTGCATTCAGTACACCACCTACAAACATGTCATTCATGCATAGCAACAATACTCACTTGGAGTAAATTTATTTACTTACCTAAAACATGCAACTACGCAAACCGCAGGACAACTACTGCCAAAACTGCAACAAGCCACAGCAAAGTCAGCAAAAGCTTTGAACTAGAACAAAAAGGAGAAAAACTGTTATTATCATAAAAGCAAATACTTCGCCAGTTGACAAACACTCCGCCACTAACCATTTTTTCATTTTCCCTTGTGTCTAGTCTTCTCTGCTTGGGGGAAGATGGGCCTAAAAAAAAATAGGCCAATCTACCCCCAAGGGGAGGGGGCAGAAATCGCCCAGATTACATTGCACCCTTTGGGGGGGGCGACCCTTGCCCAAGGGGCCACACCCCCACACAAAGCACACACACACACATATAGTATCCCTGGCGCTATGGGGATTCTGCCCCCCTTGGGGACAGAAAGGCCTACAAAATAGGCATATCTGCCCCCAAGGGGGGCAGAACTGCCCAAAAATACATGTGGGCCCCTGGGGGCGACCCTTGCCCAAGGGGCCGCCCCCCAACACAAAAAATACAAATCAACAATAAAATCCCTGGTGTCTAGTGGCTTTCTGCCCCCCTTGGGGGCAGATCGGCCTAAAAATAGGGCCAATCTGCCCCCAGGGGGGGCAGAAACGACGTAAAATACATGTGCCCCCAAAGGGGAGCGACCCTTGCCCAAGGGGCCGCCCCCCAACACAAAAAATACAAATCAACAATAAAATCCCTGGTGTCTAGTGGCTTTCTGCCCCCCTTGGGGGCAGATCGGCCTAAAAATAGGGCCAATCTGCCCCCAGGGGGGGCAGAAACGACGTAAAATACATGTGCCCCCAAAGGGGAGCGACCCTTGCCCAAGGGGTCGCTCCCCCACACTAATATAACACACACACACACACATACTGAAATCCCTGGTGTCTAGTGGGCATTCCTGCTGCCCGATCGCATCGCGATCGGGCAGCAGGAATGCTCAAAGAGACATCGAGGGAAAGGAAAACCCTTTCCTTTCCCTCGATGCCTCTCTCAGAGCACCCCCACCCCGCACGAAGGTGAAAAACTCACCTTCTCCCTTAGAAGCGCTGGAAGCAAATGGCTTCCAGCGCGTCTTTCCCCCTTTCCATGAAATCAGCGCGCGATCGCGTGCTGACGTCATGGGGGGGGTGCGGGGGGTGGGCGTGAAAGGGGAAGGGATTCCCCTTTCAGCCCTGGCCTGGGGGTGTTGGGGGGCGGCCCTCGGGGGAAGCGCTAGCGCTTCCCCCGACTGCCAGTCCCAGGACGTAATGGTTACGTCCATGGCGCCACACGGGCGCTGCCATGGACGTAACCATTACGTCCCTGACGGGGAAGGGGTTAACCACAGATTTCAAGCCATGATGACTTTCATCTACAACATAACAAACAATCCTCTTGGCCAAATAACTGTTTTCTTTTGGCATAAAGGTTACCAAGCAAGAGGTGCTCCTCATATTAACATGCTGTTATGGATAAAAGATACGGCAAAATATGGAACAGACAGTGATGAGTCTGTCCTCTCTTTCATGGAACAGCATGTGACATGTGCCATACCAAAAGAAGATGGTGAAAAAAGGCCTGAGACAACAAGTTCTGCACGTTCAAGCTCAAAAAGGTTGGCAAGTACTGTCATCGAAAATACAGATGCAAAGGAAATTGTTACTCAAGATATCGTTTTGGATTCGCTCGTCCTGCCATTTCACAAGGATGAGTAAACAGCCTTTTGTCTGCAGTCAGACATGCACTGACACGAAGATCACTGATAACCACATAAAGCCTGAGAAGAACAGAGGCCTTGAAATATATTATTGAGTATAATCCACTCATTCTGAAAATGTGGAATGCAAACATGGACATACAGTTTGTTGCAGACAACTCCATATCTGTTGCTCATTACATCACTTAATATATTACCAAATCTGAGAAGACAGAGATGAAGCAGTTGTGGAAGGAAATTTCTGCAGGATAGAATCTTACCAAGAAATCATAAAGCTTCTGCTTGAAAATGCTTTCCCACAGAGAGATAGGTCCTCTGAGTGCTCGAATTGGTTGAGCTTGGCTAGTTTGTTCTCAAAGTCAAGGGGAATTGGTTGAGTAAGTCTAGGCCTTGCAAGCACGTGAAACGGAGTGTTTAGATCTTTCCTGGAAAATCAGTATCTAGCAGAGTTCAAGTCAGAAAATGCAGACATTGTGAAATCAAATATGTTGGACAGATACTGTCAAAGAAGGAGTCCACATTTAGAAAACATGTGCCTTTATGAAGTACTCCAACACTACGGATTAAGAAGGAATATAGCAGAAAAATGAAAGAAGGGAAATATGCAGTAGGTGGACGAGACGGTTGTTTGGTGAAACATACCAAAGGAAATGTAATTAACCACAGGAAACATAGGGCCTGATTTAGATGTTGGTAGTAACGGACCCACTGACACGTTTGTGACTGAAAGCATGTCCTCCACAAATATTGTTTGGAAAGTATTGGCAATGTAAACATTTGGTTACACTTCAAATACAAGGGACTGGTGAAGAATATGCGTTAATCATCTGATGTGGCATATGGAAATATTCTGAAGGGCATTGGAGTAGGAGCTCTGACAAAGGAGAGGAAATATGCTTTAGAAGTCCACGTATCAAGAAACAACTTTCATCTGACAGCACAGCAGCACAACTGATGTACATTTTCTTTGAAGAAGACAAATCTGTAGTTTGTTTAATGCCTACACTACGAGCGATCCAACTTTATTTATACAATTACTGAAACTGGAGAAAGAAGATATTTTGGAAATTACATCCATTAATAAAATGGAACTCCAGGGGACAACAATACTGCTTACTCAAAAACTACAAGCTAATTCTTTGGAGAAGTGTGTATCTAGGACTGCAGGGTTAGAAAAGTGTTTACACGTATACAATAACTGTCGAGTAACTATCAAGTAATTTTGCTGCATGATTTAAATGTTGAAGATGGGTTAGTAAATGGTGCTATGGGTAAAGTTCCTGATTTATTTAATTTTCCAAATAGGGATGAGGTTGAATATTTAGCTATAAAATTTGATCAGATTGATGGTGTGAAGCAGGTTGGCCGATCTGTTGTGCGCTTTTTGATTGTAATGGACTTATATGTCCGGCACCATCAGTTCCCACTCTCTCCATGCTGTAACTATCCATAAATCTCGAGGTTTAGGTGTAGACACAGCTTTCATTAATATTGGAAGTACTGTATTTAAGGAAGGTATGTCATATGTAGCATTATATCGCAATAAAACACTGTCCAGTTTGTTTTTGGTTGAATTGGATTATAGGAAAGTTAGTGATAATGCTAGTTGTGTAAGAGGGTAAAATTGGTTAAGAAGTCTATACTCTTCTCATTTAGGTCAATATCCTATTTAAGAGAAATGGATAATCTGTCCAAGGCGGAAGCTCATAAAAGAGTCAACTGATGTTCAAGAAAAGAAGGAAATCAAGAAGAAGCTAAAAGGCGTTAAGAAGAAACAAACTGGAAAATGCGGGAGATATTGTAGGTTACCAGTTGGAAAGCAGTTCAGGTGTCAACTGCTATGCAAATGCTGTTCTCAATATACTCTTTTGTTTACCAAATCTTGTAAATGGAATTCAACAAAAACCAGATAACAGATTGAGTTCCGCACTGTATCATTTTTTCCAATGTTTACTCAGTGACAGGACTCTAATACATTCTGCTTTAGGCATGCATTCATCCCTTGTAGATACATGTAGTGGATCTGTAGTATTTATTCTCAACAGTCAACAGGATGCAAAATAATTTATAATGATCATCCTTGGAGTATTAGAAAAAGAATAAGTAAATATTAAAAAGTTGTTTGGACTGAGTTTCAAATGGAATCATGACTGTAAAAGTTGCTCTTTTACATTCGCAACTCAAAAAAAGTCTGAGCGATTTCAATACTTAACATTATTGGGATCCAAAACTGTGGCTTTTGACAGATTGATTAAAAATGCAAACCAAAATATGACCTGCCCAAATTGTAGATCAGATGTTATGTCTACCTTGCATCTAAAAAGAACTGGAAAATACCTTGTGTTTATGTTACAATGATGAAGAGCAGATGGATCTAAATTGGAAACCAAAATTGGAAACTTCAAAGTTGGATAAATATCAACTTCTGGAAGAACATGTACTACTTTAGATATTACTTTTCATGAAGGAGTTAATATCACATCTGGACACTACACTGTGTATTTAAAGAGTAAAACTGGATGAAAAGAATGCAAACACAGTAACCAAAAATTAAAATAAAAGCTGCCTTTCAAACTACAAAATTCTTACCTTTTGCCTCGTCAACCAAAGTTCTAAGGAGTATTTCTGGAAAAAAGTAATATACAGTGTTTCTTCTACATGGATTGTTTGTGTTTTAGACATTATTCGGCATACCAGGGGTGAGGTCCTAAAAAACGTCTCCAAAATTAAAATGTCCTTTTATCTTTCACTAATATAACATCTGGACACTACACTGTCTAATTAAGGAGTGAAACTGGATGGAGACAATGCATTTATATCAACCTTGAACTGAAACAAAAACTGTCTTTCAGACTACAAAATTCTGACCTTTTGTTTCTTCAACTAAAGTTCTAAGTGTAAAAAATTGAATATATGGGATTTCATCTACGTGGATGGTCAGTCTTTTGGACATAATTCGGCCTACCAGGGGTGATGTCTTGAGAAAAGCCTCCAAAATACAAGTGTTCTTTATTTCTATTAGTACTACTGTACCAGTTATAATAATAAAATAATTATTTTTAGCACATTTGTTTAGATTAACTTAGTAATTGTAGGTAAAATTATTAATTAACTAATTGTAGTGAGTGCAATGCATAGTATCACTTATGTGTAATAACATACTGTGCACTTTTGTTTTTTTCTGCATTCTATGCAATTGTCTTTTCCCCACTGTTCAATGATGATTCTTGATACAATACAACATTTAAGTTGTACATGTATAAACGCTGAGAACAAAAAAGGGGAAATGAAATGTTTTACTATAATGTGATATACTTTATCAGCATACATAATGTGCATTGTTTTGTTTTTGGAATCTTGTACATGTAATACTAACATATTTTTGTACTTTTTTCTTTTTCAACAGTGGTTGGAGTTATATCTCTTCAGATGTGTCAACATACTTGTAGTCCCACAGGAGTATTTGTTTGTGGTACGCCTGTAGATGGTCTTCTCACACAAAGAGCACTTCACATGCTTTGCCATCACTTTCTTTTGCCTGGGAGGGATGGTAAAAAACTCCCATGCAATTTATTGCCGCTTTGCTGGGAGTTTCTCCTCCAAAGAACTGTGTTCAACAGGGTGTGGCAACTGATCCTCACTGCCACCATATGATATTTTATTAGCAAATGCCAGAAAAGCACAAAAATGTAATTTGGAAAACAGCAGGTGCTGTATTGACAACAGCATTTTTATTTTTACAATCTTTATGATTGTTTTTCCCCACTGTTTAAGGATGGAACTTTATACAGTACATTCATTATGGTGTACAAGTACAAACACCGAGAACAGTAAAAGAAAAGGGAAAAGGAAATGCTTTACTATAATGAAAAATACTATTACAGCATAATAAATGTTTACTGCTTGGATAATAGTATGAATTTATGTATTCCAGAAACAAAAAATATATCATGGAATTTTGCAAAAAGTAATACTAACATATTTATCTTCTTCTTTTTAGTAGTTCTACAAATTAACAACGTAAAGGTATACACCAAGGTACATTTTCATAGAGCCACTCAGACCTGCACTGATAGATCCACACATACACTCAGTCACTCATCCATTCAGCCATTCCCACACCCACTCAGTCACAGAAATCGTCAGTAATATATTCAATCACTTATGAGTATATCTACTACTACATCCACTCATTTATCCATACAGATACTCACACTCTCACTGACTCACTAATATAGGTACTAACACATGCACTCACTCACCCACTCAGCCACTCATACAACCACTCACTCATGCATACAGTCATTAACACACTGAGTCACTCTCCCATGTAACTACTGAAACACACAATTACTCACCCATACAGCTGCAAGGACATTCACTCACGTCTGTAAACAGTCACATTTGCACTAACTTACTTCCCTATGCAGCTACCAACACAGCCAGTTAGTCACATATACAGCTAGTATCATACATACTCAGTATTACATTCAGGCACTGACTCAGTCACTCACTCACCCATAAAGACACTCACAAAGCCACTTACTCATTGTTACAGACACTCACATGTCTGCTTACTCACCAATATAGATACTCACACACTGATTCACTCACCCATATGTTCACTCATGCACCCTCTCATTCACATTCACCATTTACAACCACTAGCACAACCAGTCACTTGCAAATACAGACACTCACACACTCATTCACAGACTGATACAGACATGGATAAATCCTTGCATAGAAAGATGCATACACTGACAGAACAAGGGTTATACTCTTCATTACAGAAAGACATTCAGAAACACAGGTATACATAAACCAACATACTGTGGTACACACTGTTCCATACACTAGCACAGCCAGACACACACTGATGTGTACACTAACAGATTCAGAAACACACTTCAGTCTATACTGACACACTCAGGTACACAGTGATGCATGCATTGACACATCTATTTACACTCTTGTGCATATTCCAACACACACAGGCACATACTGATGTAGACACTGACACACCCAGGCACCCACTGATGCATACACTGACACATCCACTCACTCACGCATACAGCTACTTGCAAACATACTCACTCACCCATGTAGAGACACAGTTGCTTAGTCACCCATACAGTCACAGACTCAGTCATTTATTCACCATAAACCTACTCAAACACACATTCACTCACCAATACAGCCTCTCATGCACCCAATGACTAATGCATACAGACACTCATGTGCCATCTCACTTACCCACACAGCCACTCGCACACCCACTCACTCAGTGATATAGCCACTTACACGCCTACTGAATTACTCATGCAAACATTCACACAGTCACTCAGTCACCCATACAGCCAATCAGACAGTCACTTTCTCATACAGTCACTCACACAGCCACTTGAACACTTATACAATCACACTCACTCACACCCCCAGGATCTCACTCATACAGCCACTCATGCCCCAGTCTCTCACTTATTCAGCCACTCACCCATCCAGTTATACATCCCCTAAAAGCCACTGTCACCCATACAGGCACACACACACCCAGTATCTCACTCATACAGCTGCTCACACCCCCAGTCACTCACTCATGTAGCCACTCACACGCCCACTCACTCATCCATACAGCCACTCGCACACTGTCACTCACTCATACAGCCATTCACACACCAAGTCAGTCACCCATATAGCCAATCACACACCCATTTACTCACTCATACAGCCACTCACCCACCCAGTCATCCACCCATACAGCCACTCAGTCACCCATACAGCCACTCAAACACCCAAAATCTCACTAATACAGCTGCTCACACCCCCAGTTCCTGCACTCATACAGCCACTCACATAACCAGTCACTCACTCATAGAACCAGTCAGACAGCCATTCAATCACTTATGCAGCCACTTATACTCATTCACTCACCCATAAACCACTCACACACCCATTCACTTATACAGCCACTCACCCACCCAGTCACTCCCTCACACAGCCACTAACACAGCCAGTCACTTACCTATGCAGCCACCCACACACCTGAATCTCACTCATACAGCCACACACACCCCAGTAGCTCATTCATACACTGAGTCACACAACCAGTCACTTACTCGTACAGCCACTTACACAGCCACTCACTAACCCATACAACCACTCACACACCTAGTCACTCACTCATACAGCCACTCACAAACCCAGTCAATCTCACATATACAGACGCTCACCCATACTCACTCATACTGCCACTCACACATCCAGTCACTCATCCATGCAGGAACTCACACACCTAGTCACTCACTCATACAGCTGCGCACACACCCAGTTAGTCACCCATAGAGCCACTCACACAGCCAGTCACTCACTCACAATGCCAGTCACTCACTCATACAGCCAGTCACCCACCCAGTCACACACTTATAAAGCCACTAACACTGCCACTCAATCACTCTAAGAGGCACTCACTCACACCCCCAGTATCTTACTCACACAGCTACTCACACGCCAGTCACTTACTCATACAGTCACACAGCCAGACACTCACTCACACAGCCACTCACCCACCCAGTCACTCACAGATACAGCCACTCACTCACACACTCACTCATACACACACACATACACCCACTCACCAATACAATCTCTCATGGACCCACTGACACACCCATACAAAAACTTACACATTCATTGAAGAACACATGCATGCACTGTCACATCCATTCACTCACCTTTATACCCTCTCACGTGGACAATTACACATCCACTTACTCACTCATGCAACAACTTACTCACATTTACACAAACTCACTCACTCACACTCCTTCTCAGACATATACACACAAAGTTTATCTTTTTTTAAACTTGAAAGGTGGCTCTAAGGAGAACCTTTTTTTCTTATTTTCCAGATTATTTTTTGTAATTTTTTTAACATTTTGTATTTTAGTTTTTTTCACAAATCAAATGGCAACTGGAAAAATATTAACTGAAGAAACTTAAAAATGGGATAACAATTGTCAGGTATGCAAAAAATTAAAATAAATTAACGGTTGTGGTTATTTGCTGCCACTAAAACTACAGCAACCAATTGTCCCCCCAATTTTTTGTGCGGACTTTTTCCAGTCCAAACAAAATGTCCCAGTTCATCTCAGCTCTGAGGACTTTTCTGGGAGGTGTTTTTCTACTTCGGTAGGAAATGGCTTTACTGGTGTAATTGGTGCTCCAATTAAAGTAGAGGGTTCTCCAGAACATCGCTCCTTCTGCGCTCTAGCCAAGCACTTGCTGTGGTATGTCTTCAGGTGGGTCAACATACTTGTAATCCCACCTGAGTATTTTTTAGATGATACTCTGGACAGAGTTTTCTCGCACAACAAGCACTTCACCTGCTTGGCCACTGTTTTTTTCTCCCCAGAGGGTATAGCAAAAGAAAATCCCGGGCACTGTATTGATGCTTTGCTGGGGGTTCCTAATCAGAAGAATTGTACTCTTCAGGGTATAGCTCCTGCTGTTCACTTCCGCCAGATGCCATTTTATTTTTGATAATAAAACAAAAAAACTGAAAATATCTTTCCAGTACTGGAAAATGAGACAGAGTTCGAAAGATGCTTCTAATCTCTCCAATGTAAGTGTCAAAAAGAGGAATGTTGGATGGGGACTTCCTTTGTAGAATAATGAAAAGTGTCTTGTCCAAGGAAATCTCTTTGTTACATAGTCATGTGATATTTGTGAATGCTGACGTCTTTGTGAATGCAGGCATTGTTGCAAATACGGGAAATTGAACAAAAAGGTGTTCAACATTAAAATTGCATACAAAAATATCAGTTTAAACACTATATTAGTAACTACTGACCTCAAACATTAATTACAATAAGTGTATGTACATGCTCTACACTTTCCAAAAATCACGTCAAATCTGCAGTACCGGAATCTATGTAACCCAACATTTTGCATCAAATTCACGAATAATAAATTGATTAACAAAAACCCAGTAAGCCAAACACTAAATGAACTTGTCAGTTACAAAGCTGAAAGGGACCTAAGACCACTAGCCTAAGTATGGATGACTTCCAGGAGTAGTAGTGGCTGCAGTAAGCAGGATTACAGGGCAACTACATGGCTATATATCATGATAGAGTTTTTAAATATCTTTAACATTTTGTAAACATTTTGTAGCACCCTATTGCATAATGTAATTAATTCAAGTGTAAAATAATGAATTAGACAAGAACAGGGCTTTCTGTCACAAAATGGAAAATATTAGGACTAAACATACACAAGTTACTGTTTTCAAATGTTGAAAGTATTATTCAATTCTATGGCTCTTTGATGACAGACACAAACATCTGCAGTGCATTAACTGATAAAAGTATCTACATCAATGCATCAACAGGGAACATTCATCAACATATTTGAAAAAAAGAAAAAAAATCAAATACTCAAAAAGGGAGACCCCATATCCACAGTTATATTAATGATTAAAATTAGACAACAGCAACCACATTTCTCAAAGGGAGAATAATTCAAGTGACCATAACATGTTGGTCAATAGAATGCTCATGAACGGCGAGGTGACAAAATATATACAAAACAGCCAATGGGTTACTGTTGTAAAGAACAATTTAATGAGATGCGAAAAATGAGAGAATCTCTGGTATATTATTCACATGTAATAGTTCGACAATAATAGCCCCAGTTAGCTGTGGTAGTAGTCGACTTTTCAACCCTTTTCTATTTAAGGGTCCGAGGAGAAGAGAAAAAGTTGTGCTGTAAAACAAAGGAGGAGAGACATAGAAACATGATCAATTAGAGACAAAAAGATCTTTAAAAAAAGAAGAAAAGATCTATCCAGAAAAAAATAAATCAACAAGGCACTGAACTGAATAGCAAAGCCAACTGATTTACAGCAAGATGGAGCAATTACCCAGTTAAATTGGGACAGGGGATCCACAAACAAATGTCCTGTTGAATAAAAGGAGAGCACCATGAATCTCCTCAGTAAGCAGAGGCCCCATCACAAGAGCGATTCAGGCTACTAAGAACACATGTGGGGTAATAAACTCAAAATATCCTACTACAAACCAAAACTGAACCAAAATCAGGTCCGTACTCGACCATCATACAGGCTAAAATTTGTATTTACTCAAGGTCTTTCAAAGTGGCAATCAAAAAGCAGATGTACAGGGCTGCAGGAGTAACGCCCTTAGTTGTGCAATTGGTCAAGAATTAAAAACAACCAGGTCTGAATTTATTAAGGCTGTAACAAGAAAAATGTAACAATGTCTGGTTAGACACCCAGGGAGAGAGTATGCCTCAGAAATAGATATTGTATTGCATAAACAGCCATTACAGGTAGTAAGGGTCTGGAAGAGGTGCCAAGAATCCAATATTAACTTTCAGTTGGTGAGGGGTAACCTCAGAGCACCTACACAAATGAGAGGGTTACCCAAATGCTTGGTGTCCAAAAAACTCCCAGCTGTGATTCTGGAAGTTTGCTCAAGCACAGATTGAAGAGACATTACAATAAAGGAAAAGGTGGCCAGTGTTATCCTCTGCGTGTACAGATAAATAACCACATGGTAAGTCTGGTAATGATGGGCATAATACACGAACAGACTCCCTGAATCCTAGATAACTAGGAGTTCCTAAAGAAGACACGTAGGGCCTGATTACAACTTTGGAGGAGGTGTTAATCCGTCCCAAATGTGACGGATATACCACCAGCCGTATTACGAGTTCCATAGGATATAATGGACTCGTAATATGGCTGGTGGTATATCCGTCACTTTTGGGACGGATTAACACCTTCCTCCAAAGTTGTAATCAGGCCCGTAATACTTGGTGCGCAAGGGAGAGCATCAACACCAACAGTACATAAAAAATTCCTTAGCACCTTCCCAGAAGCTAAAAGTACCCAGGAGCGACAGTTCTATGTACCAACTTTCAAACTGAACCATATGCACTTTGAGTATCAAACAAGGCACCCTCCTCCTGAAGGAAATGCCAGAAGCAGCCTATTTAGAGCATAAAAACGAGACCACATATGTGGATATGGGGCATAGTAGTTCCATTAGGGGATCAGCAAGGACACCTGGTAAATAAATCAGCAGAGCGAGCCAGAACAAAAGCTTGAACGAGGTCAGGAGCATAATTCTACGACAAAGATCTAGCGGGGACACAGATTAAACATATAGAAGTACAGAATTACAGCCAACACATCACGAAAGCAATAAGGGGAATAATCCTAAAAGAGTAGAAGCAAAAAATGTTCTAGAGAAAAAAATAATGGAGGAAGTAAATAATAATTGAAGAAAAAAAGGATAAAATGATTATACACTCAGTCTAAACGAAACAAAATAATGATAACACCCAATTGAATAAAAACAATAAATGACCAAGTGAAATAGTGTACAGACAATCAACGTAAATATCCATGTCAGACTGTAGATAGACAGTCAAGAACAGAGAAGCCTGTCACTAAACATGACACCACCGATCCAACAATTGAACAAAGGACCAGGCCAGTAAAGAGCCATAGTACAGAAAAAATCATCCTTGGTGACAGGCAAAACCATTCATTGTCAGTATCACAGTCAGAAAGTGGCATTGTTCCACTCATCCAACTTGTTCAGGCCATCATTCACAACGTTGGAGAAGCTGACTCAGATCACCACCCGAAGTCGAAGGGCCAGCTGAACAATCACCAGCCAAGTCCTTTTCTGAGTGGTTGTGCATCAACAGATGGGATGCCAATGGTGCTGTCTCCACTTTGCAGCGTATTCTGCTTTTATGCTTGGATGATCCTGTTTTTGCCACCTGAGTTGTTTGACCTATGTACAACAGATTACATTGGCATCGGATGGCATAAATAACATTGTTAATACAACAATTGCTGTGATGTTTCAAGGGATAATCCCTGGTGCCAACCTTGAACTCCTTAACATTCTCAGTCTGGGAACAAACACTGCAATTCTGACATCTGAAATGACCCAAGACCATTTGTTTGTTATATAGGAATGATGACCACCTCTGGGAGTCCAACATGTACAAGATGGTCACTTAAATTGCTACCTCTTCTACACAAAAAGAGTGGGGTGTTGCAAATATAGCATAATTAGAGAGAACACCTCAATTTCGTTTTATGATCTGACACACTTGATTACTCTAGGGACAGAAGGTAGACAAAAATGGAATGCGAGTATTAGGGGAAAGTAAGGAGGACCTCTCTGGGGCAAAACAATGCATGTTTCATGGAATGTTTAACCAGTCTTATTGGAGAACCCCGACTCATAAGTCTCTCAGCCAAAAATATATTTTAGTTAGATAGATGCTAAAAAACAATAGCAATTCACTGAAAAAAACAAAGGTTACAGGGACACTATAGTTAGGAAATAATATATAAAAAAAAGAAATTCACTGAAAAAAACTATGGTTACAGGGATGTTATAGTTAGGAAATAGAATACAAAAAAACGTTAGAAATTTACTAAAAAAAATAGGTTGCAAGGACATTATAGTTAGGCTCAGATTTCACTCATAGAAAACCATAGAATTCCCATAGTTACCAGACCTAACTATTACTTATGCCTCCACAATGCACAGCTTATGATCTTATATATTACATCACTCATGACATGGGCCCTCTACCCACAATCCTTATCCGTCTCATTGACTGGAATCAGAATGTCAGATTAAGGTTGTCTCAATTTCCATCTCTGAAGATGTACACTTAGTTCTTCCTCCATGTTCAGCCCTGTCGGGATCATGCTATTCAAACTCAAAATCTACCTTGACTCAAGCTTTCTCACTTGCTTCTACATGTTCCCGCCCCTGATGTTGCTGGGCACCAAATCAATTACAAAATCACTAGAGGAGTCTCATTGCTGTTGTGTGTCTCTTCAAAATGGCGGGCCAAAGGGTAACTTGGATCCCTATTCCTAATCACCCTGAGATATTGAAGGATCCTTTTGTGCACCTGCAGTATGGTGCTCCCAACATAAATGTTGGGACATGTACACTGCAAAACATATACAACAACCTCAATCTTTCAGTGAATGAGTAAATTCAGAACCTAACTGTAACGTTCCTGTGACCTCAATATCTTAGTAATCCAGTTGATAATTAAAATTATCGATACTTTGTTTTTGTGGTAAATATTCATTACACTCCCTTCTTTAGGATGTTAATCCACAACCAAAATTTATCTCATCAGTCCAATGAAATTATAAGGCATGAGAACAGATATACTTGTGTAAGGTGATGAAGTTGCCAAGATGTGTTCTCAATCTAAACTGAACAGGTTATATTGTACATATCCAATGCAGGATAAAATCACAGGTATTTCTAAAATGGCCTTGATTGGTAGGCCTTTAAGAGACTGGAACTCAGTGAGAGAAAAATGGAAAAGAGGAGGAAAGACAAGAAAGAAACAGGATGTTCCTTGTCCCACATGTTCTTTAGCTGGCTATTTATGTCAAGACTATATCACACACAACATGTGCTTTTTTTATTAATCTGTTACCATTTCAAGACCAACACATCTCTGAATTAAATCCTCTCAATTTCTTCATGAAATATTTTATTTTAATTTTAAAATGTTACATGTTGCACTTAAATGATCTAATGCACCTTGACTGGAAACTACTGCACGACAAGTAACTCCAATTTAATAAAAACATGACCTTTTTAAAACTGAGCTTGACTTAAAAATGTTATTTGATATAAAGAGTATTCATATTATTGTTCTCATAAGTACAATATGTCCCAAAATCAAATAACTGAATATGAATGTTAATTCAGATGTTCATCTTATATATACATAGGCATGCCACAGCATATGCATTTAATTTCCCAGTTCTTGCAATATTAATAATTACATCACCCATAAGTATTCATGTTTCAATCTATATGGGGAGAAAAAGACTCAATGTACCTCATTAAATGTATTATTAGAATTTTGGACTAATGTCTGAATGATATGAGACTTAAGTTTTAATAGCTGGGAAAGTTTATTTTTTATTAATTTCTATTAGTGTGAGATTTCCATTATATGATACTTATTTTAGAAATATTTTACATTTTTCATTATAGCTCATGTTTATATGTTGAGGTATACTATCATTAGCTGTGACAGTATGTATTAGTAGCTAATGGCCAAAGGCGCTTGTTAGAAATGGGGTCTTTGGTTGACAGTCAGGTTACCCCCTGTTCAAGCAAGGACCCTCTAGTCAGGGTAAAAGAGAATCACCCTCAGATAACCCCTGCTTACTCCCTTGGTAGCTTGTTCGAGCAGTAGGCTTAACTTCAGAGTGCTAGGTGTAAAGTATTTGTACCAAAAAACACAGTAACTTAATGAAAACACTACAAAATGACACAACACCAGTTTAGAAAAATAGGAAATATTTATCTAAACAAAAAAAGACCAAAATGAAAAAAATCCGACATACACAAGTCAAGTTATGAATTTTTAAAGATTAAACTAAAAAATAGCACTTAGAAACACAAACTGCTTCGATGAGGTGTTAACACAGCGTCGTGACGGAGTCGTTCCCAACAAGCTGACACCAGAGGTGCCGGACACGGAGTCGCGTAGACCCCCAAGTACAGTACCTTTGGTGAAGAGTGAAAACAAGTCGATGCGTGAAGTCGGGGATTGCGGAGTCGGTGCAAAACGTTGAATCCGCGCACTTCGAGTGGCGTCTGTCACAATGTGGTGCGGCGACTTCCACGGAGTCGCAGACTTCAGTGGGGCTGCAATGGCATTAGGCCTGCAAAGGTTGTCGCGTTCTAGCGAAGATCACGGAGGCGGTTGCAGGCAGCGTCACCGGATTCAGCAGCAGCATCGGTCCAAAGTCAACCGAAGTCAATTTCCTTGGATTTCCACTAGCTTTCCTTTCAAGGGCCCAGGAACTGGATAGGGCATCACTTGTCAGAGCAGGAGTCTCTCCAGAGACTCCAGGTGCTGGCAGAGAGAAGTCTTTGCTGTCCCTGAGACTTCAAACAACAGGAGGCAAGCTCTAAATCGAGCCCTTGGAGATTTCATCACAAGATGGAAGGCACACAAAGTCCAGTCTTTGCCCTCTTACTCTGGCAGAAGCAGCAACTGCAGGATAGCTCCACAAAGCACAGTCACAGGTAGGGCAGCATTTCTCCTCAGCTCTTCAGCTCTTCTCCAGGCAGAGGTTCCTCTTGTTTTCAGAAGTGTTCTAAAGTCTGTGGTTTTGGGTGCCCTTCTTATACCCAATTTCTCATTTGAAGTAGACCTACTTCAAAGTAAAGTCTCTTGTGAATGTGAAATCCTGCCTTGTCCAGGCCAGGCCCCAGACACTCACCAGGGGGTCGGAGACTGCATTGTGTGAGGACAGGCACAGCCCTTTCAGGTGTAAGTGACCACTCCTCCCCTCCCTCCTAGCACAGATGGCTCATCAGGAAACACAGACTACACCCCAGCTACCTTTGTGTCACTGTCTAGTGTGAGGTGCAACCAGCCCAACTGTCAAACTAACCCAGACAGGGAATCCACAAACAGGCAGAGTCACAGAAATGGTATAAGCAAGAAAATGCTCACTTTCTAAAAGTGGAATCTTCAAGCACACAATCTTAAAATCAACTTTACTAAACAATGTATTTTTAAATTGTGAGCTCAGAGACCCCAAACTCCATATGTCCATCCGCTCCCAAAGGGAATCTACACTTTAATCAGATTTAAAGATAGCCTCCATGTTAACCTATGAGAGGGACAGGACTTGCAACAGTGAAAAACGAATTTAGCAATATTTCACTGTTAGGACACATAAAACACATTACTATATGTCCTACCTTAACCATACACTGCACCCTTCCCTTGGGGCTACCTAGAGCCTACCTTATGGGTGTATTACATGTAAGAAAATGGAAGGTTTAGGCCTGACAAGTGGGTACACTTACCAAGTTAAAACTGCAAACACAGACACTGTAATGGCAGGTCTGAGACATGATTACAGAGCTACTCATGTGGGTGGCACAACTAGTGCTGCAGGCACACTAGTAGTATTTGATTTACAGTCCCTGGCACCTCTAGTGCACTTTACTAGGGACTTACCAGTAAACTAAATATGCCAATCATGGATAAGCCAATTACATACACATTTTGTAAAGGAGTACTTGCACTTTAGCACTGGTTAGCAGTGGTAAAGTGCCCAGAGTAACAAAAACAGCAAAATCAGAGTCCAGCACACATCAACAACCTGGGGAACAGAGGCAAAAAGTTAAGGGAGACCACGCCAAGATTGAAAAGTCTAACACGTGTCCCACCCAGCTGAAAGTGGGGAGCAACTACCCAACCTCATGGGAGTTCTCATCACTAAGGCGGAAGAACCTGGACAGACAATTAGCACTGGTGTGCTCTGTACCAGGACGGTGTTCCACCGTAAAGTCCATCCCCTGTAGGGAAACGGACCACCTCAACAGTTTTGGATTCTCCCCCCTCATCTGCATTAACCATCTGAGGGGCCTGTGGTCGATCTGAACTCGGAAGTGAGTCCCAAACAAGTAGGGTCTTAGCTTCTTCAGTGCCCAGACCACAGCAAATGCTCTATGGCACTCCACCTATGTTCCCTGGGTGGTAACCTCCTGTTAATGAAGGCTACAGGTTGATCTAGGCCCTCTTCATTCAGCTGTGAGAGTACTGCTCCAATACCATGCTCTGAGGCGTCTGTTTGAACAACAAACTCCTTGGAGTAGTCAGGTGCCTTCAGCACAGGTGCTGTGCACATGGCAGCCTTCAGGGCATCAAAAGCGTTCAGGCAAGCCTCTGTCCAGATCACTTTCCTGGGTTGCTTCTTGGAAGTCAACTCAGTTAAGGGGGTAACAATGGTACCATATCCCTCAACAAACCTCCTGTAATATCCTGTCAGACCTAAAAAGGCTCTCACTTCAGTCTAAAGTCTCCCAAGCCATAATTGTATCAATCTTAGGCTGTAGGGGTGCCACCTGGCCACTCCCCACCTGGTGTCCTAAGTACACCACTGAACCCTGCCCTATTTGGCACTTGCTCGCCTTAATGGTGAGGCCTGCCTTCTGCAGGGCCTCTAACACTCTCCAGAGGTGTTGCAGGTGTTGTTCCCATGTGGAACTAAACACAGCAGTGTCATCCAGGGAGGCGGCACTGAATTCATCCAGTCCTGCCAGCACCTGGTTGACCAACCTCTGAAAGGTGGCAAGGGCATTCTTCATCCCAAATGGCATCACTTTATATTGAAAGTGTCCATCTGGTATAGAGAATGCTGACCTCTCCTTGCCCCCCTCAGTTAAGGCAATCTGCCAGTACCCAGATGTTAAATCAAACGTACTGAAGTACTTGGCAGCTCCCAACCGATCAATGAGCTCATCAGCTCAGGGAATGGGGTGTGCATCAGTCTTGCTGTCTGCATTGAGTCTCCGGTAGTCCACACAGAACTTGAGTTCTGGAGTGGCACCAGGTGCAGCAGCTTTTGGGACCAATACCACTGGGCTGGCCCAAGGACTGCTGGAGTGCTCAATAACCCCTTGGGTAAGCATTTTGGATACCTCATCCTTAATGCATGCCCTGACCCTGTCAGTCACCCTGTAAACTTTCTGTTTAATAGGTGTACTGTCCCCAGTGTCCACATCATGTGTGCACAAGTGTGTGACTCCTGGGATCATGGAAAACAGTGAGGAAAACTGCCCTAACACTTGGCGACAGTCACCTTGCTGCTCCTCAATCAGGGAGTGGGAGAGGATCACTCCCTACACTGACCCATCTTTTTCTCCTGCAGACACCCCATCATCTGTCGCAAGGAGCATTGACAGCTCAGTCTGCTCAAAGTGTGTGTTGGACCTGGCCCTTTTTACAGGGTCATCCCCAAACTTTTTGCCTCCTTCCTCCTATTTTTCCTGACCTGTTGTTGTTGGCTTTGGACTCTGAGCAATTTGCCACTGCTAACCAGTGCTAAAGTGCATATGTTCTCTGTGTAAATTGTACTGTTGATTGGTTTTTCCATGATTGGCATATTTAATTTACCTATAAGTCCCTAGTAAGGTGCACTGTATGTGCCCAGTGCCTGTAGATTAAATGCTACTAGTGGGCCTGCAGCACTGATTGTGCCACCCACTTTAGTAGCCCCTTTACCTTGTCTCAGGCCTGCCATTGCAAGGCCTGTGTGTAGTTTCACTGTCACTTCGACTTGGCATTTAAAAGTACTTGCGTACTTGCCAAGCCTAAAACTCCACTTTTTCTACATATAAGTCAACCCTAATATGTGACCTAGTTAACCCCTAGAGCAGGGTGCTGTGTGGGTGAAAGGCAGGACATGTACCTGTGTAGTTTACAGGTCCTGGTAGTGTAATACTCCTAAACTTGTTTTTACACTACTGTGAGGCCTACTCCCTTCATAGGCTAACATTGGGGCTGCCCTCATACATTGTTGAAGTGGTAGCTGCTGATCTGAAAGGAGTAGGAAGGTCATATTTAGTATGGCCAGAATGGTAATACAAAATCCTGCTGACTGGTGAAGTTGGATTTACTATTACTATTTTAGAAATGCCACTTTTAGAAAGTGAGCATTTCTCTGCACTTAAATCTTTCTGTGCCTTACAATCCACATCTGGCTGGGTTTAGTTGACAGCTCCTTGTGCATTCACTCAGACACACCCCAAACACAGGGTACTCAGCCTCACTTGCATACATCTGCATTTTGAATGGGTGTTCCTGGGCTGGGAGGGTGAAGGGCCTGCCCTCACACAAAGGACTGCCACACCCCCTACTGGGACCCTGGCAGACGGGATTGAACTGAAAGGGGACCTGGTCGACTTCTAAGCCACTCTTTGAAGTCTCCCCCACTTCAAAGGCATATTTGGGTATAAAAAAGGGCCCCTGCCCTACCACCTCAGACACTTCCTGGAGAAGAAACCTGTTGGAAAATGGGTTATTGGTAGGGCAGGTAGGTACCTACACCTAGCAACAAGCCACTTACCTCCACATAGGTACAGTTAGGTCTCAGTAAATTAATCCCAGCTCTACCCTTGGTAGCTTGGCATCGAGCGTCAAGGCTTAACTTAGGAGACAAAGTGTAAAGAATTCAAATATCACAAAACAGTAATTAAATAAAACACAGGAAACAGTTTAAAAATCCAAAACCAATTTATAAAAATAGTTTATATTGTTATCTTTAAAATGACACAAAAACGATTAAAATCGGTTCAGGGGAACCGGAGATATGAATTTTTAAAGAATTATTACTTTTCTAGCGCTTAGAAACAAAAAGCGCCAATCGGGTCATCTGGTTGCACCTCGACCGGGGCAAAGTCAAACTTTCAGGCCGACCGCGATGGAGCCCTGCTCGGCTACAGGTCGCGGGAGGCCTCGGTTAAAAAGTTACCTTCTGACTTAGTCTTTATTTTGAAGTTTTTCTTCACCGGGACGAACCTGCCAGTTGAATCCGACCTCCTGGAGCCCTTGTCCGGATACGCGATGTGGGTTTCCTCGGTGGAGACTTTTACCTTCGGACTTAGTCGTTTTTTCGAGATGAAAATCCTTCGACCGGGGTAAACCTGGATCTTGATCCGACGTCCATGGAGCCCTTCTCGGATACGATGGCTGGGAGGTCCCGGTCAACTTTTTACGTTCGGACTTAGTCTCTTTTTTGGATGTTTTTCTTTACCGGGACGAACCACGAAGTCAGGCCGGGTCGCGGTTGAGGCAAGCCGGCTAGAATTTCCACGGCGGGTCGGTCCCTCTCTGGAGCTTTTTTCCAAAAATTCTCAAATCTTTTCCAAACTTCTGGGGCTTCACCCAGATGTTCTTTTAAGGTTCTTTTGGGGTCCACAGCTCACCCCAAGGGTCCAGAAGTTCTGTGATGGTCCTTGGGGGGTGCGGACTTCAACTCCCAGAATGCACCTGGCGCAAACTCCTTTTTGGCCACTGGACAGTGGTCAGCTGGTCGCTTTCTTCAGGAGTTGGTGCAGGGGACTCTGGTTTAGCAATTTTTCACCTGTAGCAAACAGGGAGTCCCTCCTTGAACCAGTTGAAGCCAGGCAAAGTCCTTCTTGTGGTGAAGCCCAAGTGTGCAGCTGGTGCAGTCCTTCTGAGTGCAGGGTCCAGGTGCAGGCCAGGGGTCCAGCAGGGCAGTCCTTCTTCTCCTTAAGTTCTTTCTTCTTGAAATTTGGTGGGGATCTGAGGTGTGGGTGCAGGTCTGCCAGTTTTATCCTTGCTCCTGGGTGAAAAGCAGGGGGGCCCTGGTTCTCCAATCAGGGACAGGGTCATCCCCCTGTGATGACCACTTCCTGGGAAGTGTGGCAAAAATCCATCCCAGAAGGCAACAGTCTCTAAAAATCCAACATGGATGAATCTGATTTTTGGAGGTTACATCTGGCTGAGCCCACCCACTGGTGTGGCTAAAAATCATAAACACACCCCTCTCCTGCCCTCTCCTAATCTAATCAAGGGGGCACCTAGCTGTCTGGGGTTGCAGGATGTGGGGGTGTTGCTGGGTGCTGCAAATGTCCTTCTCTGCCTTTGAAGACCAGTTTGGCAGCCCTCCCCCTTCCTGCCTCACCATCTGCTGAGGGGAGATTCTCTCCCCCAAGCACATTCCTTTGTGTGAAGTCTGGCCACTTCACACCTCATCAAGGCAGCCTGGCAGAAGCTGCTGCAGGCTGGCCAATCAGAGCACAGCAGCAAAAACAATGCAGAGCTGAAATTGGCAACTTTTTAGGTAAAGTCTAAACTTTTTACCTGAACTAGTTATATTAAATCCAACAACTGGAAGTTGTAGGATTTATTACAACAATTAATTTGATACCAAATTCTTGGTATGCAACATTTAAGGAGACTTTAAAATGTAAAATAAAGTCTGCCCATTCTAGCCTATGAAGGCCATTTACTTCAATGAGGGAAAAACGAATTTGGCTGTTTTTACCTCACCAGGGCTTATAAATCTATTTTTATAAAGTCCCTGCTTATAGTTACATGGCACCCAGCCCTAGGGGCACATAGGGCACACCTTAGGGGTGACTTATATGTAAAAATAAGGTAGTTTAAGACTTTGGAAGTACCTTTAATTCCAAAGTCGAATTTGCATATAACTTTAATTTAAAAGCAGCCAGCAAGGCAGGCTTGCTTTTAAAATGACACTGGGCACCTCAGCAATGCACCTAGGTGTGCACCACCTATGCTGTGGTCCCTAAACCTACATGCCCTACCATATACTAGGGACTTATAGGTAGGTTAACTTAGCCAATTATAATTAGCCTAATTTGCATATCCATTTTACACAGAGCACAGGCCCTGGGACTGGTTAGCAGTACCCAGGGCACCTTTAAAGTCAGGAAAACACCAGCAAAAAGTGGAAAATGGGGGCAAAAAGTTATGGGGCCTCTGCAATCAGCCCTGTTTTCTCACACATCCCCCCCCCAGCCCACACGCCCAGGAGACTCAACCCAACCCTGGGAGAGTCTTCCTGGCTTGTTAGGCGAGGAAGACAGTGAAGAAAACTGGCTGTCCCTTTGCAGGGCCTACTCTGCCTTACATCCCCCTGTCAGGGTCACTCCCTCTGGGTAGTGAAGCCATCCCAACAGTAAAAGGACCCAACTCAAACTGAAACTTCCCTCTAGGGGGGTCTTCTTCCTTTCTCTCTGCCAACTTGGGTAGTGAGGTGCCCACCTCCCCTACTCCAAACTTTGCTAGGGCAACACCTAGCTTACCCAAAGAGGTTACCCAACACTTGAGCAACCCCACCATGACCAATAGGGTCAGGGGGCCTACTTTGCTATTGGCCCTGGGGTCTGCCTCCCAGGCCAAGTACATTGCTGCCAGGAAGGCTAGCACCCAGCAGAGGCTACTGACAGCTGTCAGTATCCAGAACCACACCCTAAGCTCTCCACTGACAGGTGGCTGAGCTGCTTTAGGGGCATCTTTGGGGTCCTGGCACCCCTCTTGCTGTCTAGAGTGGGGGGCTACCACCTCCTGTGGCAGACACCCTCCTTCCACTCTCCCTTCTGTCAGTGCAGGGGCAACACCTTGCATCTGGACAGCTGCCTGACTACTCAGGACTTCCTTGGGGTCAGGTGAGGCCTCACCAGTGCCAACTCTGGGATCCCCCCTTACTGGGGCAGAGGGCCCTTGGCTCCCTGGAACTCTCTTTAAGAGTGGCCTACCCTTCCTTTTCTTCTTTCCTTTTCTTGGGGACCCCTGTCTCCTAACTGTAGGGACTGACTCCCCAGGACTTTGGGTTGGGGGGGCGCCCTGGGCGACCACCCCATCTGTGACCAGACTCACCTCTGGGAGGTCATTGCCCAGGATACAATCTAGGGGAAGGTCCGCACTGACTACCACCCTAATCCAGTCAAGGATACCCTCCCTCTCTAGGGGCACTATGGCTACAGGTTTGGAGGTGACCTCCCCTGTGGCTATCCTGACTTTCATTGTCTTTCCTAGGACATACATGTCTGGGGTCACTAACCGGTCACTCACTATAGTGTGACTGGCACAGGTGTCTTTCAGGCCAGTGGTAGGGATCCCATTCACCTGAATGGGGTGGAAGTGCCTACTTCCACCCTCAGGGATCACCAGCTTACCATCTGGTCCTGTCTCCCAGCTCAATGCTAAGAGGACTTTATCATCTGAGGAATCCTCCTCTATGGCTACACTGGACAGCCCAGTGCTAACCACCTTCTTTGGACAGGCTGCATCTCCTCTGAAGTGACCTGTCTGCTGACAGTCAAAGCAAGCCCTACTGTCCAAGAGCTTTTTTAACCCTGGGTCTAACTGTCTCTGCTTGTCAGAGTGGGAGTGGGATTTACTCTCCTCCTTCTTAGGGTTCTGGGGTACAGAGGGAGTCTCTGTGGTGGGCTTACCACCTCCCTCCTTAGGTTTTTGGGGACCTGTCCCCCCCTTCTTGGAGTCTCCCCCCTGGGACTTGACAACCACCCTGGTTCTCAACCACTCATCAGCTGCCTCCCCTAGCTCTCTAGGGTTGGTCTGCTTAGAGTCCACTAGATGCTGGCGTAACCTTTCTTGGATACAATTGGTCAAGATGTGCTCTCTCATGATCAGATTGTATAACCCCTCATAAGTATCTACTTTGTTACCAATAATCCAGCCCTCTAGTGCCTTTAGTGAAATGTCCACAAAGTCAACCCAAGACTGGGTACTGACCTTCTGGGTGTCCCTGAACTTCATTCTATATTGCTCTGGGGTCAGACCAAACTTCTTGGCTAAGCACCTTTTCATACTAGGGTATGAATCTGCCTCCTCCCCCCTTAAGGTCAGAAGCCTATCCCTCCCTGAGTTGGGGACCAACTCCCACAAAAGGGAACCCCAGTATTGAGGCCTAACCCTTCTCATTTGGAGTGCCCTCTCAAAGGCCTCCAGCCACTTATCTATGTCATCCCCCTCTACATAAGCAGGAACCACCCCCTTGGGTAATCTGGGGCAAACTCCCCCACCCATGGACACCTCAGCTTCTTTATCGCTGCTTCCATCTCTTTTCTCTTTGTATGCCCACTTTTTCTTTTCTAGGGCCAGCTTCTCTGCTTCCAAAGCTATGTATGCTAGCTGGGCCTCCAGCTCTCTTTCTCTGATGGATGGGTTCTCTCCTCCTGAAAGGACCCCCTTCCCACCACTAGCTTTGGGTCTGCCCCTAGTGACTGTATTTACTGAGGACCGTTCTTCCTCGTCCTCACTTAGGCTCAGATGCCTTCCCTCCCCTGAGTGGTTAGAGCTAGCATCCTCCCTTACTTCTCCCTCTGGAGCTTCCTCTGAGTCTACCTCTTGGGCCTCAGCCCATGCTGTCAGGGATTTGATCAGGATTTGCTTCCTGAGATCAGTGGTTGCAGGCAACCCTCTTTCAATACACAACCCCCTAAGCTGGACTACTGTCAGTGTGGGTAGGCTAGCCAGATCAAGCTCCATGGTTTCCCAGTTTTGTGTCAACAAAAACTTTTTGCAAAAATTGGAAACAAGAATTTAGAAAAATTACAAAAATTCAATAATTGAAATTAATCCAGATTTAAAAATTAAAAACAATTTTTGCACTAGGACAATTTAAAGGATTTTTAAATTTGTTTTACTCAAAACTGTAACGTGATATTGAACACAAGTACAGGATCCCGTCGCTGCTTCCAATTATGTTGGAAAATGGGTTATTGGTAGGGCAGGTAGGTACCTACACCTAGCAACAAGCCACTTACCTCCACATAGGTACAGTTAGGTCTCAGTAAATTAATCCCAGCTCTACCCTTGGTAGCTTGGCATCGAGCGTCAAGGCTTAACTTAGGAGACAAAGTGTAAAGCATTCAAATATCACAAAACAGTAATTAAATAAAACACAGGAAACAGTTCAAAAATCCAAAACCAATTTATAAAAATAGTTTATATTTTTATCTTTAAAATGACACAAAAACGATTAAAATCGGTTCAGGGGAACCGGAGATATGAATTTTTAAAGAATTATTACTTTTCTAGCGCTTAGAAACAAAAAGCGCCAATCGGGTCATCTGGTTGCACCTCGACCGGGGCAAAGTCAAACTTTCAGGCCGACCGCGATGGAGCCCTGCTCGGCTACAGGTCGCGGGAGGCCTCGGTTAAAAAGTTACCTTCTGACTTAGGCCCTCATTCTGACCCTGGCGGATACAATCCGCCAGGGCCAACAGGCGCGGGAGCACCGCCGACAGGCCGGCGGTGCCCCTAAGGGCATTCTGACCGCGGCGTCAGACAGGGAAAACTGGCGGTCTCCCGCCAGTTTCCCGCTGCCCTGGGGAATCCTCCATGGCGGCGCAGCATGCTGCGCTGCCATGGGGATTCCGACCCCCTTCCCGCCGGCCTGGCTCTGGCGGTTCTTACCGCCAGAACCTGGCCGGCGGGAACGGGCGTCTTGGGGCCCCTGGGGGCCCCTGCAGTGCCCATGCCCATGGCATGGGCACTGCAGGGGCCCCCTAACAGGGCCCAACTAGGCTTTTCAGTGTCTGCGATGCAGACACTGAAAAGCGCGACGGGTGCTGCTGCACCCGTCGCACGCCTTCCACTCCGCCGGCTCGATTCCGAGCCGGCTTCCTTGTGGAAGGCGCTTTCCCGCTGGGCCGGCGGGCGATCTGAATCAGATCGCCCGCCGGCCCAGCGGGAAAGTCAGAATACCCCTCGCGGTCTATTGACCGCGGGGCGGTATTCAGGCGGCTTCCGACGGGCGGGCGGCAACCGCCGCCCGCCTAGGTCGGAATGACCACCTTAGTCTTTATTTTGAAGTTTTTCTTCACCGGGACGAACCTGCCAGTTGAATCCGACCTCCTGGAGCCCTTGTCCGGATACGCGATGTGGGTTTCCTCGGTGGAGACTTTTACCTTCGGACTTGATGAAAATCCTTCGACCGGGGTAAACCTGGATCTTGATCCGACGTCCATGGAGCCCTTCTCGGATACGATGGCTGGGAGGTCCCGGTCAACTTTTTACGTTCGGACTTAGGGGGTCATTCTGACCCTGGCGGCCGGTGGCCGCCAGGGCCACCAACCACGGGAGCACCGCCAACAGGCTGGCGGTGCTCCCACGAGCATTCTGACCGCGGCGGTTCAGCCGCGGTCAGAAGCGGCAAGTCGGCGGCTTACCGCTGCTCGGGGGAATCCTTCATGGCGGCATGAGGATTCTGACAGCCCCTACCGCCATCCTGTTCATGGCGGGAAACCCGCCATGAACAGGATGGCGGTAGGGGGTGCCGCGGGGCCCCTGGGGGCCCCTGCCGTGCCCATGCCAATGGCATGGGCACGGCAGGGGCCCCCGTAAGAGGGCCCCTACAAGTATTTCACTGTCTGCTTGGCAGACAGTGAAATACGCGACGGGTGCAAATGCACCCGTCGCACCTTCCCACTCCGCCGGCTCGATTACGAGCCGGCATCCTCGTGGGAAGGTCGTTTTCCCCTGGGCTGGCGCGCGGCGCGGTATTTTGGAGGGCGGAATTCTGGCGGGCGGCCTCCGCCGCCCGCCAGAATCAGAATCAGGCCCTTAGTCTCTTTTTTGGATGTTTTTCTTTACCGGGACGAACCACGAAGTCAGGCCGGGTCGCGGTTGAGGCAAGCCGGCTAGAATTTCCGCGGTCGGTCCCTCTCTGGAGCTTTTTTCTAAAAATTCTCAAATCTTTTCCAAACTTCTGGGGCTTCACCCAGATGTTCTTTTAAGGTTCTTTTGGGGTCCACAGCTCACCCCAAGGGTCCAGAAGTTCTGTGATGGTCCTTGGGGGGTGCGGACTTCAACTCCCAGAATGCACCTGGCGCAAACTCCTTTTTGGCCACTGGACAGTGGTCAGCTGGTCGCTTTCTTCAGGAGTTGGTGCAGGGGACTCTGGTTTAGCAATTTTTCACCTGTAGCAAACAGGGAGTCCCTCCTTGAACCAGTTGAAGCCAGGCAAAGTCCTTCTTGTGGTGAAGCCCAAGTGTGCAGCTGGTGCAGTCCTTCTGAGTGCAGGGTCCAGGTGCAGGCCAGGGGTCCAGCAGGGCAGTCCTTCTTCTCCTTAAGTTCTTTCTTCTTGAAATTTGGTGGGGATCTGAGGTGTGGGTGCAGGTCTGCCAGTTTTATCCTTGCTCCTGGGTGAAAAGCAGGGGGGCCCTGGTTCTCCAATCAGGGACAGGGTCGTCCCCCTGTGATGACCACTTCCTGGGAAGTGTGGCAAAAATCCATCCCAGAAGGCAACAGTCTCTAAAAATCCAACATGGATGAATCTGATTTTTGGAGGTTACATCTGGCTGAGCCCACCCACTGGTGTGGCTAAAAATCATAAACACACCCCTCTCCTGCCCTCTCCTAATCTAATCAAGGGGGCACCTAGCTGTCTGGGGTTGCAGGATGTGGGGGTGTTGCTGGGTGCTGCAAATGTCCTTCTCTGCCTTTGAAGACCAGTTTGGCAGCCCTCCCCCTTCCTGCCTCACCATCTGCTGAGGGGAGATTCTCTCCCCCAAGCACATTCCTTTGTGTGAAGTCTGGCCACTTCACACCTCATCAAGGCAGCCTGGCAGAAGCTGCTGCAGGCTGGCCAATCAGAGCACAGCAGCAAAAACAATGCAGAGCTGAAATTGGCAACTTTTTAGGTAAAGTCTAAACTTTTTACCTGAACTAGTTATATTAAATCCAACAACTGGAAGTTGTAGGATTTATTACAACAATTAATTTGATACCAAATTCTTGGTATGCAACATTTAAGGAGACTTTAAAATGTAAAATAAAGTCTGCCCATTCTAGCCTATGAAGGCCATTTACTTCAATGAGGGAAAAACAAATTTGGCTGTTTTTACCTCACCAGGGCTTATAAATCTATTTTTATAAAGTCCCTGCTTATAGTTACATGGCACCTAGCCCTAGGGGCACATAGGGCACACCTTAGGGGTGACTTATATGTAAAAATAAGGTAGTTTAAGACTTTGGAAGTACCTTTAATTCCAAAGTCGAATTTGCATATAACTTTAACTTAAAAGCAGCCAGCAAGGCAGGCTTGCTTTTAAAATGACACTGGGCACCTCAGCAATGCACCTAGTTGTGCACCACCTATGCTGTGGTCCCTAAACCTACATGCCCTACCATATACTAGGGACTTATAGGTAGGTTAACTTAGCCAATTATAATTAGCCTAATTTGCATATCCATTTTACACAGAGCACAGGCCCTGGGACTGGTTAGCAGTACCCAGGGCACCTTTAAAGTCAGGAAAACACCAGCAAAAAGTGGAAAATGGGGGCAAAAAGTTATGGGGCCTCTGCAATCAGCCCTGTTTTCTCACAAAACCTGAACCAGAACCTGCACCCTGACAAGAAGAACTGCCTGGCTGCCTAAAGGATTCACCTGACTGCTTTCTACAGAGGACTGCTGCCTTGCTGTTGCCGTGCTGTCTTGCTGACCTCTTGCCTTGCTGCAGAAGTGCTCTCCAGGGGCTTGGATAGAGCTTGCCTCCTGTTCCCTGAAGTCTCAGGACCAAAAGGACTTTTCTCTTTCAACTGGACTTCTTGTGCGGTGAAAACTTCGACGCACAGCTTGTTCCGCGGTGAAAAATTCACTGCACACCGAACCGGAAAGACGGCGCTAGACTTCGCGAGGAAAAGATGGACGCGGCGCCTGCGGTGCAACCGGAACTTCTACGCACGGCCTGCCTGGACAACACCGCCTGACTTCCAGAGGGGATATCGACGCAGCGCCTGCCGTGAGGGAGAAAATTCCACGCACAGCCCACCGGAACGACGCGCAGCCGGTCAAGAAGCCCAGGATTCCACGCACAGACCCCGGGGCGTCTGAAAACCCCGCGACTCACAGAGGAGACCTGTCCGCGCACCAGAAATCGACACAACCTCTTTCCCACATGAAAAATAATGACGCAAGTCCGTGTGTGAAGGGGCAAAATCGAAGCACACACCATTTTCCATGCATCTCCTCCTCTGCGGACCTTTGTGGAGATTTTTCACTCCAAACCGGGTACTTTGTGCTTGAAAGAGACTTTGGTGGTCATTACAACCCTGGCGGACGGTGTTAAAGCGGCAGTAAGACCGCCAACAGGGCGGCTGTAAAAAAATTGCAATTATGACCGTGGCGGAAACCGCCAACAAAGACAGCCACTTTAACACTCCGACCGCCACGGCGGTACAAACAAGCAGCGCAGCGGACACCGCCAACAGATAGGCAGAGGACAAAGTACCGCCCACACTATTATGACAGGCCAATCCGCCACCTTTTCCAGGGCGGATTTACCGCGGATAAAAACACTGCAGAAACAGGAATCTCGAAGGGAAGCGCTCACCTCTACACACTCCACGAGGAACGAGGACCCCATGTAACCGGAACTCCAAATCCTACCTGCGATAGTCTTCCTGCTCCTCTACCAGGAGCACGAACGCTGGCGGCAAAGACCACGGTGAGTACTGCACCTACGACACAGGGGAGGGGGAGGCAAAGAACAGGGACACACACGCCACACCCCCACCCTCACCCCCACCCTCACCCACTACAACACACACACTAATGCATATCAAAACATCACAGTTACACCCCCAAGCTCCCCCGGAAGAATGCAAAGACCAAAGAAAATGAGTGTAACCATCGGAATATATTACAAAGAAGTAGGCAGAAATATATATATATATACACCATGTACAAAATATATACCAGGCATAGTAGTCCAGGTACTGCACAAAGAAAGTCCGTGGAACACTGGGACCACACGGTATGGGCGAGCCCCACACAAGATCCCCGACCATGACGGAGAGAACACTGCAGGGGCATCAGACAGCAACTAAACAGGCACCTCAGGGGGAGGGAAAGGGGGGGCACCTCAGCCGCTTGAGTGCACAACGCTAAATCCACGAGGGGGCCACATGCCCACTGTTCCATCCTGGGGAGTGCAAAGCCACAGTCTCTCAAGTTTATACAGTGGGTGGGTTGCCCACTGTTCAATCCTGGGGAGTGCAAAGCCACAGTCAATCAAGTCTCTACAGTGGGTGGGTTGCCCACTGTTCAATCCTGGGGAGTACAAAGCCACAGGTGGTCATTCCGACCTCAGCGGTCTTTTCAATAGACAGGTGAGGGACCGCCGTACGGAAGACCGCCAGTGCTGGCGGTCTTCCGCACGGGCCATTATGACCGTTGGCAGCGCTCCACCCGTTTCCGGACGAAGAGCCGCCAACAGCCATACTGGCGGCAGGCGGGGAAGTGGAGGTAGCTCCACCTCCACCGCCACGCCAACAGAACACCGCCCAGCGAATCACGACCTGTGATTCGCTGTGGCAGTGTTCTGTTGGCGTGGCGGTGTCGGCGGAGCTGCCCCCATGGGTCCCGTTCCCTCCCGGAGGATCACCGGAACAGGTAAGGTGATCGTCCGCTAGGGAAGGGGGGTCAGGGGGGTGTTGTGAGTTGTGTGCGTGCATGGGGGTGTGCGTGTGTGTATGTAGAGGGGGCGTGTGAGTGCGTGCATGAATGCGGGGGGGTCTGTGTATGTGCATGAGTGCGTGCATGAATGCGGGGGGGTGTGTATGTTCATGAGTGCGTGCGTGCATGAATGCGGGGGTGTGTATGTGCATGAGTGCGTGCATGAATGCGGGGGGGGTGTATGTGCATGAGTGCGTGCATGAATGCGGGGGGATGTGTGCATGTGCATGAGTGCGTGCATGAATGCGGGGGGTGTGTATGTGCATGAGTGCGTGCATGAATGCGGGGGTGTGTGTATGTGCATGAGTGCGTGCATGAATGCGGGGGGGTGTGTATGTGTGTGTATATGTTAGGGATCGGGGTGGGGACGGGGGTCCTGCTACCTTTTGGGGGTGGCAGGGGTGGTGGGGGGGTAGGGGAGGGAGTCGGGGTGTGGGTTGGGGGTGGGGGAGACCCCTATCAGTGCCAGGTAAGGCATTCCCTGGCACTGATAGTGCTTACCGCCATGGATTTCATGGCGGTCCCAAACCGCATGAAATCCATGGCGGTAAGCCGGGGTCAGGTGGGTTGGATTACCACCGGCGGTATGTGACGACCGCCGGGCTGGAGACCCAGGTCTCCAGCCCCGCGGTCATTACCGCCGTGGCGGTCGGGACGGTGAAACGGCGGCTGGCCATGGCGGTAACCGCCATGGTCAGAATTCATGAAAAAAGACCACCAGCCTGTTGGCGGTCTTACCGCCGCTTCACCGCCGACCGCCACGGTCGGAATGACCGCCACAGTCTCTCAAATCTCTACGGTGGGTGGGTTGCCACTGTTTAATCCTGGGGAGTGCAAAGCCATAGTCTCTTAAGTGGATAACAGTCTCCACTGGTTCTGGAGGGGGCATGGTGCCCAGAGTGCTTCATCCTGTTTAGGACAGAGGTAGTGAATGGATCTCTCCACTGGTTCTGGAGGGGGACTGGTGCCCACAGTGCTTCATCCTGTGAAGGACAGAGGTAGTGGATGGATGTCTCCACTGGTTCTGGAGGGGGACTGGTGCCCAGAGTGCTTCATCCTGTTTAGGACAGAAGTAGTGGATGGATGTCTCCACTGGTTCTGGAGGGGGACTGGTGCCCAGAGTGCATCACTCACCCCGTGACGGACCCAGTTGCGTCAGTGCCCCTGCCGCTCATGGGCTAGTGGTGCTTGAGTTGGCGGTGCCCTGTTCAGCGGTGCTTGAGTTGGCGGTGCCCTGTTCAGCAGGGCTTGAGTTGGCGGTGCCCTGTTCAGCGGTGCTTGAGTTGGCGGTGCCATGTTCGGCGGTGCTTGAGTTGGCGGTGCCCTGTTCAGCGGTGCTTGAGTTGGCGGTGCCCTGTCAGCGGTGCTTGGGTTGCCGGTGCCCTGTTCAGCGGTGCTTGAGTTGGCAGCTGTGCAGGGGCTGGCGGTAGCCTCCTGGGCAGCTGTGCTGGGGCTGGGGGTGGCCTCCTGGGCAGCTGGGCTGGGGCTGGTGGTGGCCTCCTGGGCAGCTGGGCTGGGGCTGACGGTGGCCTCCTGGGCAGCTGTGCTGGGGCTGGCGGTGGCCTCCTGGGCAGCTGGGCTGGGGCTGACGGTGGCCTCCTGGGCAGCGGGGATGATGGCGGTCTTCTCCGCTGTGCAGCTCTTCCCAGACTTGCCGGGTTTCTTGTGGCCCTTCCCCACCTTGGAAGGTGTCACAGCTGACTCCACACTCCCACCGGGACCCCTGGGAGGGGCTTTGGTGGCTGGAGTCTTCCACCTCTGCCGCCGGGCACTGGCCATCAGTGCTGAGGCCAGAGTTTGTAAAGCTCGGTGAAGGGCCGCCTGACCAGAATGCCCTCCAGGAATGCATTAGTTTGTTGCAACTGCCTTTCTACACTCTGGATGGCATTCAAAATGGTAGATTGCCCAATAGTGAGGGACCTGAGGAGGTCAATGGTCTCCTCACTGAGGGCAGCAGGGGTGACTGGGGCAGGGCCTGAGGTGCCTGGGGCGAAGGTGATGCCCACCCTCCTGGGTGAGCGGGCACGGGGAGAAGGATGAGGGGCTGCTGGGCGGGTGGTGCTGGTAGGGGGGGTGGCGGCTGTACCTGTAGATGCGGGGGCAGAGATCTTGCCGCCACCACAAGGGAGCTCCCATCAGAGGATGAGCCCGTGTCGCTGGTGTCAGCTCCTGTCCCCGCCGTGGAGCTCCCCTCGCCCTCCGTCCCACTGGTGAATTCCGAGTCCGTAGTCTCGCCCTCCAGGGCCATGTGGGATGCAGCTCCCTCCTGCTCCGGTGCCACTGCTCCTCCGCCTGATGTTGCTAATGCACACAAGAACAGGGAGACCACAAAAGGGGGGGGAGGACAGAAGAAAGACATGTTGAGTGCATGGATTACCGCTACAGTTGGCGGACACGACAGACACAGAAGCCCCCTGCACTACGCCACACTCTTGGGCTCCACTGTTCAGTTCCTGGGAAATGGCCTACAAGGCTATGGATGACATCTGCACACATAGATGACACAGGGGCATGAATAGCTGTACTTGGCACTCTACAGAGGTGGCGTGGGGTGCCACATGGCCTGCCTTACGGAGGGGCCTTGCCTACGGATCTCACCCCGGCCTAGGGAAACCCACAGCCCTCCTCCCCTACCCAGACACCTCCACTGCACACAAAGTCAGCAGAATGAGAGTGTACTCAGCCCCTTGTGTCTGCTGTGATGCCCTCAAGCGCCCATCCAACTCCGGGTAGGCCACCGCCAGGATCCTGAAAATCAGGGGGGTCATGGTGCGACAGGCTCCCCTGCCACGTTTGGAGGCCATCCCCAGCTGAGCCTCCGCCGTCTTCTTGCTCCAGTGGCGAATGTCCTCCCATCTTTTCCAGCAGTGGGTGCTCCGTCTGTGGTAGACCCCCAGGGTCTGGACGTCCTTGGCGATGGCACGCCAAATATCTTTCTTCTGGTGGGCGCTGACCTACATGAAATGTACAGGGGAAGAAGAGAAGTCATTACCAACTGCACCGTCAAAGTGATTGGCCCCCATCCCTACCCTTGCCATGTGGCACTTGCACTCACCATCGTTTCATGCACGCCGCACTCTCCCCCCTTCCTTCTTACATCCAGCATGCTCCCATTGTACTTACCTGTTTGTCTGGAGGACCGTAGAGTAGCGTGTACTGGGGGAGGACCCCATCCACGAGCTTCTCCAACTCCTCCGATGTGAAGGCAGGGGCCCTTTCCCCAGACGCACAAGCCATTGTCTCTTCCAGACCGAGGTCACCGCAGCCCTTGCAGTTTAGGTCCTCTCCTGTCGAAGATCAGGTATCGAGTGATTGAACAGATAGAAAATGGCGGTCACGTCCACGGCGGTGCGTACCGTCACCGCCGGCGTACATCGTCATTGGCTCCTGGGACCCATAGGGTCCAATGTTAACCAATGCAGCATTGCGCCGCGGTCTTCGACCGCCTACCGTGACGGTGTACAACGCCAGCGCAGTTACCTCACATCCCATTGTCCCACTTTAGAGGTCAGGCAGCCGCCATTTCAGGGACCCACATGGCTTCATTTTCAACTGCGTCACACATACCTAGGCCTAGACCCAACACACATACAGGCCACCTTTTGTGTATGAATGGTGTTCTGTGTAAACTGTGGGTACGTACCTCTGAGTCGTTTGACTCTGTGCTTGCTGTTGTCCTCCATAGGCACCGTCCGCTGGGACATGTGAGGCGAAGGCGGCATCCTCCGGTGTACCGACCGTTGGTGGACCTGTCGACAATGGAGGAGCGACATTTGATAATCACCTACAGGCTTGACCGTGCCACAATCCTGGAACTGTGTACCCAGTTGGAGTCAGACCTGATGTCAGCAATCCGCCATCCCACAGGAATCCCCCCTCAAGTGCAGGTGCTGTCAGTGCTCCATTTCCTTGGAACTGGGTCATTTCAAACAACTGTGGCCATGGCATCAGGGATGTCCCAGCCTATGTTTTCCAACGTATTGTCCAGAGTGTTGTCTGCCCTTCTGAAACACATGCAGAGCTACATCGTTTTCCCTCAGGTGGAGGATTTGCCTACAGTGAAAGGTGATTTCTATGCCCAGGGACATATCCCCAACATCATAGGTGCCATTGATGGGACCCATGTGGCTTTGCCCCCCCCCCCCCACAGGAGTGAACAGGTGTACTGAAACCGGAAGAGTTATCATTCTATGAATGTACAGATGGTATGTTTGGCAGACCAGTACATCTCCCATGTGAATGCCATGTTCCCTGGCTCAGTGCATGACGCCTACATCCTGCGGAATAGCAGCATCCCTTATGTGATGGGTCAACTCAAGAGGCACCGTGTGTGGCTATTAGGGGAGCACCTGGAAGCAAGTCAGAGGGAATGGTTGTCTGGGTCTGGGGTTATCCCTCCAGGTTAGTGTGTGTCTAACAGTTGCCCCTCGCCATTTGCAGGTGACTCTGGTTACCCCAACCTGTCATGGCTACTGACCCCAGTGAGGAATCCCAGGACAAGGGCAGAGGAGCGCTACAATGAGGCCCATGGGCGAACTAGGAGGGTGATCGAGCGGACCTTCGGCCTCCTGAAGGCCAGGTTCAGGTGCCTCCATATGACAGGTGGATCCCTATTCTACTCACCAAAGAAGGTGTGCCAGATCATCGTGGCCTGCTGAATGCTTCATAACTTGGCTTTGCGACGACAGGTGCCTTTTCTGCAGGAGGATGCTCCAGATGGCGGTGTTGTTGCAGCTGTGGAGCCTGTGGACAGTGATGAGGAGGAAGCAGAGGAAGAAGACATGCACAACAGGGACTCAGTGATCCAGCAATATTTCCAGTGAGACACAGGTAGGAATACAAACCTGCCTACTACATGTACTAAGACACTACTACCTCTCTCCTGTCTGTCATTTTCACCCAGTGTATGGTCACTGAGTTTTCACTTTCCCTTACGATTTACCAGATGTGGGTCCCACTGTGTGACATCTGCTTAGATTCCTCATGGACTAGAGCTGTGTGACATAGGTATGTTGACATTACTATTTAAAAAACATTTTGTCACTGTAATTGCTAATACACTATTTCAAAATCACAGACGGACTCCAGATCATTTTGTGCTTTAGGTGTGTTTATTTAAATGCTCAATATTGGAAGGGGTAGTGAAATGGTGAGGGGTGATGACGGAGGAGTGTCCATGGCAGAGTCCAGTTTATTAGTCTCACAGGTGCATTGCCCATATGGGCATAGGAAGTGGAGCTGGGGCAGTTTAATTATGGACAGGGTGACAAAGTGGGACAGTAGGATAACAATCAGGGTGGCCTCATTTCTTGGCGGGGGTCTTGGCATCGTTCTCTGTCTTGTTCCTGGATCTCAGGGACCGTTTGTGAGGTGGTTCTCCCTCTGCAGGGGGTGGGGTGCTGGTGTTGTGGTCCTGTGGCAGGGCGTCCTGTTCACTAGCGCCGGCGGAGGTGGTGGGCAGTTCATCATCCATGCTAGTGTCAGGGGCCCCTTGTAGTGCCACAGTGTCCCTCCTGGTGTTGAGTACTTCCTTCAGCACCCCTACGATGGTGCCCAGGGTGGAGCTGATGGTTCTGAGTTCCTCCCTGAAGCCCAAATACTGTTCCTCCTGCATGCGCTGGGTCTCCTGAAACTTGGCCAGTACCGTTGCCATCATCTCCTGGGAGTGGTGGTAGGCTCCCATGATGGAGGAGAGGGCCTCTTGGAGAGTGGGTTACCTTGGCCTGTCCGCCCCGTCGCACAGCAGCCCTCCCAGTTCCCCTGTGTTCCTGGGCCTCCGTCCCCTGGACTGTGTGCCCACTACCACTGACTCCAAGTCCCTGTTGTTGTTGGGGCGGTGGGTTATCCTGGGTTCCCTGTAGTGGTGGACACACAGCTGATTGACGTGTCCTGGGAACGGGGGTATGGGCCTGCTGGGTGGGTGCTGTGCTGGTGTTTCGAGAGGAGGGAAGGTCTGTGGTGGCCTGTGCCTGTGTGAGGGGAACCGACTGTCCAGAGGTCCCTGATGGTCGGGGCTGGTCATCTAGATCCAGTTGGACAGATGTGCTGTCATCACTGTGGGCCTCTTCTGTTAGTGGTGTGGACATGTGTGGACCCTCCTGTCCGGTGACATTGGGTAGGGGGTCCTGCAGGGGTATAAAAGGATTTTTATTAAATCTGTGTGTGTAATGGTGTGCAATGGGTGGGTGACCGTGTACCCCAGTGCTAGCATTCCTGTGTTGGAGCTTGTGTGATGATGGTTTGGGGGGGTGTATGGGTATGTGCAGTGGGCATGCTTTAGTGCTGTGTGTCCAGGCTTTGTTGTTGCATGCAGGGCTTAGTGTTGGGATGGGTGGTTTGTGATATTGGGACATTTGTGAGGAGTAGGGGTGCTGGGGGTGAGGGTGAGGGTGGGGGTATGTGATAGCATGCAGGTAGGGTGGGGGATGTAATAGTGAAGCTTTGACTTACCAGAGTCTTTTCCTCCACCTACTCCTGCGAGGCCCTGAGGATGCAGAATCGCCAAGACCTGCTCCTCCCATGTTGTTAGTTGTGGGGGAGGAGGTGGGGGTCCGCCGCCAGTCCGCTGAACCGCCTGGTGCTGTCTTGAGACCACTGAACGCACCTTCCCCCATAGGTCGTTCCACCTCTTCCTGATGTCCTCCCGATTTCTTGGGTGTTGTCCCACTGCGTTGACCCTGTCCCCTATTCTTTGCCATAGCTCCATCTTCCTTGCAATGGAGGTGTGCTGCACCTGTGCTCCGAATAGCTGTGGCTCTACCCAGACGATTTCCTCCACCATGACCCTGAGCTCCTCCTCCGAGAACCTGGGGTGTCTTTGCGGTGCCATGGGATTGTGTAGGTGATGTGTGGGGTGGAGTGTGTGGTGATAAGTGTGGTGATATGTAGTGGTGTGTTGTGTGAGGTGCGTGGAAGTTGTGTGGGTGATGGTGTTGTGTGCCTGTGGATGCTGTTGTTCTTGCTGGTGGTGTTTCTCTCTGGCCTTCTCTTGGTAAATTTGTCGGTTTGTGGGTGTGTATTTTATATTGTAATGGGTGTGTGAGAGTGGTGTGTGTATGTGTATCAGGTGTGTGTATTTTGAATTGTCCAATGTGGTAGTGCTTTGTAAGAGTGTGTGTATTTTGAGCGTGGCGGTGTTTACCGCCAATGGAATACCGCGGTTGAAAGACAGCTGCGTGGATTCGTGTGTCGTGATAGTGTGGGCGTATTTCTGTTGGCGTGACGGTGGAAGATTTGTTTTCGCCAGTTTATCACTGACCTTTGGTGTGGCGGACTTGTGTGGGTGTCTGTCTTTTGGCAGATTCCGAGCTGTGGTTCATAATAGCTGTGGCGGAATTCCGCGGCTGCGACGGTGTGTTGGCGGTCTTCTGCACGCCGGTAAGCGGCTTTTACCGCCGATGTTGTAATGAGGGCCTTTGTTTTCTTTTTAAAGACTTATGACACTTTTATCACTTTCCAGTGATATCTTTACAATCTCTTATTGCATCTTCTATCGTTTTGACCTGAAAATATCCAGATAAATATTATATATTTTTCTAAACACTGTGTGGTGTATTTTTGTGGTGCTATATAGTGTTATTGTATGATTTATTGCACAAATACTTTACACATTGCCTTCTAAGTTAAGCCTGACTGCTCAGTGCCAAGCTACCAGAGGGTGGGCACAGGATAATTTGGATTGTGTGTTACTTACCCTGACTAGAGTGAGGGTCCTTGCTTGGACAGGGGGTAACCTGACTGCCAACCAAAGACCCCATTTCTAACAGTGTGGCTTGACTCGGTTGACATGCTGGATCCTTAAAGGGTTCCTTGGTGACCGCAAGTTCACCAGGTAGGAGACTTCGCTCTTGCGCTCCACCACCTCAAATGGCCCAGTCCACTTATCTTGGAGCACTGTAGGCTCCACTGGCGCCATCACCCGCACTTTCTAACCCGGTTGAAACTCGACAAGAGTGGCGTTCCGGTCGTACCACCGTTTCATATCCTCATGGCTTGCTTCTATGTTCTCCTGAGCAAGACTCCTGAAGCGGGCAGTCTGGTTTCTTAAAGCCAGCATGTAGCTAAATACATCCGGGGGTGGTTTACTAGGAGCTTTCTCCAAAGCTTCCTTCACCAGACTCAAAGGTCCCCTCACAGGGTGGCCACAGATAAGCTCAAAGGGGCTAAAGCCAAGTCCCTTTTGAGGCACCTCCCTGTAAGCGAACAGAAGGCATGGCAAGAGGACATCCCACTTCTGCCTCAAGGCCTCTGGCAGGCCCATGATCATGCCTTTCAAGGTGCGGTTGAATCTCTCAACCAGACCATTACCTTGGGGGTGTTAAGGGGTGGTGAACTTGTAGGTTACCCCACACACCTTCCACAGAGACTTCATATACGTAGATATGAAGTTGAGACCCCTATCAGATACCACTTCCTTGGGGAACCCCATGTGGGTAAAAACTCCCATCAAGGCACGGCCTACCACAGGGGCAGTGACAGACCTTAGAGGAATGGCTTCTGGGTACTGGGTGGCATGGTCCACCAAGACCAGGATGAACCTGCTGCCCATGGCTGTCTTGGGATCCAGTAGCCCCACAATGTCAATACCAACCCTCTCAAAGGGGGGTACTAACTACAGGAAAAGGTTGGAGGGGTGCCTTACATTTCCCCCCACTTTTGCCACTTGCCTGACAAGTTTGGCAAGACCTACAGTAGGTATCAGAGTGATTTTGCATTTGGGGCCAATGAAAGTGGGTGACAAGCCTGTCAAAGGTCTTGCCCTGCCCCAAGTGTCCAGCTAAAGGCACATCATGAGCCTGACCCAGTAGGAAGGCCGTAAAGCACTGGGGTACCACCAGCACACGGGCTGACCCAGTCTCAGGAACCTTAGGCTCGCTATAGAGGAGGCCATCCTCCCAGTAAATAAGGTGTGATCCTGGCTCCTCGTCAGCCGCCTGGGCTGCAGCCTGCTGCCGTAGCCCCTCTAGAGTAGGGCAGACCTTCTGTGCCTCACAGAATGCCTCATTGGTGGGCCCTCCTTCCTGCTGCCACTGAGACAGCTCAGGGACCTCACCCAGTTCAGCCACTTGTTCCCCCTGTAGGCTCCGGGGCGTCACCCTCAGGATCTGCCTCCTCCCGGACTGTGGGAACTGTGGGGGCCGGTTTCCCATGCCCCCTGCCCTTCCTCTTCTTGGCGGTCCCCTGGGCCACTGTTTCAGGCTCCAGTGGCTCTTGACCACCCTGATCGGCTCCCATTAACCGGGTGGATATGCATACCCACCCAGGCAGACCCAACATCTCCAAGTGAGGCCTGAGTTCCACCTCCTTCCAAGGGGAATCCTCCAGGTCATTGCCTAGCAAACAATCAACGGGCATGGTTGGACTCACAGCTACTTTCAAGGAAGCTGAGACCCCCCCCATTCAAAGGGAACCTGCGCCACTCTGCACAGGCGCTCTGAGTTGTCCACTGCAACTACTTGAAGTACCTGGGGATCTATCTGCTCTTCAGACACCAGCTGACTCCTCACTGTAGTCAAACTGGCTCCTGTGTCTTTGAGAGCCTCCACCCTCTGTTCTTTAATGGTCACCCACTGTCTGTACTTCTTAGTGTTTTCAGGCACTAGGGTTCTCTGGACCATCTCACTCTCCCCTAGTGAGACAAGGGTCATTTCAGCTGGTTCCCACCCACCTGAAACCGACTCCTCCCTCAGCGCTACACTGACCAAACCCTGGGACGGCACACCAGTGGGTGCTGGTGTACTTTTGGGGCATTTGGGGTCCCCTTTCACATGACCCACCCGGTCACATGCATAGCACTTACGTGGGGGACCACCTGCCTCTGCCTTCCCTTTGGAGAACCATGGCTTCTTCTCACTGGGGGGGTTGGGAATCCTCACCCTGGGAATCAGTTTGGGGCCCTTTAGAGAACTCCCCCTGTTTATCCTCACCCCCTCCTTTCTTCTGAGAGGGACCCTGCCCACCCTTGGTGTGGTCTTCCTCATACCTCTTTTGGATCCTGGTGCTCTCCCAGCGGTCCGCTTCCTGTGCAAGCTTCCTGGGATCAGTCAGCTTGCTGTCAATCAGGTGCTGGCGCAGCTCTGGAAAACATAAACTGTACAAGTGCTCCCAAGCAATCAGATTGTACAGCCCCTCATACGTAGTTACCTTACTGCCCTTCACCCAACCATCCAGTGACCTGCAAAAAGAATATACACATTCCAACCATGTTTGGGATTCCTTTTTCTTGTAGGATCTAAACTTATCCTTATACTGCTCAGGGGCGAGACCATACCTTGTTAGTAGGGCATCCTTCATGATAGTGTAGGTGAGATTCTAAGCATCCCTTAAGGCTGTCAGTGTATCTTTCCCCTCTACCTCAAAGTGCTTCCACAGATCCGCCCCCCAATGAGCTTCAGGGACAAGATTCATGTGGAGAGCAGACTCATACCCCTCGAACCACAAGTATATGTCATCCTCCCTCTTGTAATCCTTCATAAGATCCTTTGGCATGTGTACTCTTCTTTCAGGCCTCACTGTAGTAATGCTGCCACCATCTCTACTAGACTGGCTCTTCTGTTCTAACTCCTTGAAGTTAAGCTTATGAGCCAGCTGCATCTTATTTTCCTCAAGGGCTGCTCTCCTCTCCTCCTTATCCCTCTCCCTTTCCCACTCCATCTTTAGGCTGAGCTTTTTCAGCTCCAACTGGCACTCCCTCTCTGCCTGTCTGTCCTGTAACTCTTCAGAGGTCAGTCTCTTGGAGGACAAACTGCTACCTGCTCTAGAGACTCTCTCCCTGGGTATTACAGGTCCACCCACTATACCATTGTGAATGGATTGCCCCTCTCCCTCCTCATCCTCTGTGTGCTCCTCAGCTTCTGTGGCTGTCACCCAGGCCCTCAGCGCCTTGTGCAGCTCCTCCTTCTTGGGTGAGCCCTTAATGGGACAGTCAAAACTTTTACAAAACTGATTCAACTGAGCCTTTGTATAGCTCTCTAATTTTTCTAGGTCAAAAGCAGCTTCAACTGATGCATCTCCAGATTGAGACATGATGAGAGGTTTAAGCACAAAGGGCCAGATGTATCATCTGATTTTGCACTCGCAAACAGCGAAATCGGCCTTTTGCGAGTGCAAAAATCAGGGTCTGCAATGCATCAAATGCATTCGCAGACCAAAAACAGAAAATCGCAAAAATTACGATTTTCTGCGTTGCGACCTAGATTTTGCGAATCGCAATTTGCGATTTGCAAAATCCAGGTCGCAATGCAATTCTGCAAAAAATCGCAAATTGCGATTTTTCGCAGAATGGTATTTTGCAAGTGCAAAATACCATGACCTGCAACCAGGTGGTAACCTGGTGCAAAATTAAAAAATGCAGTAAAACTGCATTTTTAAATTTGATATGTAAAGCGCACATGCCCTTTTGGCATGTGTGTACATTACATATGGTAAAAAAAAAAAAAAAAGGGGGGTGCAGGAGAGGGGGCCTTAGGCCCCCAGCACCCTGGCCCTTTGCTTTTCCCAAATTGCGATTTCTGATTCAGAAATCGCAATTTGAGAAAATGCAAAAAATTCACAGCTATGGGCCAACAGGCCCATAGCTGTGAATGGGGCCTGTATCGCAATTTGCGATTCGGTAATTGCATTTGCGATTTTTAAGAAATCGCAATTACCGAATCGCAAATGTGATAAATGGCCCTTTGCGATTCGGTAATTGCGATTTCTTAAAAATCGCAATTACCGAATCGCACTGGGCCAGATTCATACATCTGGCCCAAAGTTCCAAAGGCAGAAACACAAGTTCCCAACTGAAGTTCAAGAAAAGTCAATCAAGGGATCAGCAAAAATCTAAATAGGACAAAAACAGTCCCAAAGAGAAAAAGCTAAAATCACAACACAAGTAGTATGTGGTCACGTAGTGGTCTGAGATCAAAACAGTAGTGTACACTTAGGGCCAGATGTAGGAAACAATTTGCGACTCGCAAACGGCAAAAATTGCCGTTTGCAAGTCGCAAATCGGAGTTTCCTATGCAGAAATGCATTTTGCGAGTCGGGATCGACTCGCAAAATGCATTTCCGACTCGCAAATAGGATGGGGGGTTCCCTTTCTATTTGCGACTCGCAGTGGTATGCAATTCCATTTGCGAGTGCGTATGCGGTCGCAAATGGAGTCGCAGTTACCATCCACTTGAAGTGGATGGTAACCCACTCGCAAATTGGAAGGGGTCCCCATGGGACCCCTTCCCCTTTGTGAATGGACCACAAAATATTTTTTCAGGGCAGGTAGTGGTTCAAAAAATAGCGTAACAAAAGGTTTCTTTTTTTTTAAGTGCAGCTCGTTTTCCTTTAAGGAAAACGGGCTACACTTGAAAAAAAAAAACTGCTTTATTTAGAAGCAGTCACGGACATGGAGGTCTGCTGACTACAGCAGGCCTCCATATCTGCGAGTGCCCATAGTCGCTATGGGGCCGCAATTTGCAACCCACCTCATTAATATTAATGAGGTGGGTCTTTGCGACCCCATAGCGAGTCGCAGACGGTGTCTGAGACACCGTTCTGCATTGCAAATTGCGAGTTGCAATTTGCGAGTCGCTCGGACTCGCAATTTGCAATATTGCTACATCTGGCCCTTAATCACTGTATGTCAAGTACAAATACAAGTCCAAATCCTAACCGCTGATCACCAATGTTAGAAATGGGGTCTTTGGTTGACAGTCAGGTTACCCCCTGTTCAAGCAAGGACCCTCACTCTAGTCAGGGTAAAAGAGAATCACCCTCAACTAACCCCTGGTTACCCCCTTGGTAGCTTGGCAGAGCAGTAGGCTTAACTTCAGAGTGCTAGGTGTAAAGTATTTGTACCAACACACACAGTAACTCAATGAAAACACTACAAAATGACATAACACAGTTTAGAAAAATAAGAAATATTTATCTAAACAAAACAAGACCAAAACGACGAAAATCCGACATACACAAGTCAAGTTGTGAATTTTTAAAGATTGAACTCAAAAAAAGCACTTAGAAACACAAAATGCTTTGATGAGGTGTTAACACAGCGTCATGACGGAGTCGTTCCCAACAAGCCGACACCAGCGGCGTGAGACACGGAGTCGTGTAGACACCCAAGTACAGTACTTTTGGTGAAGAGTGAAAACAAGTCGATGCGTGAAGTTGGGGATCGCGGCATCGGTGCGAAACGTTGAATCCTGCACTTTGAGCGGCGTCAGTCATGACGTGGTGCGGCGACTTCCACAGAGTCCCAGACTTCAGCAGGGCTGCAACCGCATCGGGCCTGCGAAGGTTGCCGCGTTCCAGCAAAGTACACAGAGTCAGTTGCAGGTGGCATCACCGGATTCAGCAACGGCGTCGGTCCGAAATCGACAGAAGTTGATTTCCTAGGATTTCCACCAGCTTTCCTTTCAAGGGCCCAGGATCTGGATAGGGCACCACTTGTCAGAGCAGGAGTCTCTCCAGAGACTCCAGGTGCTGGCAGAGAGAAGTCTATGCTGTCCCTGAGACTTCAAACAACAGGAGGCAAGCTCTAAATCAAGCCCTTGGAGATTTCTTCACAAGATGGAAGGCACCCAAAGTCCAGTCTTTGCCCTCTTACTCTAGAAGAAGCAGCAACTGCAGGATAGCTCCACAAAGCACAGTCACAGGCAGGGTAGCACTTCTCCTCAGCTCTTCTGCTCTTCTCCAGGCAGAGGTTCCTCTTGTTTCCAGAAATGTTCTAAAGTCTGTGGTTTTGGGTGCCCTTCTCATACCCAATTTCTCCTTTGAAGTAGACCTACTTCAAAGTAAAGTCTCTTGTGAATGTGAAATTCTGCCTTGCCCAGGCCAGGCCCCAGACACTCACCAGGGGGTCGGAGACTGCATTGTGTGAGGACAGGCACAGCCCTTTCAGGTGTAAGTGACCACTCCTCCCCTTCCTCCTAGCACAGATGGCTCATCAGGAAATGCAGACTACACCCCAGCTCCCTTTGTGTCACTGTCTAGTGTGAGGTGCAACCAGTCCAACTGTCAAACTGACCCAGACAGGGAATCCACAAACAGGCAGAGTCACAGAAATGGTACAAGCAAGAAAATGCTCACTTTCTAAAAGTGGCATTTTCAGACACACAATCTTAAAATCAACTTTACTAAAAGATGTATTTTTAAATTGTGAGCTCAGAGACCCCAAACTTCACATGTCCATCAGCTCCCAAAGGGAATCTACACTTTAATCAGATTTAAAGGTAGCCCCCATGTTAACCTATGAGGGGGATAGGCCTTGCAACAGTGAAAAACAAATTTAGCAATATTTCACTGTTGGGACATATAAAACACATTACTATATGTCCTACCTTAATCATGCACTGCACCCTGCCCTTGGGGCTCCCTTGGGCCTACCTTAGGGGTGTATTACATGTAAGAAAAGGGAAGGTTTAGGCCTGGCAAGTGGGTACACTTACCAAGTTGAATTTATAGTTAAAGCTGCACAAACAGACACTGCAATGGCAGGTCTGAGACATGATTACAGAGCTACTCATGTGGGTGGCACAACCAGTGCTGCAGGCCCACTAGTAGCATTTGATTTACAGGCCCTGGCGCCTCTAGTGCACTTTACTAGGGACTTACTAGTAAACTAAATATGCCAATCATGGATAAGACAATTACATACACATTTCGTAAAGGGGCACTTGCACTTTATCACTAGTTAGCAGTGGTAAAGTGCCCAGAGTAACAAAAACAGCAAAACCAGAGTCCAGCACACATCAACAACCTGGGGAACAGAGGCAAAAAGTTAAGGGAGACCATGCCAAGGATGAAAAGTCTAACAGCGTTCCAAAGGCAAGCTGGTCTGTGCCCATCCGTGCCTGGATTCTCTCTGATAATCTCCTGAGTTTCGATCCTAAACAATGGGTAAACGCCCCTCACATGTTGCTGGCCATTTTTTTCTTGTTGTTTATATCTGACAGCATGTTTTCCAATTTCCCACGCCTTGAACTAGTTGATATCTAGGAAGTCACCTGGTCCGATCATAGGGTCTTACACTTTCATTTCCCTTTGAAGACAAGAGAACCTACAATATCCATCAAACCTCAAACCAAATGGGTGCGAGCCTGGGGGAAAATAATCATTCTCAAATTAAAGATGACTCTCAAGGCATCTACTCACTCCGTTTCTAGTGATATCAGTGCAGCAACATCTAACTATACAGATTGGGTCTACAATGCTATTAGCAAGGGGGCTCCTCTGTAGAAGATGAAAACAGGCAGAGCTCATACTACAGCCTCATTGTTCTCGGCTAAGCTCAGAGAAATGAAAAAGAAGTGTAGAAAACAGGAAAAATCCTTGAGATCCTCATACTCACCAGAGGAAAAATCTAAATATAATCTGCTGATCACTGAGTACAAAAAACTAATCAAATCTGGAAAACAATGCTTATTTCTCTGAGAAAATACAATCGGCTGTAAACTCTCCTAGAGATTTTTCAAACTGCCCAGAAGCAGTCTACCCTGCCTGCAGCCCAGATTATACCCTCCTCTCATTACCATTGTGGTAGCCTACCCATATTTTTTATAAACAAAATTGAATCAGTCTATAGATACTTTAGGAACCTCCCCCACCCTAACCCCCCTATAGCAGTCAGTTGCTATGGGAAAGTTCACTTCCAAACCTTTCACCCAACCCTGTGGAGTCCTGCAAGGGTCCTCCTTAAGCCCCATTCTATTTAATATTTACATAACTCCCCTTATGAAATTGATATGGGCCTTTGGTTTCCTCACAGTCTCATGTGCAGATGACATTCAAATTGTGATCCCTTTTGCTGATAACATCAATGATACAGCCCTGCGCTTTAAGAACTGCATGTCTGCGATTGTCAACTGGATGAGCTCCCATTGCTTAAAGTTGAACTGAGGTATTCCTGCTTGGTATTGATGCCTCTCTATGAAACTCTGACTGATGGTCACACTTAATTGGACCACTGCCTACCCGAGTAGTTAAAGTCAGAAATCCTAGTGTAGTAATGGATTCCAGACTTGTCTTCTTAGACCACACAAATCAATTAACATCATTATGCTTTTTTACTCTGAAAACAGTCAATAAGATTCTTCCCTTTTTACCTCACAAGCTAGAGAAGACTGTAGTCACATCGCTAGTCCAAGCTAAACTTGATTATTGCAATGTGTTATATGCTGAAGCCCCAACAGGGATGGTAAACAAACTGCAAAGAATTCAGAATTAGGTTGTACGTTTATTAAGAAACATGATTCAGTGTCAAAGGCTAGAGAAGAACTTCATCAGTTTCCCATTAGCAAAAGATTCACCTTTAAAGCACTCTGTATTGCCGATAAAGCCCTATTTCAGACTAGTTTAGCATCCCTTAGAATCACGTGGCGTATTCCTCTTTGGAGTATTAGATCCTCCACTACTAAGAAGCAGATCACCCCGACAGTTTTTAAGGTTTCTTGGGCTGGTAGGAGCTTCTCACACTATACCTCCCCCCTCTGGAACCTGCTACCCATTCACTTGAGAAACCAGCCAAACATTCTGTGTTTCAGAAAACTCCATAAAGCATGACTGTTAGGTCACCCTATGAAGTACTCAGCAGCACTTTTTCACCAAAATAACCATCCAAATGCATTATTCCCCAGGATATCTCTTCATTATGGCTTTTTCACTTCTATTTAGCACTAAGTGGCAGTTTTTCAACCCTAAGCATTGAGGCAGCGCCAAGACACCCTTGGGCATTTGTTCACACTTTACAAATTGATAAAATCAAACTCAAACTCATGTGTATGTTTACACAGTGTCATCTTTTTCCATCTGGAGTGTTGATCATCTTTTTTCAGTGGTCATTGCACGCCACTCACTGCTGCAATTGTGAGAAATTAGGGCTTATTAGACCTCAGTTTGTTTTTTAATATTGCTGTTAATGGCTGCTCTAACCAGTGCCCATACATGCAAAGTTACATCATTGAAATATAAGAGCATAGTCTCTATGAGCAATTGCACATGTGCATATAGTACGTAGGATTTTGTATCAAGGTACTTACATGACTCTCTAGACTTCTGGGACATGTGGCCAGCTCTGCAACCTGGCACACTAGTGCTTATTAGTAAACATAACATATGGAGTAAACAAAAGCAGGATTATCAAGTGTAACATTTATGCTATTTGCCATGTAATCGGCATGGTGGTGGTATACACATTGTATTCTTAGGTGTTCTATCCATTCTGTGATGAGACTTATATTGGAGCAAAAGAATGAAGGGAGAGTGGGATCTAGACTGCATTTTTTGTTGTTGGTAGATCAACATCAACATTTTTGAGTGTTGAACAACAAGAGGTGAAGTTTTTACTTTCCACATTCTGGGGGTCATTCTAACATTGGCGGGCGGCGGAGGCCGCCCGCCAATGTTCCCCCGTCAAAATACCGCTCCGCGGTCACAAGACCGCTGAGGGTATTTTGAGATTTGCCCTGGGCTGGCGGGCGGCCGCCAAAAGGCCGCCCGCCAGCCCAGGGCAAATCTACCTTCCCACGAGGACGCCGGCTCCGAATGGAGCCGGCGTAGTGGGAAGGTGCGACGGGTGCAGTTGCACCCGTCGCGTATTTCAGTGTCTGCTTTGCAGACACTGAAATACACAGTGGGGCCCTCTTACGGGGGCCCCTGCAGTGCCCATGCCATTGGCATGGGCACTGCAGGGGCCCCCAGGGGCCCCGCGGCACCCCCTACCGCCATCCTGTTCCTGGCGGGAGACCCGCCAGGAACAGGATGGCGGTAGGGGGTGTCAGAATCCCCATGGCTGCAGAGCGCGCTCCACAGCCATGGAGGATTCACCCAAGCAGCGGAAAGTCGGCGGGAGACCGCCAACTTTCCGTTTCTGACCGCGGCTGAACCGCCGCGGTCAGAATGCTCGAGGGAGCACCACCAGCCTGTTGGCGGTGCTCCCGTGGTCGGTGACCCTGGCGGTCACCGGCCGCCAGGGTCAGAATGACCCCCTCTGTTTTCTTTTGTTTTTCAGCTGAATGACAGTAATAAGATTTTGCTTTCTTTTTGGTTTATAGTTCTATGTTGGCCTTTGTGCCTATTTCTGGTGGGTATTGGGATCATACTTTTGAGAAGCCTTTTTTCTCTGTGTGTTTCTCTTGTTTGTTTGCTGCTACTCTGCTACCTCATGTGAATTGGGTATTGTTTTAAATTGAGAAACTTTGTGGAAACATTCAGTAACTGCCATGATAGGTTGGTTTTAAGCATTTACTAGACTTTGTTGTTATTAGGAGATATGGGAGAGGTCTACTACATTGTATGGGAGGAGAGCCGTAATGGGGGGTGCTCATTAGAGTCTTAGATGGGTAGAAAATTCCTCAATCAGTCCTGAGCCTCTGTTTTTTGTCTATATAAGAAATATATTGTGTAATTGAATCATGCTGTGTGCGCCAATGTTTTTTTGAAGTATTGTGTATATAGGTCTGTGCCCTTGTATTGTTATATTTGTGACAGGGCATTTACTATATTGAAAGCTACACTAGTGGGATATTATCAAAATGTGAGTGGAACACTAATATATATGGAAAGTGTTTCATTTCAAACTATGCTACAAAACTACATTCTACTTTATTTTAAATATAGTAAAATAATACATGGATATGTTTTTCATGTATAATTAGTAATTTGCTCTGTTGTAAACTATGGTTTGACTGCAGTGTTATAGTTGATAATGAAAAAGGGAAATCTTCCTGTGTACTTTGTCAGTTCTGATTTGTTGTTTATATCTGCAATGACTTTCATTGTGAAACATATTATGCCTGATATTAAATAGGTCTTACATTTTTCTTTTTTATTTGAAAGAAGCAGAAAAAGATTATTCAAAGCCATATCAAAAGTAGTTCATATTTACTTTTACTTCACATCAAAACAAGTTATACCCCTTTAAATAATTTGTTTTAACAAACAGTGATAACATCATGTGCCGCACCCACACCTTCTAAATTTGATTACAGTTCATATTGAAGAAGAAAATGGGAAAGTGTTAGTTGCTTAACCTAAAGTGTTTTCTATAACAGTTGTGACTTTGTATAATCAGTCTATTAAACATTAATGATTCCGTAATGAAAGAAAATGAAATACTAAAATCATATTCTCCTTGCACAACGTGCTAAAAACATGTTAGGAGAACTTAGCAGGTTAACCTTTGTCCTTAAACTATCAGATTTCCCCATAGAAGAGTCGCTAAATCTCCTAACGTTTTTCATGTAGGTCCCATGGATTATAAAAACATTCTTCTTGGTGCATGTACTTCATTTTGATCATCCATTTTTCAACATCAGGGACTCTTCTAATTTCCATAACAGGGCAACTGTAAGAATTGCAACCACAGATCCTGAAGATACTAACCTATCGATTTACTGAGAAATGGCCATCGTCTAAAGGGTGATCACCTCATTCCAGGTCATCATGGACATTATCTCAATCCTGCAATTTTCATATACAAATCACTATTTTCAGATGTGTCTAATTGGTTCAATGGAAGGAAAACAAATCTACAAACACCCAGAATTCATATAGTGTTCACACAAAAGTTCAGGGCTGTAAACAGATACCATAATGATCTAGAAGAAGGATTTCACTATTTCCCACATCAAAGCCATCCTAATTCCAGGAATTCTGATATTTCATTGACCTTCCTAAAAGCATGCTTCCAAAGTTCTTCTAAATGGGTAAAGCACCTCAACGTATGCTTCATGTTCTGAATAGAATAGAGGCATAACAAAGAAAACTTAGGGTCAGATTTAGAGTTTTGTAGAGAGGGTTACTCCGTGACAAATGTGACTGATGTCCCGTCCACCATTTTACAATTCCATTACAGCCTATGGAAATCGTAATACGGCGGACAGAATATCTGTAATGTTTGTGAAAGATTAACCCCTCCGCCAAACTCTTATTCAGGCCCTTATTGTCTCAGATTGGCTGGGATAAGTATTGTGTTCATGTTAGTGGTCCACAGAGCCATTTCCCTTCAGTAATTCAGATTCTTGTCTTCTCCGCCCACTAATGCATAATATTCTTACAATATTCATTGAAATGTGAGTTTAAGCATTCAAACTCCCTGGAGATCAACAAAGAGATCAAGTACAGCTTCATGAAATGTAAAAGCTTTGACTAGTTCAGTGACACAAAATGGTGTGTTATCCCATTTGGTTAGGAAGCACATTTGTAAGTGGGTAACGAGGAGTATGTTCTTAACAAAAGATGATTACAAAATATGCAGATTTCAAAAGGAGTAGCAGTTCTTTTTAGTGAAATTCTGAGGTGTAGAATGAAAATTGCAACTAACAATGTGTCCAGATATGTGTCAGCAGCCACTGATATTTATGGGAATTAGGCTGGAGAATCTATATGGACGACAACATAATGCTTTTATCTAAGCTTTATGCGCAACTGAGGAAAACAAAACTAATCACATACTTAGAATTTAATGTACCAAATGATACTAACTTTTGTATGCTCAGATCAGTCTGTTAGTCACCTCATGTGGGCATGCTTGACCATATACATGATATGTGACATGTTGTAACACTAGGTATAAAGATTTATTTTGTTTCTCTAGTCCATGAGTCAGTCTTAATAATGTGTGTATTTCTGAAACATTGATGAAAAATAGCTAGCATTTACAGATACGGATAATTATGGGAATTGGCTGGGGAGTCTCTCAGGATGACAACATAATGCTTTTATCTTACTTTTATGCACAACTGAGGAAAGCAAAACTAATCACATACTGAGTTTTTAATGCACCAAAGAAAACTAAGTTCTACATGCTCAGATGTGTCTGTTAGACATCTCATGTGGACGTGCTTGACCTTATACATAATATGTGACATCTTCTAACACTAGGTATAGAGATTTACTTTGTTCCTCTATTCCATGATATAGGGCCTGATTACGATTTTGGTGATCTTGGTACCACCATGGTGACGGAATCACAGCCGCACCGTTGACGCTCAGACCACCATGCGATGCATGCAGTTACATAGACAAAAGACTTCCGTGGTCCAGCTGCAGCTGCCAGAAAATCTCAACTGCAGCAGTAGTGGGATAGTCTAGTGCCTCTGTCAGAGGGCAGACCGCCAGTGTTACTGCCGGCCGAATAACAAAGTGCCATGGTTGCTGACACCACTGAGGAATCTATCTACGCAAGAGGAAGTCCGCTTCAGTGAGGCCCATGAAAGAACACGGCAGCCATTGGAGCGGGCTTTTGGGCTCCTGAAGGCTAGATTTCATTGTCTGGACATGACTGGGGGAGCCCTCCTCTGCTCACCCGGCAAGACGTGCCAAATAACTGCAGCCTGCTGCATGCTCCATAACATCACCATGCGACAAAACATCCGTATGTCACAGAGGATAGAGAGTCTGAAGTGCCACCAGGTGAGGATTCTGACATGCCAAATGATGATGATAGTAGTGAACCTGAAGAAGCTGACTTGCGTCAAGGTGTCATGGATAACTTCTTCCTATGAATGTAAGTATGTTATGAGATGTCATGACTTTGACTATTAAAGAAACTTATGTTGTGATGGTGTGATGAATATGTTTAGGGAAGACGTTAGGAAGCTGAAGCTCTGGAAAATTCTGGGGAAAGGTGTTGGTGGAGGAAGGTTTTGAGGCACGCTCATTTTGTTATTGCTACTTTGTTTAGCTAAGAGTTTTGTCATGGACTATGTTCTCCGGACATTTACTATGTGAATTGTGTTGTATGTATCGTTTCATAGCTAATCTCTTTATTTTGATGTGTTTTAGGTACCTTGACCATGGCATCTTCATTTGGACATTTCAGAGTTGTGACATTAGCAAGTATATGATGCTGTTGGGAGATGTGAAGTCGACATGGATTGATCCTCAAAATGTATGACACAAACTTTGAATGTACAAAACCTGTACCAAGACAGCTTACGTAGTGACAATATGAAAGTTAAGAATAATCCATGTTCCTAGTTGTGTGGTGGCCATAATGCCTTTTGTGTGTCATCATGTGCTCAAACAACATGTTGCAGGCCCAAATCATGTTAGTTTCCCTTCATATTCCCCAAATATTTACTTTGTATGAACTTTTTATACCTGTTGATGTGTCTCATCATTGTAGGCCAAAGTGCTTGTGGCACATCACTGACATTTGTTTGTGACATTCCACCACATGCAGAAACACTGTATTGTAATGACCCTGTGATCAGATACTGTTGTACTTCCATCTGTCTGAGTCTTGTTTTAAATGATGTAGGATTACTTTTGTGAGGTAGTCGACATGGCTCCAGCTGATTATATAGACCAATTCTATTACTATCTATTCTATATGAAAAGGTCTGATGTATCCCTTCCTTCCATGTTGTTATGGTCTGCACCTGTACATGTGATCCCTCATACAGTATAATTGAGTCATGTATGATTTACTATGGTTCTGACATCAGACCTGCCTAAGATTGGAAGAATGTAATAAAGATGTACTAACACAAGATACTTGTATGTATGTGTTGGTGTGACATGGTTGTAACCCTGAGCTAAACATTGTGTACATGCAACATATCCATGCTTAGACAAGTAGCTTGTTTTTTTCATTGCATAGTTCACATGGCATTATAGATCTACATTGCTACATGTGAAATCTACAACTAGAAGACAATGGGTTTGTGAATTTAAAGGTGAAGTGTTAAAGGTGAAGACATAGATGCCAAATTATGTGTAATTCACAATTCAGATACCTCCTCCCATCAGAAATACAAAAGTATGCAGAATTAGTCCACAGAGTGAATGTGTGACACACAATGGAGGAAATTATGGTTGAGGTTTCTTGCTGTCAGTGGTGGGTGTCTTGCATTCTTTACCTCCTGGATTATTACAAGGACATCGGGACTTGCGAGGGTGGGGGTGTCCTACTACTACAGAGGCAGGAGTGTCTGTAGGTGTTTGTTCCTCTGGCAGGGCCTCCCTTCCTGTGGCTGGTGCAGATGTAAATGTTTTAGAAAAATGGGGCAACCCAGTTCCCTGGGACCTGGGTAGTTAAATAATGTAACAGAAAATGGTCCCTCCAGAGGAAGAATATAAATCAACTTTCACAGCAGTGGTTGTATCACAAAAAAACTTCTGAATCAATGACATTCAGTTAGCAATATATCACATTTATTGGAAATTTAAATTCCACAACTTAAAGTAAAGTAATCTAGGTGCTCCTATATAACGAGGCAGTATAAGTGAATTATGCTAATAAAGTGCATCAATGCTATTTATATGAAAAATAAAAACAAACCGTAGTTAAAAATCCTGAGGTCTCCTATGAACACCTCTAACATAGGAGTTCTGAGCCCACTGACTCTTTCACGAATCCAATCCACATTCAAATTTAATGTCAGCGTTATGTGATGTATCACCAAATTACCGTTATGTGATATATTACCAAATTAACTTCATTGATTCCGAAAGTTTTTTGTGGGCCAACCACTGCCGCAGATGTAAATGTGCTTGATGAAGTTGTACCACAGGAAGAGGTAGATGGTAGTGGAAAAGCTCTGCTCAGGGTTGTATGGATGTCCATCTGCACCCCTATTAAAGAGCCCATATTGGAGTTAAGGATCTCCGTCTGTTGGTGTGCATCCCTCTGCAGCAGTTTCATCTCCTGGAGCTTGGTAAGTACCTGACCAATCACACCCTGGGGACTCCTGATAGACACCCAAAATTTGGCTGATGGTGTCCTGTGTGTGAGTGGCCCCACTGGCCTCACTCTGTCTGCCCACAGTATCACTCTAAAGATCCCTATCTCCACAACCCTGTGCACTTGGCCTGGGGTGCCCTCTCCCACTGGGACCTGGTTACTCTGTGTCAGGGCTGGTGATTCTCACCTTAGAATCCAGGACTGGGGACACAAACTGTGCTGGATACACAGGCTGGGGGGACTGAGGCTGGCTGAGGTGTTGTTGTAAGCCGGGGTGGGAAGTGTTAGTGTGGGAACAGTGAGACTCACTATTGCCATCTGCCCATGCTGACCAGATAAGCCAGGTCTGTTATCCATCTCCACATGTCCAGGAATGTTGTAACCACTGAGGGCTTCATCCGGGGTTGGAGTGGGAGTCTATACGATGGACATTTTCTGCCCAGAGGATGTGCCAGATCGACCTGTTGTGAAATAGAGAACATGTTATTAGTGAAAGTGTGGAATCTACATCCAAATGTTTTGTGTCACAGTAAGTAGAGACCTAGGAAAATAAAAATAAGTAGAGATTACTATTGTGGTATATTTCCATGGTTTTGAACGTGTTAACAAGACACTTGTAGACTTTGAAAACATGTATTTGAATTGAGCAACTCATTAGATGTGCTGATGTGTAGCATTTTAGATCAATGAATGAACATGACATCTTACAAATGCTGAAGCCAGTACAGTGGAGAAGTAACATGTGTATTTGACCATTCCAAGGCCTAGTTTGTATTATACAGTCAAACAGACAACTTGGTTGTATATGTGGCATTAGTTATCATATCAGCAGTGCAGAGTCAATGGGTCATCTGACACTTAATCGGCTGACCAAACTAAGGCCCTCATTATGACATTGACGGTAACTGTTAAAGTGGCGGTAATACCGCCAATAGGCTGGTGGTAATTACCGCCAAATTATGACCATGGCGGTGAAACCTCCCATGGACAGCCAATGCACCAGACCAACCGCCAGGTTGTTAACACCACTGACCACAGTGGTAGCCATCAACAGCCAGGCAGAAGACAAGGTACCGCCCACCATTTAATGACATAGCAAACCGCACACGATTGCTGGGGCAGTACCAATGCCATCAAAAGCCTGGCAGAAACACTGCATAGAAAACGAAAGCCTCACCATCAGAAACACAGAGGAGACCGCAGCCGCCATGGAAGCAGAACAGTAAGGCCCTCATTACAACTTCGGCGGTGTTGTACAAAGACTACCAAAGCCGGGGGCGCCAGTATACCATCAGTGCTGGCAGTATATCTGGCTCCCTTTTATGACTTTTCCAATGGGCCAGCGGATGGTAACAGTGTTTCCGTCCACTGGCCCAGCGGTAAAGTCACATTAACATTACAGCTGGCTCGTAATAGAGCCGGCAGCAATGTTGATGTGCAGTCGGTGCAGTAGCACTTGTCGCGCATTTCACTGCCCGAAATTCAGGCAGTGAAATGCGTGATGGGGCTGTGTCTGGGGGCCCATGCACTGCCCATGGCAAGTGCATGGGCCCCCAGGGGCACCCCGAGTCGCCCTTATTGCCAGCCTTTCCATGGGGGTGTTGACCGCCGTGGACAGGCTGGCGGTTGGGGACTCATAATCCCCAGGGCAGCAGTGCTTGCACCGCTGCCCTAGGGATTTTGACCGCCAGGCGGAAGCCTGGCGGTATGTTGGAGGGGCAGGCTGGCATGGCCGTGGCTAATGCGCCAGGGTCATAATAGCTGGCGGAACACCGCCAGCCTGTTGGCGGTGTTACCGCCAGCTTACTGCGGGCCGCCAGGGTCATAATGAGGCCCTAAGTCTTCCTGATGCTCTTCTACGCCATGGTCCTCCTGGAATACCAACGCCGACGAGGACGACGAAGGTGAGTACAACCGCCTGGCACACAAGGGAGGGAGGAAAAGGAGAGCGACACACACACCCACAATACACACCATTCACACACACACAATACACACAACCAGCTGCCTGGTATAATCAATGTCACAGGACCCACATCTAATTAAAACAAGGACCACTTTGAGGCTTAAGTGACAATGTTCTTTGAAGCTAACAGCCACCATATTGTCCATGCAAAAACAAAAGTATGTGTCAATGTCCAGAAAGGGCCAATGGCCAATCCAAAGTACAAAGGGCCCACATAGCCACAGGGCACAGTCCAAGGCACAACTTTACTCCTGACATTATCTGGATTCCACTGTGCAGGGTCATCATGTTGGAAATGGGCAGGCACCTCAGGGGGAAGATGGGGCGGGGGGCACCTCGGCTGAAGTGATGTCACATGCCTACTGGTTCTGGAGAGGGTTCCTTGCCCAATTGTCCCTGGTGGGGAGTGTAGGGCCACAGTCACTGAAGTGGGTAACATGCCCACTGGTTATGGAGGGGGCCTCTTACCCAATTGTCCCTGGTGAGGACTGTAAGGCCACAGTCTCCGAAGTGTGTAACATGTCCACTGGTTCTGGAGGGGGCTCCTTGCAATGTCTCTGAAGTGGGTAACATGCCCACTGGTTCTGGAGGGGGCTCCTTGCCCAATTGTCCCTGTCGGGTAGCCTCATGCCCTCTTCTGGAGGTTAGGGATCCTTGCCCACTGCTGGTGGAGATGTTACCCTGGCTGCCCCTGCTGGAAGTGAGGGCTCCTTGCCCACTGCTGGTGGAGGTGTCACTCTGGCTTCCTCTGCTGGAGGTGAGGGCTTCTTGCCCACTGCTGGTGAAGGTGTTACCCTGTCAGCCTCTGCTGGAGGTGAGGGCTCCTTGCCCACTGCTGGTGGAGGTGTTACCATGGCTGTCTCTGCTGGAGATGAAGGCTCCTTGCACACTGCTAGTGGAGGTGTTACCCTGGCTGCCTCTGCTGGAGGTTGGGGCTCCTTGTCCTCTGCTGGTGGAGAGGGCATCTTACCTCTCTCTGCTGGTGGAGTGGGAACCTTCCCTTTCTTGGGTGGTGGAGTGGGAACCTTCACTTTCTTCCATGGTGGAGTGGGAACCTTCCCTTTCTTGGTTGGTGGAGTGGGATCCTTCCCTTTCATGGGTGGTGGAGTGGGAACCTTCCCTTTCTTGCCTCCAGTACAAGGTGGTGCCTCCACCGTCCTCATCTCCTGTCCCTTGGTTTTTACCACCCTAGTCCTCCTTTTCTGTGTCGGAGGTGTGTTCACAGTAGGAGTGGCAGCCATCACACTCTGTGGCCACTTTGTGCCAGAAGTTGAAGATTTGCTGGGAGCAGTGGCAGACTGTTTCGCTGAGGTGCTGTGCTGGGTCATTGAGACCCTGCTCTTAGGGCAGGATGAGGGTAAAGGGGGAGGGAAGAGGTCAAGATGGGAAGGGAAAAGCTTCTTAGGGACATTGGGGTGGGATGTGGGAAGAGGGATGGGAGTGGAGGTTGAGGGAATGGTTGTTGGATGTGTACGTCTGCTGGACTTAGGTGCATGGCCAGTGTGTGTGTGTGAGGTATATGGCTGTTGGGAGTCTGAGTGTGTGGGTATGTGTCTCTTAGGAGGGAGGTAGAGAGGGTGGGAGAGGACAAAGGGGACGTGTGGATGGATGTTGTAGAGGTGTCTGCAAGTGAGGTGTGTGCTGCATGATGTGGTGATGGTGGCGGTGTCTGTTGATGCAGTGCATGCAGGTGTGAGTGTGGATGTGGATGTGACTGTGAGGGAGGAGGCGCAGGAGGAAGATGAGGGGGAGACAGTGGAGGTAGTGGATGTGGTTGTTTGTGTGAGTGCTTGTGACCTGAAGTGTGCTGTCTATGTTTGACTGTGCTACTCTTTTCTTATGTTTTGTGTGCATGCTTGTCTGTATGTGTGCATGTGATAGGTTGGGGTTGAGGAGACTGGGACTGGGAAGTGGTAGTGGAGGGGGGACGGTAGGAGCAGAGACAATGGCTGCCATCAGAGAGGAGGCTAGAGCCTGAAATGATATCTGTGGGGCCGCCAAGCCACCGTGGATGCCCTCCAGGTATGCATTGCATTGCTGCATCTGTGATGCCAGCCCCCTCACAATAGAGAGATGGATCTCAGGAGGTCAATAGCCTCCGCACTGAGGACAGCAGGGCTCACCGGGGCAGGGCCTGAAGTGCCTGGGGCGAAGGAGATGTCCACCTTCCACGGTGAGCGGGCACGGGCAACTCAGTGTGGGTTGCAGGGGTGTGGTGCTGGTATGTGGGCGGTGGCTGTACTTGTAGCTGAGGTGGTTCCAGAGGTGTCCACCACCATCAGGGAGCTTCCATCAGAGGAGGAATCAGAGTCAGTGTTGTCACCTCCTGTCTCTGCCGTGTTGCTCCCCTCGCCCTCCGTCCTACTGGTCCCCTCAGCATCAGTTGACTCTGCCTCCTGGGTACTGTGGGATGCAGCTCCCTCAGACGCCGTTGCCCCTGCTCCTCCACCAGATGATGCTAATGCACACATGGACAGAATGACAGAAGAAAATGGGGGGGGGAGAAAGGGAACACTGGGTCAAAAACAGCAACATCACCACAGATGGCATACACATTACCATCACACAGAGATCAGGATTGGGCACTATGCATCGCACTGGCATTCCATTGGCTAGGTACCACAACAAGATGAGAGCCAACCACCGCCAATAGCACCCCTCCTGGGACCCACTAAGCCCTGTCTGACCTGGAATGCCACCTAGATGGAATACAAGATTTTGCTATATACCCATTTACCTTCTGCTGTACCACACAGCAATGTCTGAGCTGGCATTAAGGGGTACCCACTAACTGATACCCACCACCAGGATCCCATGCCAGCCAACAAAAATGGTTGTCACGCTCACTGTACTCACCCCCTTGTGGCTGCTGTGCTGCCCTCAAGCACCCATCCAGCTCAGGGTAGGCCACCACCAGAATGCAGGCCATCAGGGGGGTCAGGTTCCGATGGGCACCCTGCCCTCGTTCGGAGGCCATCCCCAGCTGGGCCTCCGCGGTCTTCTGAGCCCAGCGTCTCAGGTCCTCCCACCTTTTCCTGCAGTGGGTGCTCCGCCTGCTATAGACTTCCGGGGTCCGCACTTCCTTGGCGATGGCACACCACAATCCCTTCTTCTCGTGGGCGCTGACCTGCAGAGGTAATACAGACAGATGACTACATTAACCATACAGTCCTTCCTGTCACACATATTGCCCATAGATTACATTTCCATCTCCATTGGCACACACATCACCTGGAGACCTGCATGTACACTACCACCAGACATACCCCACACCTTGTTGCATGCATTGTACCCATGGTGTACTCACCTATTGATCTGGAGGGCCAAACAGCAGTCCATACAGGGGTAGGACTCCATCCACCAGGCGCTCTAACTCCTCCGAAGTGAAGGCAGGGGCCCTTTCCCCGGTCACACAGGCGATGGCAGGATCCAGAAGTTGGTCATAGCAGCACACGCAGTGTAGGTGTTGTCCTGTGGAAAGTCAGGAATCAAGTGAGGTTGTAGATAGAAAATGGCAGTCACATCCACAGCGGTGTACACTGTCACCACCGCCGGTGATCTTCAATGGATGTTGTCCTCCATAGAGCCCCATGTTAGCCAATGAGGAATAGCATGGCGGTGCAAGACCGCCTTCCGCCATGACAACCAACGCCGGCAGAGTTACCTCACTTCCACCTGTCCTTACTTACAGGACAGGTGGTCGCCATTTTATGGTGATGGACACAATTCTTAAATTGGAAACTGCATCATCACTGTGAATTGTACATACATTGTCATTCACATTGTCCAATTACATACATGCCCAGTTGCACTGGGGTGGTGGTTCCATTATTCAGTTTGTGACACCCTTTTCACTCATGTGTCTCTTAGATACTTACCACTGCGGAGGAATAGGAGGAGGAGGTAAGCCCCTGTGTACAGTCCCCTTCTGGACTTGGGTACACTGGAGGAGAGGCATATAATACTGACCTATAGACTGGACAGGGCCACAATCACAGAGCTGTGTACTTAATTGGAGCCTGATCTGATATCAGCTATCCGTTATCCCACTGGGATCCCCCCTCCTGTGCAAGTTAACTCAGTGCTCCATTTCCTGGCAACTGGTTCTTTTTAAGCGACAGTGGGCTTTGCAGCAGGAATGCCACAACCCATGTTCTCAATAGTGCTTGCATGGGTTTTGTCTGCCTTGGTCAAACACATGTGCAGCTACATCGCTTTCTCCCAAGTGGAAGATTTGGCCCCTGTGAAGGCTGGATTCTATGCAATGGGACATATTCCTAATATTGTTGGGACGATTGATGGAACACATATTGCATTTGTTCCTCCCCGCCACAATGAACAAGTTTTCAGGAATCTGAAGAGTTTTCACTCACTCAATGTGCAAATGGTGTGCCTGGTGGACGAGTACATCTCCCACATCACTGCCAAGTATCGTGGTTCAGTGCATGACACCTTCGTCCTGAGGACTAGCAGCCTCCCAAATGTGATGCCACAATTACAGAGGCACAAGGTGTGGCTGATAGGGGAGCCTGAGTCCCCCCCCAAGATATGTCAGTGTATGCCTTCTGGAGTCATCCCCCATACCATTGTGTAAGGCTAATGTTTGTCCCTCAATTATTGCAGGTGACTCTGGTTACCCAAACCTGTCGTGGCTCCTGACCCCTGTGAGGAATGCTAGGACAGGGGCGGAGAATCCGTATAATGATGCACATGGGCGAACCAGGCGAATCATAGAACGTACCTTCAGCCACCTGAAGGTCTGGTTCAGATGCCTCCATCTGAAGGTGGATCCCTGTGGTACTCCCCCTGACAAGGTCTGCCAGATAGTTGTAGTATATTGCATGTTGCACAACCTGGCCCTCAGGCGGCATGTGCCTCATCTGCAGGAGGAGGAGATTGGAAATGCCCCTGTGGCAGCAGTGGACCCTGAGGACAGTGAGGATGAGGAGGCAGAGGATGAGGATGTGGACAACAGAACATCAGTAATATGGCAGTACTTCCAATGACACACAGGTAAAACAGTAGAAATGACCATTCCTCTAATTATTTATGTTTTCAATGTGGCTGTAGCAGGATGGCAGTCACGTCCTTTGCATCTCAACTGACTGTCACCTCTGCCTTCTCTATTTGCAGATGTTGGTTTTATTACTACTGTGCACTGATGTAATGACTATAGACAGCTACAGATCATCATTTTATATACTATACAGAAGTTCATGTCAATTGCACAAGATGTAACTGTTAACATATGTGCACATTTTCATCACATAAAGCACTATCACTCAAGTTGTGTCCAACGGTGTTTATTGTAATGGAATTAATAGAAGGAATAGTGCAATGGAATGGGGTGATGGTAGAGGTAAGGTCAGGGTATTGGACCAGTCTGTTTTTTTAGCACAGGTCCAGTGTCCAAGGGGACATAGGAAGGGAAGCAATGGCAGTTCAAAGTGGACAAGGTGACAGAGTGGAACACAAAGTGGACATTCAGGAGGGTCTTGATTCCTGGCGGTGGTCTTGCTGTTGGCCAGTGTCTCTGGCATCTGTCTCGGTCACAGGGAAGGTTTGTGGGGTGGTTCACCTTCTGCAGGGGGAGGGGTGATGGTGGCCTGTGGGTCCTGTGGTAGGGCCTCCTGTCCACTAGCTGCAGCAGATGTGATGGGCTGTTCAGTTGACTGGCTAGTGGAAGGGACCTGCTGGTGTCCTGTATATTCCCTCATGATGGTGGCCATATCAGCCAGCACTCCTGCTATGGAGACCATGGTGGTGTTGAGGGCCTGCAAATCTTCCCTAATCTCCTGATGGTGTACCTCCTGCAGCAGCTTGTTCTCCTGCATGTTGTTAAGAATCTGGCCCATCTTGTCCTGGGATTGTTGGTAAGCCCCCAGGACATTAGTGATTGCCTCCTGGAGAGTCGGTTCTCGGGTCCTATCCTCCCCCTGGCACACAGCTGTCCGCTGAGTGTCCCTGACTTCTGTGTCCCCTGAATGGTGTGCCCACTGCCACTGACCCCAGGACCCTGATTGTCTTGGCTGTGAGGTGTGGACTGGGGTCCCCGTACAGGTGGGCACACTGCTGATTGACATGTCCTGGGGACAGAGGTGTGGGGACGTTAGGTGGGTGCTGTGGTGTTAGATACTGTGGTGGACTGGGAGTTGGCTGGGTTGGCCAACTGACCAGTGGTCCCTTATGGGCCTGGTAGTTCATCCAGATCCAGAAGTCCAGAGTTGCTGTCATCACTGTGTGTAATGTGGGTGGGTGTTTTATAGTGCTGTGGGTGGGAGGGTGTGATGTGTGTATCAGTGTCAGGTGTGTGATTTTTGTTTTGGCCAATGTTGTGTTGTTTTGGATTTGGGTGGCCATTCTGACGGCACCAGTGTGTACCGCCAATGGTTTACTGCTATTGAATGTCTGCCATGGTGATTCATGGGTCATAAAGTGATGGGTGTTGTTTTGTTGGCATAACGGTATGGGTGTTTGTACTGACACTTTAACACTGACCTTTGTCTGGCGGATATGTGTTTGTGGTAGTATTCTGTATTTTAGTGTGTGTGTGTCATAATATGGCGAATGAATGTTCGCCTCGGCAATGGTATGCTGGCAGCCGTCACCGCGGCAGTAAGTGGCAATTACCACCAATGTCATAATGACCACCTAAATGTCTTCAAAATAATTGATGTACACACTTGATATGGTGTCACTCATGCCATCAATAGTTTCAGTTGAGGAGACAGGACAACATCAAGCTAGGTAGGCAGAAATGTCTCTGAGTAGTGCATTATATATAGATTGCTCAGTCCATGAGAAGTGAACATCAGATGCAAGACATCAGCAAGTAAAGTGGGCAAAATGAGAATTGCCTCTTGTATTCTGTTACAGAAATAGGGCGTCATGGTGGTTGTAGTCATGTCAATCTCTACTTCCCTACACTTGACAAATGGTTAGTCTTACAAACCTGTTGCCAAAATGCAGTTGGACTGAACCATACATTTACATATTGACACATACTGTGGGTCCTTTTATAATAATTTACTGGTAATCCACTTACAGGCCCCATTCTAACATGTGGCATGTAATGGAGATTGACACAGGTGATCTTATATGCAACAATACACATTGACACTGGCAATCAAATATCTCTGAAACTTTGAGTATTGCATTTAAGGAAAGTAGACATCACAGTAACAAAAGCTGAGATGAGGGCATACAGGACATTAAATTGTTGCGACAGTTAGTGAGGTGCAATTTACCAGACTCCACTCCCTCAGCTCTTCCTGTCAAGCCCTCAGATGCAGGATGGCCAAGTCTTTCTCCTCACAGGGGAAGAGTTGTAATGGGGTGCTGGGAGGACTTCCACCAGTCTTTTGGAACTCCAGGTGTTGCTTGGAGGCCAGGTAACACCCCCTCCTTCAGAAACTTCCCCCTCTTCCTAAGTTCCTCCTTTGTGTACAAGGTGGTGACTACAGCATTCACTCTGTTGACTATCCTTTGCCACATTTCTTTTTTGCTACTGACAGGAGTATGTTGGACTTGGGCTCCAAACAGTTGTGACTCTACGCTTATCATCCACCATGACTGTCAACTCATCCTCTGAAAAACATGGATTTTTTTTTATATGACATAACTCTAACTCATAGTGTGTGACAATGTAAAAGAAAAATCAGATGATATCAGAAAAAAATAAAAAAGTGTGTGCAAAGTGTTAAAAGAAATAGGGAAAAAAAGACTTTCTTAGCTCACAAAATAGTAAATTCTGGTCTCTGTCTTGCTGTGCTGCATTGGAGAGGCAAAAGACCATGGTCTGTGACGGGTTGTGTTTTATAATGTGATCTGCAGGTATGTCCACATGGCCAATGGATATAAGCTGTGTTGTTTTTTAATCCATTTAATGGGCACTGTTTCGGTCCTTTGCTAAGAGCCTACTGTGACAGCCTACTGCTGTCAGGTAACCGCCGCTAAGGGACTGCCAGAAAAACTGTGATTTCATAATTGGCTTGGTAGTAAGCTGCGGCCCTGGCGGTGATGGCGAATTCACCGCCAACATAGCAGCCCGCCGTGGCTCTGGCTCCATCCCAGTCAGCAGTTAAGGCTGCATACATCATAATAGGGCGGGCGGGGGACCGCCGACTCAGCGGTGTTCTTGGGACTGCCGCCATAGCAATATGATGGTGAGACTGCCAGTGTCGTAATCAGGCCCATAGTCACTCTTAATAATGTCTGTATTTCGGAAATTGATTAAAAATAGCTTACATTTGGGTACCCATTGATTGCAATTTCTGGCTATTCTGAGATAATTCATTTCAGCGTTACGTGAGAAAGAATTTGAAATGGTAGTGTGTAATATGTAGTATAGCCATTTTTCATGTAGCTTTTGCGCGTTTGCTTAAAGTATTAGGCCTCTGTGCACTTTGTCCTAGATGCATTTTATTTACCCTCGCACTGTTATTTTTCAATAACCAGTTTCACGGTCTTGTTTTATTTTCTTCTATCACACTGTTTAGCTTACTTCAGCACCGGAGTTCTCAAACAATACATTCTTGCTCGCTCTGTTCTTCAGTCAAGGATACAGTCTGGTACATTGCCGATAGACGTGGTAGAAGTTTAGTCTTTAGGGTTCGTAGAAAGTACACGTTCTTACGTAGGGACGTTTCTTGGAACACCGAGTTATTAGGTGACATTTTAGTTATAAAAACACTCCCTATTCCTGGTACACGTGAGAGGGAGATTCCGACCAGGGAACCACAACTAGACGCTGACTGCCCTGTTGCAGATGCTGATCCCGATCACAGGCCTTTGCTCAGGTATGAGGGTTGATGTCCTCCCGGGGGAACCTGAAAGGCAGGCTTAGAGCTTAACATGCTGTGCTCAAAATAGAACTTAGAAGAGAGAACGTAATCTGGTAGCACTATGATAGCGTTATTCTTATGTTTCACTCTCCTCGTTACTATTTCAATCCTACTGTGTTGTATGGTTCTGGTTATTGCGGCTCACGCCTTATTATCTAAAATGCAGTCATTTTATTAAACCAATCTTTAAAACTCAAACTGCCTTTGTCATTTGTATACGAGACCACACTGTGTATGAGAGAACTGGTTGGGATCTGAGTGACCACGACTTCCCTGGGAAGCACTAAGATGTCATGCGCTTGGCTGCCCAATTGTCTCTTCCCTTTGGGAGAGATGAGGCACTGCTAGTTAGCCGGAGCTCAACCCGGATTCAGGGTGACAAGGGTCCTTCGCCGTGGGTTAGACTTAGTCCCCCACACTGTGAACGATCCTGCCACCCAAAAATCCAGTGGTCTCATTAGGATAATGAGAGCCTACGCGACATGGCGCCGCCAACGATTGGTCTGGCTCTAATTTTCGGGTCCACCAGTCTCTCTCGGTCTCATATATTATAATGATCCCTCAGTTCCTTTAACAGAGACGTCCGTGGCACTGAGGACTTCCACCACCGCGATATAGGTAACCCTAGATTTAGCGATGGTTGTTCAAACTTGAACCTTAAAAGGAAAGACCCCGTTTTTGGTGTGCCTTCTCTGAACCATCGCTGTTTTTCTAATGGCGAATCCCCAAGTAATACAACTAGCTCTTATTATGAGACAGCCGCTCACGGCACATTTGCTTGCACATGGTCTTACGATCCAGGGGAGTCCAGTCACATTTGTGGTGGCCGCCCATGCAGCCTATAGAACAGAACTTTTTTACTCTTGGGTCACATTTCCAGCAGTTGATGGGAATACAAATACATTCCACACATATACGGTTGCGAACACACCTGGCCAGTAAAGGGCGTACGCATACCTAGAGATACCTCTATCTTATCAAGAACATAATAATTGGCTTGATGGCGCCCTATCCCATATAATATTGCCAGTAAAGTTAGGTCCACTGAGTAATGATGGTCCGACCTGGCCTTTATTGGCCACATATACACCACATTCTGCGGTTGCAAATATGCCGGTGGCTGAAATTCATCGTTTATATACAGACTTAACGGCTACATATAGACGCTTAGTACAATTTGTGATGCAGACACTAAATACAAACCCAGCGCGTGCTGCTCCAGCACAACCACATGCAGTAGCTCCAGGTATAAACCCGGCGACTGTACACTCCATCATGGGTGAAGTTCCAGCAAAACGGGAGGAGACTCCCTTTTGGCTGGCACAGAAAATTAATACGCCGGAGGCGGTATTTCCCCATACAGGACCTCAGAACAAACATAGAATATTAACTATGTGTTTATCATTCGGCATGGTTCCCACAGTGGAACATTGTAATACATGGGGCATGGTGTTTGCCGCGCTCTACACAACAGCACACGGTACACCGACATTGGCAAACCTACCGGAAGTGCTTAAACAGATTCAGGATGAATACGGGACTGCCCCAGCCTTAGATTTGGGAATGCAACTGATGGGCAATTTTGACACGGTTTCTTCAATAATACTAAGTAATCTTAAAGGGGAGGCAGTTGCACTAGCGGTGGGTATGCGTCTTCGTGACGTCCCGCAACTAGATCAGGAGCGGGAACTGCCTAAAATAATAGCGGAAACATATTCAAGTATCGGTCGAGATAGCCTAGGGGCTAGACCACAGAAACCACAGTTTCAAGAGAAAATTAGTAAAGATAATACTAAACAGCAACCTGAGGGTAATAAAAAGCGCTGGGAAAAAAAACAACAGACACCTAAAAAAGAAAGGGGAGAATCTCCGCGAGCGGAGACACCGCAGACTAGGTATAATCTCAGATATAAGGATAACTTCAAAACGCCTGATAGATATCAATACACTGATACACGCCAATCTCGTTCCTTTCAGGACTCATCGGAAAAGAGAAATGAGAGAGGTGGGTGGTCAGAGCGGAGAACAGAGTACGTGAATCCAAGACAGGAATCACAACGCTCTTCAGAGGTTTCTGTCAAGAAGGAAGAGAAACCAATACAACAAAAACAACAGTTGAAAAAGAAAAAAGTGGCGGCAGTCTCAGTTAGACATGCCACACAGGAAGAGAGTTCTTTTGAAGAACAAGACATGGGCCCAAGCACTACTAGACAGCGCGGCAGAGGTCACAATAGTTCGCCAGAATCTTCTCGAGCATCTGGAGGTGAAAGCAACTGATGACTTCATACAAGTTGAAACAGCAGATATGCGTGTCTCTGAACCCGATAGGGTATATACATTGACTTCACAATTGGAAGGAGACATTGAACGCACTACAAACTCAATCTTTTGGGATCGTGTAGTCAAGATATATGACATTTTGCTGGCTGAACAGGATTGGCCACCTGACTTTGTTCGCACCTGCCCAGTTGGGGAGGAAGTTATTAAACCTTTGTTCTCACCACTTGTTCCAGGGTAACTCGCAGAGTCCTATTGTCAACACCAGGACAGTGCGCGCTCTACTGGCATCTAGAATGCAAAAAAACAACACTCGCAAGATAATGTAATTTATGCATTGTGATAATATGTTATTGTTTAACCTTTTGCATTGCAGAATTCCATCCAAAATATTCCTTTTTAAGGTGCTTATAAATACTGTACATTTGCAATGTTTTGCTGCAGACATTCAGAGTGTGTTAGGGTGTGGTCCCTTTCCAGGGACTTCTAGAGACTTTCCCTGCAACATGCCTGGGCGTGGTTGTAGGCTGGGCCAAGACTCTATAAAAGAGAGTCAGCCCACCTTCCAGTGCTCACTATTCAGAGGTCCCGGTGCAGAGCAGCAGCTTCTTCCTGAGCTCCTGTCCCAGCGGCCTATTTGGATTTTCCAGTCTTCTGCACTCATCTATCATTGGTGATCACTGTTTCCAGGCGGTAAAACGGTGTTTGGACATTTTCCAACACCGTAATTGAGAATTTTCATATTCTTGATTTTAATTCTTAAATGAATAACTGATTACTTGTGCACTGCCATTTTTTGGAATTTGTATGGTGGTTTGCAAATAGGGAGGACGCGCAATTTATTCCATAAAGATTTGACTTCGTTATTACATTGTTGTTCATTGCGCGCTGATATTTCTTGACATTTACATGATGTTTTACGAGTTGGCAAGACGTGCAACTCGTTTCATGAGCATTTAATTTTGTTGTTCATTGCGCGCTACCTTTTCTTGACATTTACATGGTGGCTCACTTCTCGTGTGTAATTCATGCTGTTCATTGTGCGCTACAGTTTTCTGGCATTTACATGGTGGCGTTCAAATCGGCAACATACGCAATTCTTTCCTTGAGTGTTTTTTCATGGTATTCATTCTGCGCTACCATTTCTTGGCATTTGCAGGGTGGCATTTGAATCGACAAGTCGCGCAATTTTTGTTCCTGAGTGCTTTTCATGTTGTTCATTGTGCGCTACCATTTCTTGGCATTTGTATGGTGGCATTTGAATCGGCAAGACGTGAAATTCCTTCCTCGTGTATAAATAATGTAAATTACTGTGCGCTACCATTCTAAGATATTTTCTTGGTAGCATTTCAAGTTGACACGTCGCATGATTTATTCCTTGAATCTACATTGTGTCATTTCATGGTGCACAATCCTTTACGGTGTTTAATACTCATATAAAAATCTGCAATGTGTGCAATTCACTTTCCAATGTTTTTTCTGAGATGAACACAACAATACCAGAGTTCTAGATGTAATGCTGTGTGTTCCTGATATGTATTCTTAAAAGGAGATTTAAGGGATGAACCGTTTTGTTTTTTACTCAATTATAGAAATTGTTAAATTTCTGTTAACATCTTCGTGTAACAATAGGTCATTTGTTATATTACTTTAGCTACATTGTAACTTTTGTAAACTCTTTTGTGTGTATTAAATTTAATGACCAGTAGTATGTTTTTCTGAAATTATCACATACCACACTGATACCACATTTGAGCATATTTATATCACTATAGTTCTCTAGCACAATTTAGGGATTTATGAATACATCAGAATTGATAATATATTGATACTTTTTCATGTGTGCTCCATTCCCATTTTGGATATAAATTTAGTCTGCTGGTACATGTTTTCTTGTTCCGATACACATGCTCGACAACAGACATGTTTTGAATGTATTGAGCACCTATACAATACTCAATACTATAGGAAAGTGCGGCCACGAATAGGTTTTCTGTTGTCCATAAGTTCCTTTAATGATAGCTGGGGCCATTGGGTTTACGTATGTCACATTTAATGAAGGTGAGACAGTCCCGAATGGATACAAGTCCCACTTGTATTCGGCTGCTGAACAACGATTCGCACCAACAGAGAAAATTCTCACTGCTGTACAGATGGCTGTTATTAAAGAACGACCTCTTGCCCAGGGTAAACGCATTATAGTCGTTTCCCCTATTCCAGCCCTAGAGGCTGTTACAAAAGCGAGTGTTCCTAACGCGAAAGCACTTCACCCGCGATGGATACAATGGGCTACGTCTTTAACAGCCACTGATGTAGATTACATTTTTGACCCAAAGTTACAGACTCAGGAATTTCTGCAATATGAAATTGAATATCCAGTTCCCGCTGACACGTTACCTATTGATCACTATCAAGTAGTCATGTACATCGATGGCTCTGCGCAACCAGCGGTGGGGACAAAACACCAATATTCTGCTGCATGTGCAGTAGTGAGCAGCCATATGGAGGGGGAGAAATTCTGCCCCCAACAAACTTATACACAAACCTTAGGGGACTGTACGGCACAATTGGCTGAGCTGAAAGCTCTATTGATGGCATTAGAACATACGGATCCGACACAGTTCACACTGATTGTTTGTGATTCCTATTATTGTGTCCAGTCTTTTAATGAATACCTACATTACTGGCGCTTGAATGGGTTCAGAGATTCAAAGGGCAACACCATAAAACACAGACTACTGTGGGGGAAGGTAGCAGACCTGAAGGAGACGCTACCCAAAGTCCATGTTGTACATACTCTTGGACACCAGCGCATTGGAATACACGTTGCTGGGAATACTTTGGCTGATGAAGCCGCGAAGTCGGCAGTGGCAGTTGCCAAGGGAGTTCTAAAACTTATTCAGACAAATTTACGTATTTTTCTGGGCATCATTAAATGAATGATAAGTCATATTATTTTAAGTTAACTCCGTCTAAAGATAAGCAAATGTTGTTGACTAATACGAAATTCATATACTCAGATTCTTTTGTTTCCCGACTGTCGATTGAAGGTTATGAATATTGGTCAAATAATATTGATTTGAAAAGTGTTTGGGGAACAAAACATTGGCAGACACAGGGTAGAGAAACATTGTTTAGAGCATGTCTCATTCCCGTCCAAATGATTTTTTTAAATGAAACAGTACAACAGACTAGCTGACTGGGCTTAGCAATGATTAGAGAATTGAATATGCCTAGTATACCTGTCCCTACAAAAATTAAGGATTGGCAGAAATTTATTAACGCCACTTTTAGTGAACTTACAGACTGGGTCCAGAATGGTACATTTAACACTTCATTGTCACGTCCGAGTGGGTGGTTATTGTGGCCTATAGACACCAATGGGTGTCATCGACATTTTGTCACCTCCTCGGGGGGTTTCAGGACGAGTCGGGCAGACCCTGGCTACATATCACCTGAACATGCTGAAATTATTACTACATATAGTGTGGGAAAATTGTGTCAACAATGGTTAAAATCATCCTCGCTAGATGCAGTCAAGACACATCTCACTCTCCTGTCTAATAACACTGACTTGCAAGATTTTTTGTCAGGCCCGAAGACACCACGTAGGAAGCGTTTCTTGTACGAAGTGTACAATGAAATATGGAAACTTTCCCACAAAAGGCTGCAGCCCGGTTAAGGCAAATAGATCAGGAAAATTTGAAAAAGGCATTAGCTGTAGAGGATAATGGAATTCACACCTTGTCCGACCGAATATATACCATTAACAACATTGTTTCTTCTGCTATAGACATTATACGATCTGATATGTCTTCTTTATATCCTGGACAAAGTCAAACAAGGTCCATTATGCAGGTGGGTTGGACACTTCAGACATTGAAGGCGGGTCGCGTTCCGTGGCAGTACAACAGTGCCAGGGAGATATTTTTTTCCTTTAATTTGAGATGACAACAACAACTGATGGCTAAGAAGGAGGCGACTTATGTCATGCTTAATATTGAAAAATTGGAAAGATTGCCTTTTACCGTGGCTGAGATTCCCTCAGCTGAGTGGTTGATACACAGGGTTATTAATCTGCCTATTTCTACACTACAATTCACTTCTTATTTAAAACATGTTCCGGTAGGCAGATATGAAAAGCTGGGAGATAGTTATATACATGAGGTGTGGGAACTTCCCTTCTTGTACAAATGTCTCAATGGCATGAGAGAGATTTTTCTTAGCGGTAGTGAATGCGAGACTTCAGTCAGCCATTCGATGATTTGTAAGCAGTTGTCCTTGCATGGGGCATGTAATGCCTCGGTTGCGAACTTGGCTTGCTATCTGAAAGGAGTTCCGGTCCCCTTGATTAAACGCACATTCCAGGTGCTTTCAAACGGCAGCTACGTCCTCCTCAATAGTGAAGACTGTTGTGGGATGCGTGCCGGAATAGTTTACATTGTTTCGGTCACCAAGGTCGTTACTTGCTGCGGGAATGTGTTGTTTCCCCCCACTAAATTAAGGGAGGTAGCAGATATCGGCCTCACATTGCTACTTCCAAGGTGAATTTCGACAAGTTAAGTAGACTAAAGGCTTTATTGTTTCAGAAGCATGTGGCCCTTACATCTGCACGCGAGACCTACGCACTTCAGGTGGCAAGGTCATCAGCAGAAATACTGTCCCTGTTAAATACCAACTTTCCGAGACACTTTGGTGAACTCGTGGAACGTATATTTAATGCGTCCAGCACAGCTGGATTGGCACATTTTTTCAAAGCCGTAGGTGTTGGTTTCGTTCACACCTTCTCGGTTTAATACCTTTGGCTATTCATTCAATTTTCGGAAGCATTTTGGGGGGATTTCCGATCACTTTGGCTTTATTAGCCGGCATTTTGCTGTTGTTTTTCCGCAATGGCTTTTCCCGCTGCAACAAGGGAGAATGTGGGTGCTCCCATCAGCGCAGCTGTGTCGTGAACGCATGATGCAGCACTTTGGAGCAACACTCATGGGACATTTGGAGTGTGACTGGTCTCTGTCATTCAGACCGGTTTTGGATTGTGTGCAGCCCGTGTTTCGGTGCCGTTGGTGCTCTTTTGAACATGCACTAGACGTCTGTCTCTCACAGTGACGCCCCCCAGTGGTTGATGCTGATCTGTTGATGTTCCCGATGAGGGCTCATTCCCAGACATGCGTGCTGCGGCTGCGTTTGCTTCGTGAGGCTGATTACGAGATACCCTTCCTGGAGGAAGTTGGGATGCCGCCTTGGTTGATTCTGGGGCTTTGGAACACACCTGCTCCTTAAAAGTCTTTGGCGTGGATTTTCCCATCTTGTCATCTGCCGAAGTGGAGAACCTCCTGCTTTCCATGACCACTGTTTGAATTGGATTTGGTCTAAATTGACACTGTTACATGAATTTGGCTCTTAGCCGCATGCTTATTTTTAAATTTAGGATTATTGTGCTTTGGTGTCCTCTTGACTTGTTGAAATCATATAAGGTTTTAGTTAAAAATTTTTTTACCTAGGGCATTTTTTAGCTTCAACTTAAAACCACTTTCTACCGACAAGGGGAGGGTGTAGTGTAGCCATTTTTAATGTAGCTTTTGTGCGTTTGCTTAAAGTATTAGGCCTCTGTGCACTTTGTCCTAGATGCATTTTATTTAGCCTCGCACTGTTATTTTTCAATAACCAGTTTTATTTTCTTCTATCACACTGTTTAGCTTACTTCAGCACCGGAGTTCTCAAACAATCCATTCTTGCTCGCTCTGTGCTTCAGTCAAGGATACAGTCTGGTACATTGCCGATAGACGTGGTAGAAGTTTAGTCTTTAGGGTTCATAGAAAGTACACGTTCTTACGTAGGGACATTTCTTAGAACACCGGCGTGTTAGTTATAAAAACACTTCCTAGTGCTGGTACACGTGAGAGGGAGATTCCAACCAGGGAACCACAACTAGACGCTGACTGCCCTGTTGCAGATGCTGATCCCGATCACAGGCCTTTGCTCAGGTATGAGGGTTGATGTCCTCCCGGGGGAACCTGAAAGGCAGGCTTAGAGCTTAACATGCTGTGCTCAAAATAGAACTTAGAAGAGAGAACGTAATCTGGTACCACTATGATAGCGTTATTCTTATGTTTCACTCTCCTCGTTCCTATTTCAATCCTACTGTGTTGTATGGTTCTGTTTATTGCGGCTCACGCCTTGTTATCTAAAATGCAGTTGTTTTATTAAACCAATCTTTAAAACTCAAACTGCCTTTGTCTTTGTATATGAGACCACACTGTGCATGAGAGAACTGGTTGGGATCTGAGTGACCACGACTTCCCTGGGAAGCACTAAGATGTCAAGCGCTCGGCTGCCCAATTGTCCCTTCCCTTTGGGAGAGATGAGGCACTGCTAGTTAGCCAGAGCTCAACCCGGATTCGGGGTGACAAGGGTCCTTCGCCGTGGGTTAGACTTAGTCCCCCACACTGTGAACGATCCTGCCACCCAAAAATCCAGTAGTCTCATTAGGATAATGAGAGCCTACGCAACAATGGTTCTTCAATGATTTGCTTCTGAAAGATAACAAATTTGTAGAGACATTAAGGCATCATTTAGAGTATCATTATCAGGACAGTGTGAATTCAATGAATTTGCTGATGACGTGTGATTATGTTAAAGATACCGTTGGAGTTAAAATGATTAACTGTGCTTCATGCAACAATAAGAAGTGTTGAGAAGGCTTAATTCTTTGGAGGAGAAGCTCAAAGAAGTAGACTTCTTGTATGTGCAATGCACCTGTATGCTACTTTCGATGAGTGTATCATGGGCATATAATTGAGCCATATTGTTTTTGTCCACCAGTATATTATTAGCTGGGAAGCCAAGGTCCTTGGCGCCTCACATCTATTAATACATAAGGAATTGAGGAAGCCTATATGTAATAACAATTTACAATGCAAAATGTATGGAGGCAAGATATTAGTTTTACAAATACATGGTTAACTTGTCACTCTATGGAATAAAAACAGGAGAAGTGTAATGTTTGTGGGAATGGAAAACAGGAACAGATTTCAATAAAGTTGATGTGTTAAAATACAGACAACAATGTCAATGCATCTACACATTCCTTAGATTGGGTCAATGAAGACTAGATGATGGTTCTGTGATAACTTGTGTCGAAGCCACAGATCCATAGCTGGGAACAACAGTTCAGCGGACCACATCAAGATTCGACAAATGCTCAAAACGGATTTAGGAAGTGAAATATAAGTATAATTTTGAAAGCAAATATGCAGAGACAATTTACTTAGTACCAAAAAACTGCATGTAGGCCATTAGGCTACTACTTGTACTTTTAAACACATGCCACAAAACTTCATATCAATATTTAACAATTATACAATTGGCACTACAGGAGTCTCTGCAGTGTTCAACTTTTTTATTATAACGGTCTAAGCAGGAAATTATAGTATACCTGAACTATTTATAATTATTCAAAAATGCGGCTCACTAATGGTTTTCGGATATCTTTCTCAAAGAATCCGGCTAAGATTTAAAATAATTCAATATGATGTGTATGGTACAGAACATGCTGATGAAAATAAAAATACATATAGCAAATGAAAGTCTACAACAAATCATTATTGTTAATATATGTGTGAGCTGAAAATCTATTTCATTCTATCCCTTTGTTTACTTCCATCTTGAAACAGTATTCATGCAATTTATCTGTGCTGGTTGCTGACAGTCAATGTGTGTAAGGTGATCAACGACAATGGCTACTAAGATGGCTACATATCTCAACTGATTATCTGCATTGCACAAATATACTAAGGGGCAGAGATGGAGCTTGGCTAGAATGAAATTTGCTGGATCACAGTGAGTTCTCGGCAACCAAACCAATCCACCACTGGATCTCTGCTCCCTGGGCTGAGTGCTGGAGAGAAAGCGACAAGACTAGGATTGCACTGCAGCCATTAGTTTATGCAGCGGTGTTGTGCAACAGTGACATGGTACAAGAGAAGAGTGATGTGGGCAGGGAGAATGCGGCTGCGGCGGAGAGAAGGTAAAAGAAAACCCTGGAGATGGACAGGTGAATATTATGCATGCTGTTTCACATCAAAGTAATCAATCAATCAATCAATCAATCAGTCAAAAAAATGTATAGAGCGCGCTACTCACCCGTGAGGTTCTCAAGGCGCAGGGGACAAGGGGGAATCGGGGGGGCAGGGAGGGTCACTGTTCGAACAACCATGTCTTGAGGTTCTTTCTGAAGAGCAGGAGGTCTTTTGTTTTGTGAAGGTTGGTGGGGAGGGAGTTCCAGGTTTTGGGGCAAAGTAGGAGAAGGACCTGCCTCCTGTAGTGGTGCGTTGGATGCGGGGGACTGTGGCTAGGGCGAGGTCGGCTGATCGGAGGTTGCGTGTGGGAGTGTGGAAGTTCACTCTTTCGTTGAGGTAGGTTGGGCCGGTGTTGTGGAGGGATTTGTGTGCGTGGATGAGGATCTTGAATGTGATTCTCTTGTCTATGGGGAGCCACTGAAGGGATTTGAGGTGTGGTGAGATTCGTTCGTGGCGGGGGAGGCCAAGGACGAGGCATGCAGCTGTGTTCTGGATTCTCTGGAGTTTGCGTTTGAGTTTGAGTGTGGTGCCAGCGTAGAGGGCGTTACCGTAGTCAAGTCTGCTGCTGATGAGTGCATGGGTGACTGTCTTCCTGGTCTCTGGGGGAATCCATTTGAAGGATTTTTTTAGAGTGCAGAGTGTGTAGAAGCAGGAGGAGGTTAGAGCATTGATTTGCTGTGTCATGGAGAGGGAGGGGTCCAGGATGATGCTGAGGTTGCGTGCGTGGTTTGCGGGTGTGGGTGCGGGGCGTAGGGCGGTGGGCCACCAGGAGTCGTCCCATGTGGTTTTGTTGGGGCCGAAGATGATGATCTCAGTTTTGTTGGAGTTGAGTTTGAGGTGGTTAGTGGTCATCCAGTTGGCGGTGTTGAGGAGAGCAGCGTGTAGGTTGGTTTTTGGCAGTGGTGGGGTTGCGGGTGAGGGAGAGGATGAGTTGGGTGTCATCTGCGTAGGAGAGGATAGTGATTCCGTGTGCTCGGAGGATGTTGGCTAGGGGGATCATGTAGATGTTGAAGAGTGTGGGGCTTAGAGAGGACCCTTGGGGGACTCCGTAGGTGATCTTGATAGTGTTGCAGTGGAAGGAGGATTCTCTGGGTCCGGTCGGTGAGGAAGGAGGTGGGCCAGTCTAAGGCCTTGTGGCAAATTCCTATGTTGTGTAGGTGTGTGCGGAGTGTGTGGTGGCAGACGGTGTCAAAGGCTACGGAGAGGTCTAGGAGGATGAGTGCGACTGTCTCGCCTTTGTCGACTTTGGTCCTGATGTCGTCAGTGCAAGCAATGAGGGCGGTTTCCATGCTGTGGTTCTTGCGGAACCCGGATTGTGAGGGGTGAAGAGTGTTGTTTGCTTCAAGTAAGTGGGATAGGCGGGACGTTGACTAGTTTCTCAGCAACCTTGGTGGGGAAAGGGAGGAGGGAGATGGGGCGGTAGTTGGAGAGGATCTCCAGATCGGCTTGTTTTTTTTTAGGAGAGCGGTGATTTCCGCGTGCTTCCAGGGGTCTGGGTAGGTGGCGGAGTCGAAAGAGGAGTTGATTATGTTGCGGAGTATGGGTGCGATGGTTGGGCTGGCTTTGTTGTAGATGTGAGGTGGGCAGGGGTCGGAGGGGGATCTGGAGTGGATGGAGTTCATGTTTTTTTCGGTTTCTTCGGGTGTGGTGGGGGTCCAGGTGGAGAGTGTGGTGGGGGGTCAAGAGTGGGGGTTGGGTTGGGTGGGTGAGGGGTGTGTGTGGTGGGTGTGTGTGGTATGAAGCTGTTGTGGATGTCCAGGATGTTGTGGAGGAAGTGGTTGGAAAAGGCGTCACTTAGGGGCTGTGTGTGTGAGGGGACTATGTTGCTGGCTTTGGGTTTGGCAAGTTTATTAATGATGGTGAAGAGTTCTTTGCTGTTTTGAGAGTTGTGGTCAAGGCGTGTCTTGTAGTGATCTCTTTTGGCGGTGCGTATGAGTTGGTGATGGGTGCGAATGGTGATTTTGAGGGTGGAGAAGTTGGCTGTAGAGGGTTCTAATTGCCATATTTTCTCAGCTTGGCGGAATGTGCGCTTGGAGTCTTGGAGTTTAGGGGTGAACCATGGGGCGTTCTTGATGTTGCGGGTGGCGATGTGTTTTCTGAGGGGGGCTAGTGTGTCTGCGCAGGTGGTGATCAATTTGGAGAGGTTGTGTGCTCCTGTGTTGGGGTCGTTGGCGTGGGGGGGGGGTTGAGGGCCAGTTGGGAGTTTAGTCATTCTGTGGGAATCTTGTCCCACATGCGGTAGGGTGTGGTGTGTTGATGGTGGTGTGTGGGGGGTTTGGTGAAGGAGAAGTGGATGCAGTGGTGGTCAGCCCAGAGGTGCTCGGTGGTGTAGGCTACGTGTTGACTTGAGGTGAAAATTGCATTGAGCGTGTGTCCTGCTGAGAGGGTGGGTGCGGTGACCAGTTGTTTGAGTCCGAGGTTGGTGAGGTTGTCTATGAGGGAGGTAGAGTTGTGGTCTTGTAGGTTTTCCAAGTAAAAGTTGAAATCACTGAGGAGGACGTAGTCTGTGGAGGTGAGGGCGTGCGAGCTGATGGTGTCTGCGATGGTGTCGCAGAAGGCAGGGCATGGGCCTGGTGGTCTGTAGATTAATGTACCTTTGAGGGTGGAGTTGTTGTTGATGTGGATCAGGAAGTGCATGTGTTCTGTGTTGTTGATAGTGTCTTGGGAGCTGGTGGTGACTTTGATGGTGTCCCTGTGTAGGATGGCGATGCCACCACCTGGCCTGTTGAGGCGGTCTTAGCATTGGAGTTTGTATCCCTTGGGGGTGGCGATGGATATGTCAGGTTCTGAGGAGGGGTTCGTCCAGGTTTCCGTGAGGCAGGCGATGTCAGGTGAGTGTGATGTGATGAGGTCCCAGAGTTCTATGGCATGTTCGTGAAGGGAGCGGGTGTTGAGGAGCAGGCAGTTGAGGTGGTTGTGGTGGGTGGTGTTGGTGTGGTGCATGAGGGTGTTGTTGCGGGGTGTGTTCTGGTTGTGGGCTGGTGTGCGGTAGGGTTGGTTGGTGGGAGTGGGGGCACAGCGGGTGAGTATTGCGTTGGGGGTGTTGTGTTTGTTGAAGGTGGTGTCGCTATGGTTGGTGTGTGGTGTGAGGGATGAGGAGCAGGAGAAGTGACAGGTGTGTCAGTTGAAGGGGCCATGAGTGTGTGTGGGGCTAGAAGGGGTGCACATGTGGCGGGGGCCTGGGTTGAGAGAGTGGAGGGTGAGGGGGGAGTAGGTGTGTCTGAGAGGGCCAGGGGGATAGGCGCTGGGCGCGGTCTTGGCGCGGACGGTCACATACGGGCTTGCCTTTGGCGCGCCAGCGGCGCGCCCCGCTACGCCCGTCCGCAACGTGGCTGCCATAAAAGGAGGGGAGGGTGAGAGTGGCAGCTGCGAGGAGGGAGGGCTTGTTGATTGGGAAGGCTGGGGGGCCGCAGGGGAATGCAGCGGTGGGAAAATGGAGAAGGAAAAGATGGTGAGGAGGAGGGGGAGGCGGGAGGGGCCGCAGGGGACGCAGCTGCAGGTAAAAAGTTAAAGAAAAGATGGTGAGGAGGAGGGGGAGGTGGGAGGGGCTGCAGGGGATGCAGCGGCCGGTAAAAAGTTAAAGAAAAGACGGTGAGGAGGAGGGGGGAGGTGGGAAGGGCCGCAGGGGACGCAGTGGCGTGTGAGGGTGAAAAAAAATACCGAGGGGAGGTGGCGCTGATGGCGGAGCAGGGAGTGACCTGCCTGCAGAAGCAATGATTGCCAGGCAGAGAGCAGCTGCCAAAAATAAGCCCTGGGGATGCAGAGAACTACTCTCTGGGATCAGTGATGCGACAGGAGAAGGCCCAACCACGGCTCTCCTTGTTCATCCCAACCCATGAAGTCAAAAACAGTCTCATGTTACTCAGTAGTGCCCTTAACATTTTGAACAGTCAAACACAGGCTAAAAGACCCAGTGGATGAGGAGGCAGAACTGTCCTTCCTAATAGAGATGAAAGCATATCATTGATGATGGACTCTCATTTACACTCCTTGGAACAAAGGACTGACCCAATTACTGTGTGGTCAATACCACGTCTACTCTAGCTCCTGACATCATGATTGACTGTGTACTCTATGGTCATGTGTATCGACCACTACAGTGGGAAGATTTTATCCTTAGTCCTCTCCTTCATTCTATGATAACACCGTACCCAGCATCTTTTTCATCTGGGTGGTGATCATGAGTGCATTTTTTCAACACAGATACCCGGAGTAGAGGCCCCACTGGGGAACTGGGACAACCAGCACACCCATTGTGTGCATTGCTACCGAAACACATATGTTAAGACATAAGTCCTAAAGACAATTGCTCCTTCACAAGGGGGTAGCTGGTACACAAAAACTTGTATTAACAATGATGGTGGCAATCACTCTAGAGGCATTAATGAAGGGACTCATCTCCATCAAGACAACAATAGACTCTATGCAATAAAACACTGGCTAAAGTGTCAGACATAATTGATGACAACTGACCTATGTAAGTTTTAATCATGGTTTGACAGCAGAAAAGAAGTGAGCTGCTTTGGAGGATCTTGTGAATGTCATGGAGAATTGGTAAGACTTGGTACAAGAACAGAAGCACCTGTGGCAGAAAGCTATGTAACTGAAAGACAGAAACAATGATCACTTCTTGGAGATCCCATAGGGACTTGGATCTGAAGACATGGTTACTTTTTAATTACCATCCTCCTTGAACTTCTCAGTCAAACTTTTTATCCCCTCCTAGGGTTTCAAACAGCCGTTGATTCACTCCAGGATTAATAGAATATAGCACTCTCTGTAACTAGTGATTGCATGCTTCTTACAACACACTAAAATGTGTCAAGTCATCACTGCATGGAGAAAATAGAATGTGCCTCTTTACTACTAAGGACTCATGTTCATGGTGACAGTCAATTTCTCCCAGGATACAACTGTGAAACAGAAACAATTCCTGGCACTGCACTCCAGGTTTCTCACTAATCTCCGATGAAACTTAAACTACACTTGGACCATGTTTCACCCTTCGCTAAGAAGTGAGGAAGAATGTCTCCAAATGTAAACTGGAGTGTAGAAAAGGCAGCTTTAAGGGACAAATTTCATGAATACTTAGAAAGGAACAAAGATTCACTGTTGTCATCACAGACTGTATGGGCTGCCAAATAGCAATCCTGAAGAAAGACATGAAGCATTAAACAGCCTTACAAAAATGTAAACAAAGAGATGACGAAGCCTTATTGGAGAGAGACATTAGGGCCCTCATCTCTTCATATATTAATACCCATGCACCAGAAATGAGAAAGACCTTACAACAGAGAAATTTGATCTCAGCTCACTGTTTGCATCCAGAGCACAATATGTTGTGACTCACCTGAAATGCTATCATTAGAAGCGGATTCCCCTGATGGGTATTTTTACCCTTGTGGGGTTCCCCAACGAAGTAGAATCTGACAGAGGCACTAACTTCATGTCAGTGTACATGAGATCCATGTGGACGAGTATGGAGTAAGTTATATGTTTTCCACATCCTATCACCCCCAAACCAAAAGGCTTGTGAAGAGATTCAACAAGAACCTAAAATGCATGATAATGGGCCCACCTGAGCCCATGAGGCTTAAGTGAGATGTCCTCCTGCCATGCCTTCTGTTTGCCTATGGGAGGTGCAACAAAAACAGGTTGGGTTTAGGCCATTTGGGTTCCTCTATCGTTCTAAGGAACCTCTCAGTCTTGTATGGGAGGAGAGGAAGCAAGCTACCAGGAAACCCCCTTAGAGTGTGATCAGCTACATGCTAGTGCTCTGCACCCAGATGCATCACTTCTAGAAGAAAAGGTAAAAGACAATCTTGAGACTAGTCAAGAAGTCATGAAACTCTGGTATGACCTGATGGCCACTCGTGTAGAGTTTTAACTTGACTAAAAGGTGGAGAGCTCTGGTAGCGCCCAGAGCTCTCCAGAATTATTGGACGAGCCCATACACGTTGAAGAAGCAGAAGGGGAAGACCACCTACCTGGTGAATCTCAACACCCCTAGAAACACCTTAAGGGTGTACCACATAAACTGCCTCAAACCCCACTTTGTGAGGTCTGAAATCAACATGCTCCCAGTGACAGATGAATAGGTGAAAGAGGAAAGCCAACCTCTCCCTGACCTCCTATCTTGCCAGGAGAATGATGGGTCAGTAGAGGATGTTAAACATTTCCCTACTCTGACCCCAGAATAGCAGAGAGACTGTTGTCATTTGTTTGGGCAGTTCTCCTCTCTGTTCTCCCTCATCCCTGGTCTTACACATTTATGTACCCATTGCATAGACACCGAGACAGTCTGCCTGTCAAAAATACAATTTACAGTCTTTCAGATAAGATGAGGGCCAGTATCAAGAGGGAGGTCTCCAAGATGCTGGTGTTAGAATTGGCTAAGCCCTCCATCAGTCTCTGGTCTAGCCCTGTAGTGCTGGTACCCAAGGCTGCCCCACCGGGCACCACTCCAGAACTCAGGTTCTGTATGGACTACTGAGGGTTCAGTTCTGTCACTAAGACTGACACACATCCCATTCCCTGAGGTGATGAGCTCACAAACTGGCCGGGGCACTGCCAAGTTTCTTAGTACTTTTGAGCTCACATCAGGGTACTGGCAGATTGCTCTGACTGAGGGGCAGTACTCTCGATGCCAGAGGACCACTTCCAATTTAGGGTGATGCCCTTTGTATGAAGAAATGCCCCTGCCACCTTTCATAGGGTGGTCAGTACGGTCCTATCTGGGAAGGCGGCATTCTGTGTAGCCTAATTAGATAACATAGCTGTCTTCAGTCCCAACTGGGAAGAACATCTGTACCACCTCCAGGAGGTGCTTTCGGCTGTGCAGCAGGTGGGCCTAACTATCAAAGCCAGCAAGTGCCAGGTAAGACAGGGTTCTATGGTATATCTGAGCCACATGGTGGTCGGGGGCAAGTTGCAGCACCTCCAGGCCAAGATAAAGACTGTCCTGGCCTGGCACCCCACTAAAACACAGACAGAGGTTGGGGCCGTCCTGGGCCTCACAGGATACCTTATGAGGTTTTTTAAGGGACATGGCACCATTGTTGCCCCCTAAACAGAGCTGACTTCTAAGAAGCAGCCCAGAATGGTGATCTGGATAGGGATTTGCCAAACAGCCATTGATGTTTCCAAGGAGGCCATTTCTACAGCACCTGTATTCAAGAACCCTGACTTCTCTAAGGAGTTTACTGTGCAAACAGATGCTTCAAAGCCCGGCATAGGGGATGTCTTAACACGGTTAAATGAGGAGGGCCTAGACCAACCTATAACCTTAATTAGTAGAAGGTTACTTTCCTGGGAACAAAGGTGGAGTACAGTTGAAAGGGAGGCTTTTGCTGTGGTCTGGGCAATGAAGAAGCTGAGACCATACCTGTTTGGTACTCACTTCTACACTTCTAGATCCAGACAAACCACGGGGTCCTCAGATGGCTCATGCAACTGAGGGATGAAAATTCCAAACCATTGGAGTGGTCCACCTGTTAGGGTTTGTGCACAGCAAAGAGCATGTCCCCTCTCACTGCACTAGTGGGTTCTGTAATAGCTCCCTTTTAAACTTACTATTGAAAGCCTTTCTTGTTATCTCACCTTCCCCCCCCCTCTAGGCTTCTGTGTATGTTGTTTAATGTGCTGTTTTGTTTACACATTGGGCCTTGCTTTTACCAAGGCTTCTTTAAAACACTCCTCTCTAGGCCATGTGTTAATTTAACTCATTTGCATAATAACTGAAACTCTGCACACCTTTCAAGAACATGTGCAGCGTGTGAGGACCACACCCAGCTCTTCAAACCACACCCAGCTCTGCACACCTTTCAAGAACATGTGCAGCATGTGAGGACCACACCCAGCCCTGTCTATAAAAGGCAGCCCCCGAGCCTCACCCAGTGCTTGTGCTCGTCTACCTCCCGCTTACCTGAGGACAGATCCCTCGGCGCTGGCACTCCTGCTCTCTACAGACTTTCATTGGCTTCAATGGGCGCAGCTGCTGGTTCTTCCTTCTTCCGGTTTCCGGTTCCTCCTTGCCTCAGCCTCTCTCCTACAAGCAACCTGCAAAAGAGAAAGAAGACAAGGTTAGACTGATCAGTATCTCTTGCCAGCAACAAGTAAGTGCAAAACTTTTATTACCTGAAAGAACTTTGACAACAATTTCTGGAAACAAGATACCTTCCACGAATATTGTGATTCAAACTCTTTGTTACAAGAATACTTTGCGTAACTTTGTGAAGCAAACATTTTTTATGGAACTTTTAAGAATCGAACCGTGGAAACCATTAACAGCAAGGCAAACAGTAAATCAAGGACTTGCACAAATTACATGCTGTATTTTGACGTAAAAGTACAGTATTTGTTTTATAAAAGATTCTGGAAATATGGGAAAAGTGAGTCTGCTATTGGGAATTTAGGCTTTAGTTATATTAAGATGAATGTTTGATATTAGTAATTCTGATAACGGTATTTGTTTAATGTTTTAGAAGCTTTAGAGTAATAGAAAGCACATCCCAGAGCAGTAACACATTCCAAACCTGGAAACTAGAGACCAGGATCCAAGAGGTACTTTTAGAAGAAAATTTCTAATAAATAAAGGGATAGTCAGGAACCCAGTTAGGAATAGGTTGTACTTATCTGTTCTTTGTTTATGTTTCATTAGGCACCAGTTTCTACAGAAGTCTGAGAGGGCCTCAGATTTGTGCAGCACTTCAACAGTGGAAACGCAAGAACGGTGTTGTCTCTTTATTTTATTTTATCCACTTCCCCCCTTCCCTTGAGCTTCTGTTCTTAGTGCACTGTTTTAAAAACTAGTGTGCTGGAACAAGCAGTTTCAGGGTGGGGTCGGATTGTCTTCAACCTCCATCAGAACTGAACAAGGACTCAGGTGAGCTGGGCTTTGACAGAAGCACAAGCTTTAAAAAAAAAAAAAAAATACAGTTCTGGTGGACGATGAATATCGGGGAAGAAATAGAGGGCATTGACGTCACGGATATGGCGCAGGCCCTAAATGAGGACTTGGCTCATAATGAATCAGTGTCTGGCATCTTGCAACATATGCAAGAGGAAATAGAGAGATTAAAGATGGAGAATACCTCTTTAAAACAGGATTTAAGCAGGTATAAATTTAGGGTATCTCAGTGGAACACAGCTTTTACGCCTTTGTTTAAAACCTCCTCAGAGACAGGGGCGCCATCAAAACATACAGCTTTGCCTCCCCCAGTTGAGGTCACTGTTAATGTTCCTAATGCTGTGCCCTTAGCAGCACCTGAACGTTTTCATGGAGATAGTAACAAATTCCATGTTTTTATCAATCAATGTCAATTACACTTCGTTTGTAAGCCACAACAGTTCCCTACTGATGCTACGAAAGTGGCATTCGTCTTGTCTTATTTGGGTGGCACAGCAGCCAATTGGTCAATTCCTTTCGTGGAGAGAGATGATCCCATCCTCCATAATTGGAATCAATTTAAACGTACCATGACCAGCCTTTTTGCAAAACACACTTTCATGCAGGCAAGTGATAATGAGCTTTTAAATCTTAAACAAGGTAACAAGGATTTATTGACCTATCTCACTAGTTTTAATCGTTTACTCACCGAGACACAGTGGCCAGAAGAAAAGCGTGTCTCCCTTTTCTATAAAGGTTTGAGAGGCGAGTTAAAAGACGCGCTGGCTCATATCGTTGATTTGCCAGAAGACTATTCGGACTTTGGAGATTTAGTTGTGAAATTAGAACATAGACTAGGAGAAAGAAAGGGAGATAAATACAAACTGGAATCACGGTTAACTTTTATTAGACACGAGAAGAAAGACCCAGATAATAAACTCCCTGAACCTGAGCCTATGCAAATAGGGACACTCAGAGGTCCACTCACATCAGAGGAAAAAGAAAGAAGGAGAAAACTTCAATTATGTTTATATTGTGGAAGGGCAGGTCACTTTGCCAGAGAATGTCCAGTAAAGCCTAAAAATCCATGAAAGGGTGCTGTTTCCTCCACCTCCTCAACTGAATCGGGAAACGATTAAGCTCGACAAGGGGAGAGGTTACTTGTTCGAGAAAACATCTTAATCAAACCTCTAATGCTGCAGCCTTCATGGTACCGCACATACCTAGACATTTCATAATTCAGGTCGTTTTAATTGTTACTACCCAAGTGAGGCATTCTCTCCCTGTCCTACTGGACTCAGGCGCAACAGGAAATTTTGTGGATAATAAGTTAGCTGAAAACTTAGGACTTCCTATGTGCCTAAAGCCTTGTCCAGAAGCAGTATGTGCAGTGGATGGGTCAGAATTGACCTCTGGATTAATCACAAAACAAACAAGTCCACTTGTTATGGTCTGTCAGAACGGGCACACAGAGGTGATTAGCTTTGATCTGATAGATACTCCTAATTTTGGTTTGATTCTCGGGGTACCCTGGTTAACAACTCATAACCCAAAAATTGATTGGGTGAATAGAAATGTTACTTTGGATTCATCTTTCTGTAGAACCAATTGCTATCAAGAAGCAGGTACAGAACAGAGCACAGTATTACACTGTGCTAGTGTTATACAAGATGAACCAAGTCTCCCTCCTGAATATTCTGACTTTAAAGACGTCTTTGATCCAGTAAAGGCTAGTGTGCTGCCCCCACATAGGTCTTATGACTGTCGTATAGATCTTATCCCAGGGGCCCCTTTACCTAATAACAGAGTATATGCTTTGACTGACGAAGAAACCAAATACTTAAGAACCTACCTAGATGACCTACTACAGTCTGGGTTCATCCGTCATTCCACATCTCCGGTGTCATCTCCACTCTTTTTTATCCCGAAGCCGGATAAATCCCTGCGCGCGTGTATCGATTATAGAGGACTAAATAAGGCTACAATAAAGAATAAATATCCTCTTCCTCTAATACCTGTGTTGTTGGATCAATTAAGACATTCTACTGTATACACTAAACTAGATCTGCGGGGAGCTTACCACCTGGTCCGAGTAAAAGAGGGGGATGAGTGGAAGACAGCTTTCAAGACAAAGTTTGGTTTATTTGAGTACACAGTAATGCCCTTTGGGTTATGTAATGCCCCTGCGGCCTTTCAGTTCTTTATAAATGAGGTCCTACACGAATTCCTGGACGTTTGTGTCATAGTATACATAGACGACATCCTCATTTACTCTAAGAACTCAGAAGAACATACCCAACATGTTTGTGCAGTATTATCAAAGTTAAAAGAAAATCATCTTTTTGCTAAGTTAGAAAAGTGTACTTTTAATGTCAGCAAGGTGGACTTTTTAGGATACTGCCTGTCACCCCAAGGAATAACTATGGATGTAAAGAAAATCAGTGCTATTGCTGATTGGCCAGAACCATCCTCTGTAAAAGATATTCAGAAATTTCTGGGTTTTGCCAATTTTTATAGGAGGTTTATTGCACATTTTGCAGACATTGCGGCCCCAATAACTACCTTGTTGCGGAAAGGGCAACGATTTCTTTGGACTGATGAGGCGGCACATGCCTTTCAAGTCCTAAAACAAAAGTTCACTTCAGCCCCAATTCTGAAACATCCTGATCCTGACTTGCCTTTTTTTGTTGAAGCGGATGCTTCACAAGTAGCTTTAGGAGGAGTTCTCTCTCAACGAGATGCAGTAGATGGCCAGTTACATCCTATAGCCTTTTATTCCAAAAAGTTATTACCAGCTGAACAAAATTACACTGTGGCTGAAAGGGAACTACTAGCTATCAAAGTAGCCTTTTCAGAATGGAGGCACCATTTAATGGGAGCCAAGTACCCAGTTACAATCTTTTCTGACCATAGGAACCTTCAGTTTTTTGGATCACTTAAAGCACTAACACCACGTCAGATGCGCTGGTTAAATTTTTTTAGCACATTTGACTTTGTAATAACCTATAGACCAGGTGCACAACAAATTCAATCTGATGTGTTATCTAGATACGGACATACTTCAGACATGAAACAAGATAAAATAGGAGAACCCATTATTCCTCCCCAAAAGTTTTTGGCACCAGTACAACAGAAGGATTTCATCACAGATCTATATAATGCACACATGCAAATAGCACCTCAGGATTGGTTAAAGGATTCCCATAACACAATACAACGAGGTTTATTGTATCACGACAACATGCTGTTAGTGCCCACCTCTGAATTACAAACACAGGTGATAATTTGGCATCACGCCTCACCGTTAGCAGGTCATCCTGGTTGGGTAAAAACCCTGGAAAATGTGCAAAAACACTTTTGGTGGGACACTATAAGAAAGGACATTAAGCAATTTGTCACTACCTGTCCAATTTGTGCAAGACATAAATCTTCTCATAAGGCCCCTGACGGCTTGTTAATACCAATGTCAACACCCAAGCAACCTTGGCACACTGTGAGCGTAGACTTTATTGTAGGTTTGCCACCTGTAAAATCTTTCACAACAGTGTTGGTTATAGTGGATTTTTTATCTAAAATGGCACATTTTGTACCATAATGGAAATTACCCACGGCGGCAGAATTTGCCGATATTTTTTATAAGGGAAATTGTGCGTTTACATGGTTTGCCAAGCAAAGTGGTGTCAGACCGAGGGAGCCAGTTCAACTCTAAATTTTGGAAAAAATTATGTAAAAAACTGAAAATAGATGTGGCATTATCCACTGCTTTCCACCCAGAGACAGATGGACAGACTGAACGACTGAACCAACCCTTACTTCAAACGCTACGTTGTTTATTGGCTGATTATTCTAGTGAATGTTTGGAAGCTCTCCCTGTAGCGGAGTTTGTTTATAATAATACTGAGCATTCAGCTCTACTTTGCTCACCATTCTATTTCTTGCAGGGGTATCATCCAAGAGCTATACCCATTTTGTTAGAAGATTCTCTGTTACCTACAGTAACGGACAGACTAACGAGGTTAGGTGACATACAAGACAAAGCCAGGAAACATTTATTAAAGTACAAGGAAAGCATGAAAAGACAAGCAGACAAACACAGATCTGAGGCCCCAATGTATAAAATCGGTGACCAGGTATGGCTCTCCCAAAGAACCTAAACATAGAGGGATCCCGAAAGCTGCAACCACGTTTCATTGGACCATTTAGTATAACTGCCATAGTAAACCCGGTAACAGTAAAAGTAGATTTACCAAAAGAATATCCAGTACATACTACATTCCATGTGTCCTTGCTTAAGCCGTACAATCCAAAAACCCGACCTGAACCACCACCTCCACCCATACCAATTAAGGGAAATCTAGAATATGAAGTGAAAAGCATAAAAGACTCAAAAAGAATTAGTGGACGTCTGTTTTATTTAGTAGAATGGAAAGGATATGATGAATCTGAGAATTCATGGGAACCAGCATCATATGTACATGCCCCACAGCTGATTAGACGGTTTTATTTAAAAAATCCAGGAAAACCCCGTCCTGTAGGAGGGCCTTTGAGGGGGGCAACTGTTAGGGTTTGTGCACAGCAAAGAGCATGTCCCCTCTCACTGCACTAGTGGGTTCTGTAATAGCTCCCTTTTAAACTTACTATTGAAAGCCTTTCTTGTTATCTCACCTTCCCCCCCCCCCCCTAGGCTTCTGTGTATGTTGTTTAATGTGCTGTTTTGTTTACACATTGGGCCTTGCTTTTACCAAGGCTTCTTTAAAACACTCCTCTCTAGGCCATGTGTTAATTTAACTCATTTGCATAATAACTGAAACTCTGCACACCTTTCAAGAACATGTGCAGCATGTGAGGACCACACCCAGCTCTTCAAACCACACCCAGCTCTGCACACCTTTCAAGAACATGTGCAGCATGTGAGGGCCACACCCAGCCCTGTCTATAAAAGGCAGCCCCCGAGCCTCACCCAGTGCTTGTGCTCGTCTACCTCCCGCTTACCTGAGGACAGATCCCTCGGCGCTGGCACTCCTGCTCTCTACAGACTTTCATTGGCTTCAATGGGCGCAGCTGCTGGTTCTTCCTTCTTCCGGTTTCCGGTTCCTCCTTGCCTCAGCCTCTCTCCTACAAGCAACCTGCAAAAGAGAAAGAAGACAAGGTTAGACTGATCAGTATCTCTTGCCAGCAACAAGTAAGTGCAAAACTTTTATTACCTGAAAGAACTTTGACAACAATTTCTGGAAACAAGATACCTTCCACGAACATTGTGATTCAAACTCTTTGTTACAAGAATACTTTGCGTAACTTTGTGAAACAAACATTTTTTATGGAACTTTTAAGAATCGAACCGTGGAAACCATTAACAGCAAGGCAAACAGTAAATCAAGGACTTGCACAAATTACATGCTGTATTTTGACGTAAAAGTACAGTATTTGTTTTATAAAAGATTCTGGAAATATGGGAAAAGTGAGTCTGCTATTGGGAATTTAGTCTTTAGCTATATTAAGATGAATGTTTGATATTAGTAATTCTGATAACGGTATTTGTTTAATGTTTTAGAAGCTTTAGAGTAATAGAAAGCACATCCCAGAGCAGTAACACATTCCAAACCTGGAAACTAGAGACCAGGATCCAAGAGGTACTTTTAGAAGAACATTTCTAATAAATAAAGGGATAGTCAGGAACCCAGTTAGGAATAGGTTGTACTTATCTGTTCTTTGTTTATGTTTCATTAGGCACCAGTTTCTACAGAAGTCTGAGAGGGCCGCAGATTTGTGCAGCACTTCAACAGTGGAAACGCAAGAACGGTGTTGTCTCTTTATTTTATTTTATCCACTTCCCCCCTTCCCTTGAGCTTCTGTTCTTAGTGCACTGTTTTAAAAACTAGTGTGCTGGAACAAGCAGTTTCAGGGTGGGGTCGGATTGTCTTCAACCTCCATCAGAACTGAACAAGGACTCAGGTGAGCTGGGCTTTGACACCACCTGCCTAAAGGGAAATGAATGTACGGTGGAACATCGTCCTGGGTCAGACTACACAATGCTGTTGGTCTAGACACTTTCTTCTGCCTTAGTGGTGAGAACTCTGATAGGCTTGAGGTGTTCTCCCCACTTTCAGCTGGAAGGACACTTTAGACCTGTCCCCAAACATTTTACCTTACTCCTCCATATTTTTCAGATCTTATTTCTGTTTGCCTTAGGACTCGTTGCACTTTACCAGTGCTACAGTGTGTGTGCTCACGCCTTAAAACATGGTAACATCATCTTATACCCAGTTGGCATGTTTAATTTACCTATAAGTTCCAAGTAAAGTGGTACTACAGTGTCCCCATGGCATGTAAATTAAACACTACCCGTAGACTTATAGCCCTTATTGTGTCTCCCCCTTAAGTGGCCATGCAAACCTGTTTCAGGCCCACAACTGCAAGTCCTCCATAGTGTAGGCACTAAGGCCCATATTTATACTTTTTTAGCACCGCATTTGTGTCATTTTGTTACGCAAAAGCGGCGCAAACTTACAAAATACCATTGTATAAATATGGGCCTAAATATCTCACAGGTAAGGGTGCACTATATTTAAAAAGTAGGACATGTACTTTTGAAGTTTTACATGTCCTGGTAATGTAAAACGTCTAAATTTTGTTTTTACTATTCCAAGGCCTACCTGATAATATTGGAGTTACCTTATTACATTTAATAAGGATAGCTTCCTAACAGGAACAGGTAAACTGTTCATGTTTGGTGTCTTTGAAATTGTAATGAAAAAAAACCTTTTTTATAGTGAAGTCAAATTTTGAATTGCAATTTTGAAAATGCCACTTTTAGAAAGTTGGTATTTTCTGCCTTAGCCATTTAGCACCTACAGCCTGTCTACAGGTCACATGACTTGGTACAGTTGGCATTTGAGTTTTGTGTATTCCTCCTAGACACTCACACACAATGGACAGATCAGGTGTGCTTGGATGAGCCATCACTGGCAGAATGGGAGGGTGGAGCTGGGCAAATCCCTGCTTGCACCTATGTAAACCTAGTAAGCTGTGTCAGACCTTCACACAAAAGATTGCATACTCCTTGCAGTTAGTCTGGAGTCAGGGCAGCAGCGGCAGGAAACCTGAAGTTTCCCACACTTCAAAGAAGGCACCAGGTATAAATATTGACCCCAGAATCCACATCTTCAGTACAATTCTGCACCTGTGGAAGACTCTTCTGGGAAGAAGGACTGTTGTGCTACTGAAAGGACTGCGACTCTGTTGGACTGCTGCCCTCTTGCTCGGTTGAGAAGGACTGGACCTGCAACTTATAACCACCAGAGTGACCCCAAGGGCAAGTCTCTTGTATCCAGCACATGAACTCTGGACTGTGAGTTCTTCCCTGCCAAGTGGCACCACCCTAGTCCTGGACCCATGGAAGTGGGCGTGCCAACCCATCTGTGGAACCAGAAGATCTGATGCATCTCCTCTGCTGCATGGATTTCCCATTGCAAGGACTTTGCATCACCCACGCAGCCTCATTGGAACAGCTGCTGCACAATGCATCCTCCACATCCTCCACATCACTAGCCTCTCATCGAGGGCATCCTCAACAATGATGCTGGTCTCCAGATCTCAAGCATCAGTGCTTCTCCTGAGCCAGCCAGTGCACAATGCATTTTCAATGCAGGAATTCATATCGCAAGCCCCCTCATCAACAGCATCCTCCACGATGGTGCAGAAGCTACCACTGCAGCCCAACAGCTCCCCAGAAGTGATGCTGTGAGACTCAACTCTGTCCCGGACATCACTTCGCCTCGACTGCAAGACCCATCCTCGACGCTGGACCTCGTAACACTCTGCGACCAGGATTTAAGATACTCTTGTTCAGTGGGCCTAATAGAGTCCCTGTATCCAGCCCAGGCTCCATCATAGTCAGTCATTATGTTCTGGTCTGGCAAGACAAGATATCCACAGTTGGCTTTTTGTGCTTTTTGGATCTGTTTCACTGAAATCTTTGAACCTGAGGTCTACTAATTGGATTTTTGTCATTTTGGTCTTGTTTTCTTTATTAAAGTTCACTCTATTGTTTTAATTTGGTGTGAGGTCCTTCTTGTGTTGTGTTTTCACATTATTACTCAGGACATGAGTCAAGGGTACACGAGGGTAGACAGCATCTACCCACTATTTACATCTACCCTGTAAAGAGTTCGGCAGGGGGCTTGTCAGATTCAGGCTGGGCCCATACCAATGCCCAAATTAAGGGGCGATCGGGCCTTCTTTTGTTAAATTTAATGGAAGGAAAACAAAGGCACACAGCCTATGACTTCACAGGGACTTAAGAGAGGCATGCTTTTGACTTTGTTCAGTCCCTGTATATAAGAGATATGCATGCACTATAAGAAGGTCAGGTATGTTAGTCTGTACCAGTATTTTCACAAATAACAATTTAAATACCACTATTTGCAGTGACCCACGTACCCATTCACATAAAATAAAAATCTAATATCTGTGTGTTATATGATGTGCTTTCCAGAAGACAAATTAACCCTACATGCAACTACATGCTACTTTTAATCAAAACTGGGCTAGAAAAAACAGATCTTTCTAGAAAATATATTAACCTCCAGAGTTATTTTACCATCCTTATTATCACCTGAAATGTAGGTGGCACACAAAGATCTGTACCTTAACCCCATAAGATGTTTTAAAATGCAGATTTTCCATACAATAATATATTTATCTTGTACATTTTTCACTTATCTCTTTCTCGTCTTCGCTCAATGTACATGAATTTAATTATAAGAAAAAAAGGTGGCTGTGTAAAGGAGAGAGCGCACTTTCCAAATATAAGCTATTGTTTGTTTACAAAGTCCATGATGACGTAGAACGATGGGGGGAGTGCTCGAAGTGGTATGCACCCAGCCACAGAGTGCGGAAACTGTTGCCCCAAAAGAGGGTTGCAGTTATAATATGCAAAGAAGAAAAAACCACAGCACATCCCAAGCGGTTATAATGTTCCAATTTATTCCTCGTGATGTCTTTAGATGAAACAATAATCTGTGGCCCAAGGTAACATCTTGGAGCCAGAGTCAAGAGATAACAACAGAAATCCTTTTCAAATGAACATCAGCCCAAATAGACAACAGCCCAATTTATTCCTCGTGATGTCTTTAGATGAAACAATAATCTGTGGCCCAAGGTAACATCTTGGAGCCAGAGTCAAGAGATGACAACAGAAATCCTTTTCAAATGAACATCAGCCCAAATAGACAACAGCCGACACGTGTTTCGTCTGGATAGACTTTATCAAGGCTATGATGCAGATAAATAGCTCAATATTCCAAAGTACCAGAGACAAATTGATGTCTTATGTTTTGAGAAGGAGGTCGAATAAGAAGAGGCTAGAGGACCATGGTAAGCCTCAGATGTCTCCAAGCGTTTCTTTCGGCGTGGTATGGACGGCGCTGCAAATAGTAAATGTTACCTCCTTCTCAAAACATAAGACATCAATTTGTCTCTGGTACTTTGGAATATTGAGCTATTTATCTGCATTGGGCTGATGTTCATTTGAAAAGGATTTCTGTTGTCATCTCTTGACTCTGGCTCCAAGATGTTACCTTGGGCCACAGATTATTGTTTCATCTAAAGACATCACGAGGAATAAATTGGGCTGTTGTCTATTTGGGCTGATGTTCATTTGAAAAGGATTTCTGTTGTCATCTCTTGACTCTGGCTCCAAGATGTTACCTTGGGCCACAGATTATTGTTTCATCTAAAGACATCACGAGGAATAAATTGGAACATTATAACCGCTTGGGATGTGCCGTGGTTTTTTCTTCTATGAATTTAATTATATCCACAACTCCATTTTAATTGCCCGTTGATGTTCGATCCATTCCGTTCGACTCAGAGGCAACAGCTGCAAAGTCGGTCTGAAATTGCTAAATTCACCAGTTTTTTCTTTTATCTGAACATAATTATGTTCTCTGATTAGAAGTCGCTTTCAATATAACTCAAAATGTCTCTAGTAGCTTGGATTTCTATGCTCTGCATAAATGGCTATAGTTAAAAGACGTGTAGGGATTTTTATTTACTGTTCTTATTTTACACAACATATAAAAGGTGCTGGTTTACAAAGACGTGTTAAATGTACTAGGGTAACATTCATTAGCAGTTCACCTCAGCGTTACTGAGCGACTTTTGTATGACTAGTAATTTTAGAAAGGAAAACAGGAAGCAAAACGATGAAAAGTTTCAAAGGAAAAGCAAAACACCCAAGGTACGCCAGAAATGTTCGAATTCCTGCCTGAAAATGAACATTGCCTGAAGACAGCGCTAATTGTGACAGGCCTTGTGAGCCTTGTGTGTGAGAATCTGTGCTAAAATGTGGAATCTCTTGACAGGGTTAAGTGGGGCCAAAATGCCTCTGTGAGAACAAACGTGTTTATTTGCTTTTCAGGCTTGGAGAATGAGAAGTAGTTGCAACCAAATAGCAGCTACAGCGTTTCCGGCCACAGGTGTTTGAGTTGTTTGCTGTGTGCCCTAGGTGTTGTAGTGAAGTTAGGGACTGATTTAGAACTCTGTGGATCGGTTACACTATCACAATGGTGACTGATATCTTGTCCACCAAAATCTAAATCCCATAGAATAAAATAGGATTATATTTGGGGGATGGGCTATCTGACGGAGTAACCTGTCCAAGTTATAATTCAAGCCCTTAGTAAGGGGTGTGCTATGCTATGTTCACCATGAACATGTGAGACTGCGAGAGGCCAGGATTAAGACTGTGGGCGTACATTACCCATTGGGTAAGTGAACTTTCAGCTTGTCCTTTCAGGGGCAGTTTGGGGGTGGCAAAAAGGATCGAAAGGGTCTCTGGGACAGTACACCCCCACCACCTCACCATGTCAGCACTTCACCTTGACTTCATCAGGGGGCATTACATCGTCAAAGTTAGTAATAATAAAATACTAAAGGGTTCGAGTTATTCTATTAAAAATAGAATAAGGTTAACATAATTAAATAGATGGTTTGAAATAAGAGAAGACAAGTTTTCAACCCCCTCCCGAGATAATATAAGACCTCACTATGTAGTAGAGTTTAGTGATTGCGTGATGTAATGAAACACAATAAAGTAATATACAAACCTGCCACCTTCCAGAGTCTGGCAGAAATCCTAATGTATGCATGCTATCAATTTTTCTGTGGCTGCATTGATAGGATACACACATGCACATCTTGTACCCTGGCCAATTTCATGTCTTCCCCCAAGGGTCATGTAGGTCACAGTCCTGCATACCTGATGCTCATGGATAGTGTGGTGAGGTCTGAACAGCACAGGTGCACTTAGGCCTTGATTTATACTTTTATTGCGCCGCATTACCATCATTTTGTTACAATTGTACTTTGTAAGTTTGCACCGCTTTTGCATCAATAAATGACGTAATGCAGTGCCAAAAAAGTATAAATCAGGGCCTTAGGGCCAGATGTAGGTATATTCCAATTTGCGACTTGCAAATTGCGAGTCAGAGCGACTCACAATTTGTGAGTCACAATTTTGAATGTAGGATGGTGTCCCTGACATCATCTGTGACTCGCAAGGGGGTTGCAAAGGCCCACCTCATTAATATTAATGAGGTGGGTCGCAATTTGCGACCCCCTTGAGACTTGCGGCACTCACAGGTATGGTGGCCTGCTCAAAAAGAACAGTTGATGGACGGAATGTGGAACAAATCAAACATTCACCCCCAGTCACAGATCTGGGTTTAATCCATCAGTTTTTTTGCTCACCATGCCATTCCAGTTTGGACCCAGTCATATGCAAATCAGTCTTGACCCTGTTCCCCATGGGAACAGTCCAGCCGGAACTGCCAGACCAGGTCTTCCCTGGACCAGAAACAAGCATCCTGGGACCGGTTTTGGGGTATCACCCCTCTTCAGCCAGGCTAGCTTGAATCTGGTGGCATAGTGAGCACGGGACCCACATCTGGGCATACCCTTCCCACTTGGGGTGACAAACACAAAAAGAACAGTTGATGGATGGAATGTAGAACAAATCAAACATTCACCCCCAGTCACAGATCTGGGTTTAATCCATCAGTTTGTTTGCTCACCATGCCATTCCAGTTTGGACCCAGTCATATGCAAATCAGTCTTGACCCTGTTCCCCATGGAAACAGTCCAGCCTGAACTGTCAGACCTGGTCCTCCCTGGACCAGAAACAAGCATCCTGGGACCGGTTTCGGGGTATCAGCCCTTTTCAGCCAGGCTAGCTTGAATCTGGTGGCATAGTGAGCACGGGACCCACATCTGGGCATACCCTTCCCACTTGGGGCAACAAACGCAAAAAAAACAGTTGATGGACGGAATGTAGAACAAATCAAACATTCACCCCCAGTCACAGATCTGGGTTTAATCCATCAGTTTTTTAACTCACCATGCCATTCCAGTTTGGACCAAGTCATATGCAAATCAGTCTTGATCCTGTTCCCCATTGGAACAGTCCAGCCCGAACTGCCAGACCAGGTCCTCCCTGGACCAGAAACAAGCATCCTGGGACCGGTTTCGGGGTATAACCCCTCTTCAGCCAGGCTAGCTTGAATCTGGTGGCATAGTGAGCACGGGACCCGCGTCTGGGCATACCCTCCCCTACCCCTGCTGGAGACAGCAGACCACCATATCTGTGACTGCTTTTAAAACAAGCATTTTTTTTTTTTTTTTGTAATGCAGCCCGTTTTCCTTAAAGGAAAACGATATGCATTACAAAACTAAAAAATTAAACGTTTTTGTTTCATTTTTTTCAGAGCAGGCAGTGGTCCATATGACCACTGCCTGCTCTGAATTTTTTTTTTTAATGCCAGTCATTTGCGAATGGGTTAGCACTCATTTGAAATGGGTGCTAACTGCGATTGGTTTGCGACCGCGTTCGCGGTCACAAAGCAATCTGGCATTGCACTGCGACTCGCAATTAGGAAGGTGACTCCCCTTCCTAATTGCGACTCGCAAGCCCGTTTTGCGAATCGTTAACCAGGTTACCGAATCGCAAGAGGGGTTTTGTGCATTGCAAACTGCAGTTTGCATGTCGCAAACAGCGAAATTTGCTGTTTGCGACGTGCAAACTGTTTGCTACATCTGGCCCTTAGTGTCTGTAGGCTCCTCCTCTTTTTTCAAGAATGGAACGTGTAGTGACCAGTGTAGCCCACTTGCTCATGCAGGTTCAAACAACAGTTTTTGTAAATTACATTTTTATTAAGGTCTATTTTGGATAATATACATTCTATTTTATGAACCTGTCTGCTGGACTTTGAAGACAGGAGGCCTAATGTACAAAGATTCCTAATAAGAAATCGGAAATTCCATCTAATAATGATTTGTGATTTCTTATTAGGAATTTATTGAAATGGGTTTGGAAAAAGTGGTACAATTTTCACATTGACTTCTACCAAATGCATCAGCATTTTATACCTGATGTAGGTCACAAATTGAGACCCACTATAATTGGCTAGATTTACAGGAATGTTGCATCACGTCTCTGATAACATTAAAATGAACCAATCTTTTTTTTTAAATGCATCTTGGTTAGGAAAACAGGATGCGTATAAAAAAGAAAACGAACAATTTCACTAGCACTGCCTGCTTCTAAAGATTTTTGGTCAACATTCACAAAGGGGAGGGGATACTTTAGGGCTCGTTCCTGTTTGCAAATGATAAACTTCCATTTGGAATGGCGGCAAAATCTTAATGTTTTGTGACAACTTCAGTTGCAAAACACTAATTCTTAAGGAGTCAGTATTCGGAAGGGATGACATTTATATTGCTCTTCCAAATAACAATTCTGTTTTTGCCTGAAACCCAATGTGAGAATCACAGTTGGGGTTCTGTACATTTAAAAAGCCATTTTGCTGTCGCAAAGGCACAAAATTGACATTTTCAAAGTTGCGTCGGACATAAAGCCCAGAGTGCCGAGATAAGTATAAAATATATGTGCAAGAATGGAGGCAAGTTTTGACACACTGCTTGCGCTTCAACGGTGTACTCACATCTAGTTGGAGCAGTCTTGCATGAGCACAGTTTTGCATAGGCTACAATGCAAACGATAGAATTGCACTTCGGTATTCTAACTTGAGGCCTGATAGTCATATTTTAGGGAACAGCTATGTCTTAATTGTTTTTTTACTTTTCCTTTAGGAGATAACTCATGATGCTTATTTTTTTCAGGAAGGTGTTCCAGAGCTTCCATGTTTGTGGGCTGTTTTGAAGGGGGAATGATAACGAGTGGATACCTATTGGGTGTGAGGTTCCTCCTTTTAATGTACAGTATCAGTTTGAATTGTAGGAAGATTGGTCATGTCCCAGTCGTAGAGTGAGAAATGGAAAGGGCTTTGAAAGAGTGGCGTCCTTCTTAAAGTGTATGTATAAAGAGGAGTGAAACAGTCAGAGCACTTTGTGCTTTCACGCATTCACACGAAACAAACGGTCAGATGCAGGAAATACGCTCTGATGTGCCAATTCGTCCTGTATACAACAAAATATTAACTTTCTGTTCTTAGGTGGCTAAAAGGAATCCTTCCATCAAAACAATAACTGCAGAGATCTGTATATACAGACCTTTGGTCACCTGCCATGAATTCTCTGCACTGCAATCTCAGTGGCACTCATTTTAGACACCTAAGGAGGATAAAAAGCGCATATGTGACTGTGCTTACTCTGCCTCAGCCTAACTGGCCTTTCAGCAGTGGTGCCTGGATTAGGAAATTTCAGATACAAGAAGAGGTGTGTTTCATTTATATCTAGTAGTAATACATTTTGCAAAATTCCTTTTTTACTGATAGAAATAAAGGGACCTCTTGATACTCATTACAGGTAAATTGGACAGAAGGATTGACCCCCCCCCCCCCTTGGATTAAAGATTGGGTTTAAATGCCTAGGAGACATTCTGGGTTGCAACATTGATAGGTTCAGTAGGAAATCTGTCATTATAGGGGTGAATTGCTTTGTACTTAACTATGTGACAATCTCAGATGTATCAGTGATTTTGTGTCTCATCTATAAATTTTTCCACCACTATGAGCACTGCGCGATCTGCAAAATGAGCAATGCTGTTTACAACACTCTGTTTTGGGGAGCTGACATATTTTCGTTAAAAGGAGAAGTGCCCTTGTATTCATTACTGCATTTTATGATAATTTACTTGTTGGTGTGATATAATTGAATAGGTAATGACTGATCCATATTCACAGGTAATATGGGTAGCCAGGTTGAAAGCTCTGGGACAGCTGTTTGAGTATTCTTAACTGCTCTGCAGGATGTTAATATTGGTCAATTTTATTTTGTTACATAGGACTCATGGACCACATAAGATGACATAAGTGAGAAAATATGAAATAGTTGGGCACAATTAAGAGGTTACACGATCATAGTGAGAAGGCCTACCTAACCATTCAGACACTTGGCAGCTATGGAGCTAGACTAATACGGACGGGTACCAAGTTTGCTGTTGCTTTGTCATTCTCTCGATCCAAGAGCCAAGGATTAATTCTGAATTTCATAGTACATCATGTCATTTCAAAGCCAGATCACATGACGCCATGTGGGTCCAAGTCTGCAACTGAATCACCAATAGCATCTCAACCAAAAAGGCAAGGATGTCAGAACACTGGAAGTGAGATCTTGCTGGGAGAACAACATGCTGGGTGGGCAGCAATCCCACAGATTCCCCCATGCCCTCTGCCCCAGCCACGCTGGAAGGTGAGCAAATCATCTCCTGGAGGTGAACCCAGCCCTAGACCTTTACTATGCATGCAGTCTGCCACCTACATGATGCTCTGAGTTTCTGTGTATGCTTGTGCAGCGCAGTATCAGGGCGCATGATCACCAGGCACTTTCACTGACAATGTCCCTCATCAGATTTAAGGTCACTTTTGGGGCGGCTCCTTCTCTTTTGGTATTACCCCCAGTAAAGTAGGTACCTGAATTTTACATTTCAGGGGCAACACTATTAACACGTTCAGCTGCAACTCAACAATTTAGAAAGCTACACTTGCACAGTGTAAGTGACTGTAAATTTTGCATCCACTGTATCAACAGCTCCAAAAGCCAGTCAAAGAGAATCTGTATTTTTACAGTGATTGCATACTTTTACTGCACATTTGTGTGAGCTGAATAATTGCAACAATGCATACGTTACCCAGGAAATACAGAAAACATTTTCTTTGAGCATACCTTTTGTGTTTCATTTACACATTTAGGGGCTCAATACAAGGCTAGCGGATATGAGACCGTCAGCCTCGCGGTGATGGTCGGACTGCCTCACTCCAGACGGTCCGACCACCATATTATGACCCTGGCGGTCCTCGCCAGGAACATGGTTTCTGATGGGATGACATTGGTCTGAGTTGTGGTCAGCCATGGCTGCACTGCACTCAGGGCCGCCATGCTGAATACAACTGAACTTACCACCAGCATTTTTATGGTGGAGACCCCAACATGAAAATGCTGGTGGAAAGCCAGTGCAGGGAGCCACATGTCCATGGTATGGGCAGTGCAGCCCCCTCCACCCCCCCTTGCCTAGCACCCTCGGAATTCACACTGCCTGCTGAAAACAGTGCACATTCGGAGGGTGCTGGTGTGCTACGGTATTGGCCTTGGCTCCCTTAATGGAGCAGAGGCCAAGACCATAGCACTGTTCCCTCCAGTCAGCCCAGTGGGAACACTGTCATACAATGGGATGGGGAGAAGCCACCAGCATAACAGCAGCACCCTCCCCGCAAGTTTGACGGTCGGCTCGTCAGACTGCCAAAGTCATAATGAGGCCCTTAATACTTTAGCTGATGCTGCCTATTTGCTTCAACTACGTACCGATAATTTGCTATAGAATATTAATTTAGACACACTACTTAATTTATGTCATGTTATATGATTTTAATTAATATCACTTCCTGAGCATTAATGAATATTGTGTTTAATGCTATCCCTTCATTATCCCAATTATGGGATCTTGGTACAATTGTTTAATTAGAAAGGATCATGTGACCTTTTTCAACTCCTGAGGCCGGGCATAATTTTCTTTAAATTGTGTCAGTTGTCTGGCTTGTGTTACTAACCTTTTCCGTTATTACCCAACTGAGTCAATTAGCAAATCATTTGTCACTTCATACTATTCCAGTGAAGGGATTGCTCTCAAGTGCAGTGATTAATTTTTTGGAACGTGCACACCTAGATCAACAGCCTATCACATTCAACTTCTTCGTGAACTGCAAGTCCACAAAATTCAGCTTGGTGACTCATCAATATTGTGAGATATGATTTGGGTTTTTTATAATGCGCGTGAAATTACTTGTCCATGAATTGAGTGACACGAAATAAGCGTTAGCACTTTGCAACTGTACCTGAGCATTGTAATAGTGTAGAATTACTACATGACAAGCAAAATCCACTAAGGAATATCGAACCTAAAGAAGGAGGCTGTGTCATCTTGAGTCCTTTGCTTCCAGTTAAGCCCTCTGGGCTTTGCTGGGAAGTCTAATGAACTATACTAGCCCCAGTCCTAGAATATTTTGGGGAAAGCTTGACTTTTCCCAAAAAATTATAAAGTAACGTATAAAAAGCTGTGAATTAGATGTCGGCGTAATACTGGCAGCAAAAATACCACCTTAAGTCCCAGTATATTTGGGGAACTGTAACTTAGCATTAAGCATTTCACGGCCAGCATAACAAATGTTGCTGCTCTTTTTAGGGTCAAGTGCGCTCAAGAGCTCTGACTCCTGTTGTAATCTCTGTGTGGGCTTTTAACCGCACCCATCAGTGTGGTTGGTTCGTGGGCTTGCCTTTTAAAATTCATTTGATTTAATTATTGAAAGGCATGCACACGTCATGCCTTTTCCGGGGTATAGCCCTCCTCTTCAGCACTGGTAACCTAATGAAAAACTGCTAGGCTCTGTGTTTCCCGTATGGCTTCTGCACTATTTCTTTTTATTTCCTGCGCAGCGTGATCTCGCTGGGCAGTAGTCGAGCACTTTGCATGGCATCAACCCTGTTACATGGATAATTCTACTTTTCCCAGTTACATGGATATTGTACTTTTTCCAAAACATTTCACTGGGGGCGAACATCTGTTTCCTTTTCTGTGTCTCCTTCACACTCATGGCGACCGTCGGCTCGCATATGTGAAACTGTTTTACTTTTCATTATCAGTTTATGAGGCAAGAAAAGTCCAGTTAGGAGTTTAGAACGCTCATAGCTCTAACTCGAGCAAATGGGAGACCCATTGCTTTGCAAATGCTAATTGAATGTGCTGCCTCCAGCCGGCTGTGAACTTCCACCTGCACTATGAGAAGTGCATTAGTGAAAGATGGACGGGCTGTTTGAAGCCTCCTGTCCACCTTTCACTGTGCAGATGGCAACCGACTGTCATTTTAAAGGAGGACAGAACTCTCAGATGAGAACTAATGCACCAGGGTTAAATGCCAGTGAGACCTTTTAGTCAGGCTTAGTTCAAGCATTCTTTTATTCCTGCTTCAAAATAAATTTTAAAGATTGTGTGCCACTGCTCTCACTGGGGGTGCAGATTCCAGCACTCACTATGTGAAATCTATAAAACACAGGTGATGGAGACCTCCCTATGAGAAAATATTGGGGAGAGTAAAAAAGTTTATAAAACGTTAATAAGAAAAAATACAAAAAATATTTTTCTGTTAACTATTACTATAAATTAGTGGTACATATTTATGTGAAATGAATAAAAATGCTACAGCACTATTAACTCAATTTTAATTCAAAACTTAATTATCCTTCATAAACTAAATTAACATAAAATTGATTATCTGAATATTACATTAAAAACAATTTTCACTTAACATAAAAAATATAGTTTTAGTATGTATTAAAATTGCTAAACGTGATGCGTAGAATTAAGTAATTTAATTAGATTTTATTAAAAATAATATTAAATTCATTTTTAAATTCAAAGAAGTTATTAAAATATTGTAAAATTTCATTTAAAATATTTTATCTGTAAAAAACCTTTAACATTAACATCAATGTATTTATGTTTTCAAATAGGTTACATAATTTAATTAAATACAATTAACATTATTTTCTATGAGGTTTTATTTTAAGTCTCTACCACCATTAGTTTCTATGTCAGGGTGTTGCAGCACCAGTGGTTGGTCATGTGTGCTATTCGACAGCTCTGTGCTGGAGTACATTTACTAGTGTTTTGGGTCCCTTTCTGGTGTAGTAACTTTAGAAGTACAGACTGTGAATAGCAATGGGCTTACTCTTTCGTAGCTGGGTGCAGGTTCCTCTCTAAGGGAGGCCTCCAAACCCCAACTTACTTTACTTTTGACTAGTGGTATTAGTAAGTATGCCCCTTTTCCAGTCACACTCCCTGGTCCTTCCCCCATTTACTGCTAAGTATCAATTACATGTGTGAGGGTCTCATCATGGAAAAGGTAGGAGGGTTGGAGGTGGAGATGAACACTTGTAGGTTTGTGATTTACATTTTGCAAAATGCAGTCACTGAATCGGGCCCAACATCTTTTGCATTGTGAGATTACAATATTCTTTGAATCATGTAGCTGAACATGGGCAGTGCAGGGGCCCCCAGGGGGCCCAAGTCACCCATTCCACCAGCCTTTCACTGGCAGTGTAAACCACCAAGAAAAGGCTAGTGGAATGGGACTCATAATCCCCGGGGCAGCGCTGCTTGCAGTGCTGCCCTTTCAGATTTGATACGCCGAAACCGCCAGGCTGCCTGGTGGCGGCAGCCTGGTGGCGGCAGCCTGGCGGTGGCTTCACTTCCACCGTTGCATCTCCGCCAGGGTAATAATATGACAGGTGGACCGCCACTACTGCGTCGGTCTGCTGCCATCGCTGACCGCCCAATTCATTATGAGGTCCTGAGTGTCAGCTAAAATCTGTGGACATGGCAAAAATCTGATATATGTGGTTAGAGGGAGCTTTTGCAAGAAGGGGATCCTAAGAAAAACTCTTTTAAATATTTGTGACCACAACTCTGGGGCAGGACCATCAAAGGTCAAAGAAGGGAATAAGGAGTTTCAGGGATGCCTCAGATCCTAACCTTTTCAACCACCCTCAAGAACTAGGCAATCTGGAATTGCCTGCTAGAATTCTACAGAACAGAAGATATCAGCCTTGAGATCAGAACCAGACATGCAGTAAACTTAGGGATTTATGCAATTCATGGAAGGGTTAAAGGAGGACCAACATGACCAACTTATTTTTATTATAAAAAAAGAAGACATGTAGTCAAGGCCAATGGCCAGTCTAATTGTCCAAATGTGGTTCAGCACAGTGCTGTGCCCTAAAGTTGCCTCACAGAACACTGCCATGGGAACCTCCCCAGAAAGGTGGGCAGTCCCGGCACTTCATTGATGGTGGGGTAGAATCTGGGATGAGTGGGTTTGGTTTTGGAGGAGTGGACCTGACTTTGGGAGGGGTGACTTGTTTTTTAAGTTTCTTTTGGGGTTTGGCTGGATTTTGTGAGGGTGCAGTCAGGTGTCACAGGGGAGGACTTGGATGTGGAAGAGATTGGTTTGGGTGTGGATGCAGTCCCTTTGGCTTTGGAAGGGTGGTGGTCTTTGTAGGGGTAAGGGCAAGAGCAAACATTAAGTTTACTTTTGGGAAATGAGTAGAGTGTCCAGGAGGGATTAGGAGTTGGCAGGCTGAGGAAATGGAAGTGGCAGGTGTGGCTGAGTGTGTTGTTGGTGCTGCTGTCTATGTGTCTGAAGTTTGATGTTTGTGTTTTGTAGGTGTCTGTTGTGTGGGTGAGTGTGGGCATTTGTGTTTCTTTGTGGTGTGTGATGTGGATGTGCTGGGTGTGTTGGGAGTGCGGGATGTGTCTGTTGGTGTGGGAATGGTATCTGGGGGAAAGTGGTGGTAGAAATGGGGTCTCTAGTTGGCTGTTGGTTTGCACCCTGTCCAAGTAAGGACCTTCACTCTAATCAGGATAAGGGAGATACCCAGCTTAGGTAACCCCTGTTCACCCCGTTCGTATCCTGGCACGAGCAGTCAGGCTTATCTCCAAAACAATGTGTAAAGCATTTGCACTTAACACACAGTAATACAGTGAAAACACTAAAAGAAGGACAACACACCTGTTTCAGAAACATAGCCAATATTTAACTGTGTAAAACAAAAACAAAACAGGAAAAATCCAACATACAGTAATAAAGATATGAATTTTGCAAGAATTAACTTCAAAATACAGTTCCTTGAAGTCGATAGCTCCATCTGGGGCTATCACATCGTCGAGAACAACAAATCCAACAGTTCAGGCCGGCAGCAGCGTCGTAGGCCAGCTACAGTGTTGGGAAGACCCTCGACAGTACCTTGGAAATATGGGCATTGTGATCCTCGCAATCAGATCCGGAGTGCAGGATTGCTGGCGTCGCAGGTGTCAGTTCCAGAGGTAGGTGCGTGGGTCGTCGGGCCCTTGAGGTCACTCATGTTGCAAATCGAACTCTGGGCTGATGAAGTTAGGAGCACTGGAGTTGATGGCTTCAGGGGTGTGGTGCAAAGCAGGATGATGTGACGTGCGGTGCCTACAGGTCATGGTGCAGACAGTAGCTTGGTGACGGTGTCCTGCGGCAGCAGTGAGAACAGGGCTGTGGTGTGAAGTGGGGTGGTGCGACGTGTGTTGTCTCCAGGTCATGATGAAGGCAGCAACGTCGTTGTTGCTGAAGTGCTATCATTGGTAAGCCCAAGGTGGCGGTGCGGCACGGGGCAGGATCCGTGTGGTCCCCACAATTCATGGTGCAGACAGGGGCATCTGTTGATGACACTGGAGTTGATGGCACTGGCTTCGGTGGACCGGGGCTGCGGTGCGGAATGGGATGGGATGGTGCGTTGTGTACCTCACGAGTGGTGTCCTTAGTCCACGGTGTACGCAGCGGCATCAGTGTCAGCATGGAGCGGCAGTGTGAGCAAGGCAATGTGGAGTGCAGGGTCCACAGGTCATGGTGCAAGCAGCAGCTCAGTAAGGCCGGCAGGTGGCGTGGCAGTGATACCAGGGTTGCGGTGGGAAGTGGGGCATGGCTCCGTGTGGCTTTGTCATGTCAAGGTGCAGGCAGCGACATTGTTGACGGCATCACAGTGGCTTTTCTTCTGTTCCAGCACAAAACACACAGTTCTCAGTGCTGTAGGTAGATGAAGCTGAAATCTTTGTTATCCCTGAGACTTCCAAAAGGAGGCAAGCCCTCCTCAGCTCTTCAGCTCTTTTTCTTGACAGAGGTTCCTCTTGATTCAGAAGTACTCTTAAAGCCCAGGGTTTGAGGTCCACTACTTGTACCCCTTTCTGCCTTTGAAGTAGGCAAACTTCAAAGGAAATTCTGTGTTGTTCACAAGATCCTGCCTTGCCCAGTCCTGGCCCAGGTCACACTCCAGGGGATTGGAGACTCCACTGTGTGAGGACAGGCACAACAATTTCAGGTGTAAGTGTCAGCTCCTCCCTCCCCTCTCTAGCCCAGGAGACTTGTCAGGAGATGCAGGCTATACCCCAGCTTCCTTTGTGTCACTGTCAAAATGAAATTCACAAAAGCCTAACTGTCAGTCTGACGCAGAGATGAAATACACAAGCAGGCAGAGGCACAGAACTGTTAAGAAAGAAAATGCCCACTTTCTAAAAGTGGCATTTTCAAACTGACAATCTAAAAACCAACTTTACCAAAAGATGTATTTTTAAATTGTGAGTTCAGAGAGCCCAAACTCCAGATGTCTATCTGCTCCCAATGGAAAACTGCCCTTAAAATATATTGAAAAGTGGTCCCCATGTTAACCTATGAGAGAGATAGGCCTTGGAACAGTAAATTGCATTAGTGAAGTTGTGGCTCTTGTAGCATACCTCAGTAACCTGTTCTCATCAAATAGTATGGTAATGCCAAATTCATTCCTACAGATTCCACACAAGGCCCTGCGTTCAGCAAATGTTCATATACCTAATATCACATCATGATGAAAGACAGTCAACTAATACATCTATGTTGCAGCAAGATGTACAGTAGCTGGAAGAAGGTGACATGGAAAAACGTGTGCCACACTGTGGAAACTTCCCAATGGTAACTTCCTAATATGTCCATTGTCAAAATAGTCTCATGAAAGTTGTACAAATGTAGCTTCACTATAAGCAACATGTCACACAGAAAAGTACACTGGAGACAATCTGGTCAAAATGTCTGGGAGATTTGTCTACAAATATCCACCTCATAGCAAATCAGGTAGGCCTATGCAAATCACCAGGTGTTGGTACTGGTGAGTACACCATTCTAACATTGCATAACAAAAGCCAATAGTCCATTGGATGTTATTGAAGCTCAAAGAATCATCCATTACCTAAAGAGGTGGTTTAATCGGTTTCTCAGTGGGAAGGCTCATCACTGTACCTTTTTCATTCAGACACAAATTCCAAAGTATTACTGAATGTACACACTCACATGTTTTCCACATTTCTGCATATAACTCCCTGATGCATGTCAACAGTCAGTAAATTAACCTTCACCAATAAACATGTACAAATCACTAAGCATAATAATTCCGCATCAACAGCAAGGAAATGAAATTGTGAATATTTACTGTAGGTCTACCTGTCATGCCCTTCATTGCTTCATCAATTGGACATGAAAATGACACTGGGTAATGGGTTTTCACACTCCTGTCTGTGGTAACACATGAACTGTATACCCACGATGTATAACTATTTTCCAATATGTTTCTGCATGCACACATATGTGATGGAATGTGACATCATCCCATGAAGACAGGTTGGTCATGTGTGAAACCATAGAATAAATGCTACTACAAAAGTGAAAGGTACACATGCTAACATGTAGGCACATATACGGTTGGCAACAGTGATGTCCCCACTTATCAAGGGAAAGTATTGCTCAATGACTGCACCTAAAGTGCACTACATGCTATGTCACATGTAGGAGGGCCACCATCACATGAGACACAGTAGTGAGGTACCAGCACTCATGACACACTGAAGACAAGTGGCCTGTTTGGTACAAATGCCAATATAGTCTATTGAGCAGACACTTGGCTGAATACAGTGATCACTCAGCTCATGTTGTTTGATGTTGTCGGTGTCACACTGGAGACAAGTGACCTGTTTGTATAAATTTCACCCACAACATTAAACAACATTAGCTGATTGATCACTGTACTCATCCATGTATCTGCTCAGGAGAGCATATTGGTAGTTGACTGTACTCTGTTGTTTACTTGGTCATTTGGACAATAGGTAAAGCACATCAGCATGCACCTACTATCAGACCTACACAAACAATAACTCTTCTTGAGTGTTGCACATGAGTCACTTCCAATATTTAGGGGGAGATGGCTGCTTCTAACATATAAAGGTGTCAGTGGAACATGTATGAATCTGCCCAGGACTCACCCCCTTGTAGCTGTTGTGAATCTCTTAACCGTGCATCAAGCTCCGGGTAGGCTACTGCCAGTATGCAGGCCATTAGGCGGGTGAGGGTCCGGCATCCCTCCATGTTGGGAGGACAGCCCCAGTTGGACCTCCTTGATCTTCCAGGCCCATTGTCTCAGGTCCTCCCACCTATTCTGAGAACGGATGCTGTGTCAGCAAGAGACCCCCAAGGTCCACACCTTCTAGGGGATGGGTCTCCAAACAGTTTGCTTCTGAGGGGGAATTGACCTGTATGGATACAATAGATGGATAAATAAATAATAATTGCATAATTTAGGATATCTGTTTGGTCAACACACATCTTGTAGACACTTAGCACAAGCATGTATGAATTGTATGAATTGTTGACCCACTACATATGGAAATTTCACATGAAGATAAGTACACAGACATACATACACACCTGTGTAGTCATCTGCTGACTATCCACAACTGTCTAAGTCAGCCCACTAACATCCTGTAGCCCAGGGCCAACCAATATATACTGTGATGTGAGCCACTATGAAACACAACACACCATTGTAACCTTCTGAAGGGTAGACTACTTGTGCATGACTGTGCCATACAGGCACGTTGACTCATTGTATATATTACACACTAAGGCACTGATTTATTAAAAAAAAAATTGTGCCACATTAGCATCATGTTTTGACGCAAATGCATCGTAAACTTGCAAAATACTAATGCGGCACAAAAAAAGTATAAATCAGGGCCTAAGACTTAGGTGACAATAAAAGGGCTGGCATGGGTGTCACTGAAAGCTTCCTCTCTGTGGATGTGTGGATATGTGGACTACTGAATGGAATCTCATGCTACATCTGATTGAGTTTGTGTGGTATTTACTGGTATCACAGTTTACACCTTTTACCATATGCTGCACTTTTACTAGATGACATTCTACATACCAAGGTATGCTTGGTCTGAATGTAACAAAGCTACTGATTCACATGTAATGATCTTGACAGAATTAACAAACTATCTGCACTGTATGTCTCTTGTGCAATAGGCCAGTATAGGGAAAACATGAATTAGGGAAAAGTGACAACAGACCTGTAGGAGTAAGGGGCCTGTCAGAAGTAAATGTCACACATTGAAAATGTGGGGTAGTGGAAAGATGCAACAGGTCAGGGGCTTACCTCAGTCACCATTTCAAATGCACTCAATATATAAGCATTCAGGGCAAATATTGGTCCAAGAAGACTCATTTTGGGAACATCCAAAGGTCTGCAGATCTACGGGGAGCTTACGCTCTGCATCAGTTTCATTGCCACAGTAACTCTGCCCCAGTTTGGGCTATGGACCCTAATGGGAAAACCTTTGACAGGCCTTTCTCTCTGCAGGCTGAGCATAATGAACCAACATGAAAATCTCATTTCTATCACTTCAATGCAACAGTATATCTTGTGGCTATCCTGTATGTGAGCCCAAGGTTGTGTGGAACTCTGAAGGGGTCAGTGAGATTTAGCTAGCTCTCAGACAACAGTTTGCCAAGTCCTGATCTGGGCTGAGTGATACTTGGGACTGTACATGTAGCTAACATCCTCCTCAACTGCTTAAAACAGTATACATACATTGCTCATGCTTCTGTCAGCTTCTAAAAGTCCAATATAGGAGGTCGTGCATCTGCCATTTTAGCGGTTGGAACTACAGTATTTCTGACTGGTAAATGTGTCACTACCACTGCAAATGTGTTGTAACATGTAAACATATGTAATACTCAATTGATGTGTAATGCCATATAACCACGGTGCACTGTACACCGCCTTAGATGGTATTTTAGGAGGAAAAAACATACTTTTTTATATCGAGGTGTTGGAGTGTAGCTTTTATAATCAAAAATTAACATGAACTGCTTGCAATTTAATATACACTGAAGCCGCATAATTTTCTTTTATTAATGTGCTTCTAATGGTACACGTTTGAAATGTGCCCCTGGGGAGTGGCCAACAATGTATACGTTGACTAATGAATTTGACTAATGAAGAATTAATGATGTACTAATGTGTGAATTTATACCAGCTTTATGAATCATGTAATAAGGATTTGCTAATTTAATCACTAGGCCTTAGTTAGCAAGAGTCTGGGCCTAGCTGCCTGGTCTCATATTAAATGTGTTTTTCTAATGTGCTGTCTTCCTAAAGGACGTGTAGCTGTCCAGAAGCTGGTGATGTGTGTATAACCCTGGAAAATTCTTTCTCATGAGACCCAACTTGCTCAAGGAGACATTCTTGTTGAATGCAACAGTGTAATTCGCAACAGGTACAAGGTCATCCAAACTGGTTAAGACAATGGAGCTACTGACTAAAGCAAGGAGAGTTACTTTTTCTACCTAACATTCTACCCGTTGAAGACGTAAATCACAGGAGCCAATAAACTGCATGAGAACTGTCTTAAGTGAAAATTTTAGTGAGGCGATCAACGGATCTTTGGATAGAGTTAATGATGCACCAAATACTGACCAATGGGAAATTAGAGACTTCTTTCGCAAATTACATTTAACAACGTGTTACAAGGAGAAATCAGCCATTTTTAGCCATTTTCTTAGCCAAAATTTTAGCCATTCTTGCGTTCCTTGCGGATACTCTTATTACTTTTGTCCTTACTTTAACCATCCTCAAGTTACCTGAAATTTACTTCTCCTCCTTATGAGGGAAGAACTTTCTGCCCTAGTTTCGGAGACTTTACTGCTTACCCCGTCTGATGGGGAATCGACTGCTGTCCTGAGGACGAAGACTGACTCTGTATGCTGACCCATTACGGAGGATAACTGTATGATGATGAAATTGTAATTGTCTGTTTGCCTTTCCTTTTTAGGTACCAACTGCTCTTTTATAGAGGCCATAGCTAGAGGATTTTTTCTAAATTGATGTTGCCAGATTGTTTTGCATGAAGCCCAACATGCTGATGCTAATTAGAGGTTAGTTAAGGAAGTTCATGACTAATATTGGGTGCAAATAGACAAATGACTGAATCTTTGCTGTGTTGAATAAATGCGCTAATGATACTCTGCTAAAGTTGATTCATGTTGACGTCGTGCTTCGTTCTAATGTTCGTGATCTTTGCTTTGATGAAGTCTTATTGAGTTGCCATATTGTGACTTTATTGATGTGTTTTCTGGTATTGAGACTAATAAACTTGCTAGTAGAGTGTAAATAATAGGGAATAAATCTCATAAATCTTACTAAATCGAGTGTGGTTATTCATGGCTGAAAGGTCATGTTGTGTTTAAATTCTTGTTAATGCAATTAACTAACTTGATTGATTCGTTTTTGTGAATATTGATGAGGTTATTGATCTAGTGATTGATATGCGGAATAGATATCTCATCTTAAGGTGTCGCCAAAAGGTTAATTGGCCTAAAACGAGTCCCAGAGTAAGTAAATTACCTAGGGCAGGTGGCGTTATCAGAGGTGCACATGAGGACCATGTAGTTATATAATGTGCACATATATGTTGAAGACATGTGTAGACAACAATGAGAATTATAGCTGGATCTTGGGTAGTAGACAATTGAAATGTGAAATGTGTGTAATCGTTTTTCAGCCAGTAAAGTTTTGTCACATGACTTTTGTCTCACAAATCATATATGTTGCTTTGGCCACTGTGAATAATGCATCTATTTATGTGATTCTCATATAGGTACCGTAGGAGAGGGAGGAGTCAACCTCCAGTGTACCGTCCAAACCTCAGTCCATGGAAGAAAGGAATGTAATTAGGACGTTTCATCTGAATATGCAAACAATACAAGATTTATGTCGTCAATTGGAGCCCGGTCTCATGTCTCAAAACACTAATCCAACTTGCATGGCACCGATTGTGAGACTCATGGCGGTACTACACTTTCTGGCTATGGGGTCCTTTCAGTATTCAGTGACAAGGGGCCAGATGTAGCAACATTTAGAATTGCGACCCGCAAATTGAGAGTCAGAGCGACTCGCAATTTGCGAGTTGCAATTCTGAATGTTGGATGGTGCCCCTGACACCATCTGCGATTCGCAAGTGGATTGCAAAGGCCCACCTCATGAATAATCATGAGGTGGGTCGCAATTTGCGACCCCCTTGTGAATGGTGGCCCTCACAGGGAAGGTGGCCTGCTGCAGACAGCAGACCACCATGTCTGTGACTGCTTTTTAATAAAGCAGTTTTTTTTTTGTAATGCAGCCCGTTTTCCTTAAAGGAAAATGAGATGCATTACACAAACGAAAAATGAAACGTTTTCATTTCATTTTTGGACCACTGCCTGCTCTGAAAAAATGTTTGCAGTGCCATTCACAACAGGGAAGGGGTCCCATTGGGACCCCTTCCCTTTTGCAAATGCGTTACCACCCATTTCAAAAGGGTGCAATATGCAGTTGTCCTACATTTCACTGTGACTCGCAATTAGGAAGGGAACACCCCTTCCTAATTGCGACTTGCAAACCCGTTTTGCCATTCAGTAACCAGGTTACCGAATCGCAAAACGAGGTTTGTGCATTGTGATGTGCTTGTTGCATTAAATTCGCTGTTTGCGACGTGCAAAAAGCTTTCTACATCTGGCCCAAGATCTGGTGGTATGTCACAACCTATGTTCAGTGGTGTTTAAAAAGATATGCTATCAGCAATGATTAAACACATTGACAGCTATATCAGGTTCCCCAGACGTGAGGATTTAGCCAATGTGAAGGTTGACGCCTATGGATTTGGTTGCCTCCCTCATGTGGTGGGAGCCACTGATGACACCCATATTGCATTAGTGCCACTCTATGCTAGTGAACAAGTCTATCAAAACAGGAAGCACTTCCATTCTATCAACATGCTATTTCTCTGCTTGCCAGATTTGTAGATTTCAAATGCCTGTGCTCGGCTTCCCAGGATCAAATCATGATTCCTTTATAATGTGTAACAGTGCCATACCCCAGCTGATGTCACAACTGCAACCAGAGAGAACCCTGCTTGTTGGCAAGTGACACCTGTCCTAACTTTGCGTGTGCAATGTCAGGTGCTATGATCAGGAAATGTGTGACTCATTGTAGCACTTATGTCTCATTACAAAACAGGAGACTCAGTATATCCGCTCCTGAAAGACTGGAGAAGCCCTCCTATACTCACCCAGGAAGATGTGTCAAATCACAGTGGCCTGCTGCATGCTCCATAACATCATCCTACAAAGGAATATCCCTTACATCACAGAGCAGGGAGAGCCTGAGGTGCCATTGGTTGAAAATCCTGAAATGCCAAATGATTATTATAGTGGTGAAGATAAAGGAGCTGACTTGCGACAAGATTTCATTGACAGCTTATTCTCATGAGGGTAAGTATGTCATGTCAAGTCATGACTTTGACTGTTCAATGAACCCTTGTTGTGATGATGTGAGGAGTATCTTTGTTTAAATGTATTAGGAGGCTGAAGCTCTGGCAAAATTTGGCAAAGGGTGTTTGTTGAGGAAGCTTTCGACATTCACATTTAGTAAATTTTGCTTTTTTATGTCAGAAATTTGTCATGGACTGCATTTTCCAGACGTTTGCTGTGTGAAGTGTGTCATATGTTTGGTTTCATAACCATACTCTTTGATTTTGTGTTTGTTTAGGTACCTTTACCACAGCATTTTCATTTGGACATTACAGAATTGTGACATTGGCAGGTATATGATGCTTTCAGGTCATACAAAGTGGACATGGACTGTTCATGGGAATGTATGTCACAGAGCGTGGGTATAGAAGACCTGTGCCAAGACAACTTGCACAGTGATAGGATGGGAGTTAAAGAGACTCCATTGGACTTGTTCCTCGTCATGTGGTGGCCATTATGCATTATGTGTGTCATCGTGTAGTCAGAACATATGTGGTTGTAGGCCGAATTCATGTTAGTTTTACTACACATTGGCTAAACACTCTTTTTGTATAAACTATATGAAGCTGTTGATGTGTTTCATCACTGTATGCTGAAGTGCCTGTGGCACATCACTGACATTTGTTTGTCTCATTTCACCAGATGCAGAAGCACTGGATTGTAATGTCCCTGTGATCAGGAACCGTTCTACTGTCCTGTATACGAATCTTGCATTATATGATGTTGGATTCCTTTTGTGAGGTAGGCCATATGGCTTCAGCTCATAACATCAACCAGATTCATTGTTGCCTATTCTATGGGACAATGTCTGATTTATCTCGTCCATCCATGTTCTGGAGGTCCGTACCTGTAAATTTGATCACGTATACAATACGAATCAATCAGGTTTGATTTTCTATGTTTCTGACATCTTGACAGCTTATGGTTTGGTTTGAACTATGTAATAAAAATATTCTTATACGTGACACTTATATGTACGTGTTGGTGTGGCATGGTTGTGATTCTGAGCTAAACATTGTGTACATGCAACGTATCCATGCTTTCACAAGTAGCTTGTTTTGTCATTGTATAGTTCACATGGTCCTACATACCTACATTGCTAAATGTGAACTTCACTACAGCAGAGAATGTGTTTGTGACTTGTGAATTTATTAAACTGTTAAAGGTGATGACATGCTTTGCAAAATCCAACATAAATAAAGAGTGAAGTAGTAGTCATTGTGAATGAAACTATAGATGTAGATGCCAAATCATCTGAATTTCAACGTCCAGATTACTCCTCCCATCAGAAATAGGAAATTGTCCAGAATTAGTCCACAGAGAGAATATGTGACACACAAAGGAGGACAATAAGGTTGAGGTTTCTTGCTGCAGTGGTGGGTGTCTTGCCATCGGGACCTCTTGAATAGTTGCATGCATGTCCCCACTTGCAAGGGCAGGGGGTTCAGCTGCTGCCTAAGCAGGGGTGTCTGATGGTGTTACTTTCTCTGGCAGGACCTCCCTTCCTATGTCTGTGGCAGATGTATATGGGCGTGATGTAGTCGAACCACAGGAAAGGGTAGATGGTGGTGGAAAAGCCCTGCTCAGGGTTGTATGGATGTCCATCATATGGTTATGGGCCTCCATCTGTTGACACACTTCCCTCTGCAGCTGCTTAGCTTCCCAAAGTTTGGCAACTCCGGTTATGACTTGCACTTCAGGATCCAGGACTAGGGACACAAGATTGTACTAACTGTGCTATCATACAGAGGTTGGGGGGTATATTGATGGCTGAGATGTTGTAGGAGCTGGGGCGGGAGGTGTTGATGTGGGCACAGTAAGATTCACTGTTGTCGTTTGACCAGGTTGACCAGATATGCCAGGTCCACCATCCACGCCCACATGTCCAGGAGTGTTGTCATCCCTGATGGCTCCACCTGGGGGTGGGTTGGGAGTCTATTCAGTGGACAATGACTGCCCAGTAGCAGTGCCAGTTTTACCTGTTGAGGAATAGAGTACATTGTTTTTGGTGGAAATGTGGAATCTATATCCAAATGTTTTGTGTCACAGTAAGTAGAGACCAAGGAAAATGTTATTAGGTAGGGTATCCTATTGTGAGATATTTCCATGGTATTGAAGTTGTTGACAAGACATTTGTAGCGGTTGCAAACACTATTAGGATTGAGCGACTCATTCGATGTGCTGAAAAGTTGAATTTTGGATTAAGGAATGAACATGCCATCTAACAAGCAGTTAATCCAGCACAGTGGAGAAAATGAGTATTTGAAAATCCCAAGGCTTAGTTGTGTCAGATACAGGTGAACATACAGCTTGGTTGTATATGTAGCAATAGACATCATGTGAGTAGTGCAGAGTCAATGGGTTATCTGCTACTTCCAATCGGCTGAAGGAGCCTAATGCCTTATAACTACTCGATAACACTGGTAAGATGTCATTTATGGCATCAATAGTCTCATTTGGGGTTACCAGGACAATATCAAGCTAGGTAGACAGAGACGTCTCAGAGCTACGCTTGCTATGTAGATTGCTCAGTCTATGATGAGGGAACATCAGTTGGGAAATGGATAACCAGTATCTTTATGCAAGAGCACAATGGTCTCTTGTTTTGAGTTACAGAAACAGGGCCTCGTGGTAGTTGTAGTCATGTCATCTCTCTATTTCCCAACACTTGTCAAATGGTTAGTCTGACGTACCTGTTGCCACACTGCATTTAGGTTGGACTATATATTTACATGTCACATATGAAGGATCCTGGCATGATCTTTTGACATTAAAACACTTACAGACCCCATTCCAACATATACCATGAAGGGAGACTGATACATGTGATGTTATGTACAACAATAGACATTGACAATCTACCATCTATGATACTTTGGGTATCACATGTTAGTCAAGTAGATGAACAACACAATGGCAAAGCTGAGATGTGAGCATACAGTACATTGATGTTTTGTGACAGTTTTTGTTGTGTAACTACTGCGCTCCCTCAGTTATACCTGTCAAGCTCCCAGGATGCAGGATGGCCAAGACCTTCTCCTCCCTGAGAAAGAGTTGTAATGGGGAAGTGGGAGGCCCACCACCACCAGTCTTCAGGGACTCCACCTGTTACCTGGAGGCCAGGGAATGCAACTTCCCCCTCAGGTCATTTCACTTCTTCCTCCTTTGTGCGTAAGGTGGTGCCTACAGTATTCACTCTGTTGACTATTCTTTGCCACATTTCTATTTTCCTACTGAAAGGAGTATGTTGGACTTGGGCTCCAGATAATTGTGGCTCTACTCTTATGATGTTTATCCACCATGACTTTCAACTCATCCTCTGAAAAATGTGGATTTTTGTGCCATGACTGTAAATTAACGTGGGTGACAGTGACTAACTGAACAAGACAAGCGATATTGGGAAAACAAATTAGAAGAACTGTGTAAAAGGTGTTAAATGGGATGGAAAAAGGGCTGTCTTATGTTACAAAAATGAAAAACTGAGATGTGGTATCTGTCTTGCTGTGCTGCAGTTGAGAGGCAAAGGACCATGGTCTTGGATGAGACGTGTTTTATAGTATGATTTTCAGGTGTGCTGAGAGCATACCACAATGCCAACCGCCATCAGCTAACTGCCGCAAGGGGGCTGCCATTTCAACTGTGTATTTGTAATTGACTTGGTTGTTGGCCATGGCCATGATGGTGATGGAGTATTCACCGCCATCATTGCAGCCCACAGCAATGTTAATGGGCAGCATGATAATGATGGGGTCGTGGTACATCGTAATACAGAGGTCTGGAGGTCTGGAGACCACCGGTGAAGGGTTCTTCTTCGGACTGCGGTGGATTGGCGATCCGACCGCCAAACTCATAATTGGGCCTTTAGTCTCCTGGACAACATCCAAAAGATTTGCTCTAAATAAATATTCAATAAGTGGCTGGATCAAGAAAAATGACATTCTAAGCCTTTATCAAGCAGGTTTTAGGGAGAAAACAGGAAGTGTCAACCACGTCCTTAGATCCCTCATGATTAAATGGAAGACAGTAGACATTGTTGGGAAAACCATTATGTTGTCTTTGTTGATCGCAGACGCACATTTGACCTGATTCCCAGAAATCTTTGTCAAGTTGAGAGTTTTAATACACCTCCGTGAAGACAATTTTTCTCAGGTAAGGTGGGGCACGAAGGGCTACTTTAGATACAACATCAGTATTGACTAAAGTGTTCACCATGGCTGCGTCCAAGCCTCTACTCTATTTCTTCCCTTTATCAATGACTGTTTTAGCTTTTTGTCCAGTTTTGAAAATTATTTGCTGAAACTAGCTAGGGCGAGTGTTCCGACCCTGCTCTTGCCAATGACACTGTGCTCATTTCTAAATCCCCAAAAGGAGTCCAAACCTTTCTTCTTAAGTTTTCCATTTTTTGTGACACACATGTTGGAAGCCGCTCAAAAGACTAAATGTATGTGTTTCAATTGTCAGAAGCAATTTAGTGGTAAAATGAGTTGGGGGAGATTTACTTTGAAAGAGTCAACAAATGTAATAATTCGAAAATTAGGCTAACTGACTAATTTGTGGATGTCACAAATCACAAAAAACTCCCTTCCCATACAATACAGGTCTTTGGACGTTCTTAATTTTGCTAATCGCCCTTCTTTGTATTCAATTTCTACTGCAATCTCAATTTATGAAGCCCAAGCAATCAATGCTTCTCTTTGCAGTGCTGAACTTTGGGGGTCACAGTGATGTGATAGACCTGGTGATTACAGAGAGCAAATTTTTAAGGTCTTACTCAATTTTGCAAATAATACTCCTCTGCTACTTTAAGACTAGATCTTGCATTGAAGCATATCCAAAATGAGGCCTATAAAATATTGCATTTGTATTTAGTGTGTTGATGAGTTAAGCTAATTTAGAAATTAGCTTCATGATATTATCACCTGACCTCTAGCATTGAAAGTCCCCAGGCAAAGTTATATCAAGAAGTCCCTACTAAAACTGAAGCCTGAGAAACTACTGGTATAATCCATCTTCCTTACCTCTAACCCCAGTCGCCAGAGTGAAGGCCAGAGGGAAGGCAATGTAAAATTTTCTGTGGTGCTACCCACTTTATCACAAGCATTTTGGCACCATAAAACTGTTTTAAGTATGAGGAAATTTTAGAGCCCTCACCACTTATAAGACCATTGGATTTGAAGTTTAGTTATGATGTTTTGCCACAAACTAAATTTTCATTTACTTGGAGCCTCAATACGAGGCTGGCAATCTCAAGACCACTAGCCTCATGGTGGCAGTCAGACGGCCGCACTCCAGGTGGCCCGACTGCCACATTATGACCCTGGTGGTCAGACCGCCAGGGGACTGCCGCCACCACCAGAAACATGGTTTGTGGAGGGGTGGTGGCAATCAGAGTCATGGTCAGCTATGGCAGTGCTGAGTTCAGCACCGTCATGCTGATCATGAGTCCAGTTTCTACCAGACTTTTCATGGCGAGGACCCTGCCATGAAAAGGCTTGTGGAAACCCTGTCCTGGGGGTCCCTGCACTGCCTACAACCATATTGTTAGCAATGCAATGCCCCCCTGCCCAGCACCCTTGGAATACACACTCTCTGCTGCAGCAGACAGTGTGTATTCTGAGGGTGCTGGGAGCCCTCCCTGTGTGGCGACATTAGGCTAGGCTCCATGAGGAGCCAAGGCCAATGCCGCCACATGATTTCCAGTGGGTGACTGGTGGAAACCTCTGATTTCAGAGGTTTCTGCCAGTCAGCCCAGTGGAAACCTCATAATCAGCCCAGGGGGGAGACCGCCAGCTCTCCTCTCCACAGGGCTGGCACGACAGCCTTGTAATGAGGCTGCCATCATCATCTGTCATCTTTTATGCCACATGGTAGAAAAACCGAAGGAACATTTAGGGCCTCATTATGAGTTTGGTGGTCTTTTGGCAAGACTGCCACAGTGGCGGCTGCCAAAAGACCGCCATGTTGGCTGTCATACTACCTCCGTGTTAAGAGTCACACAGCAAAGTCCGGAAAAATCCAGCCAAATGTCTGAAACTGCCAGGACACTGGGGGGCAGGAGAGAGGCGGTCCCACCACTAGCACCGCCAGCCTGCCAAAAAACCTCTGATTATATTATGATCCACAAATCACAATAGCGGTTCTTCCATGGTGGAAAACCAATGGCGGTGTGAACCGCAGCAGTCTGTGGTCACATCAGTATAGTGGATACCACATAGGATAATTTGAAAACCCCACACCTGATACATATCCACACACCTGACACACCTACACACTGCAGTATAAACCACACCCCTTCACACCCCACAATCCTTTGCAACAAAAACACCAAACACAGCCAGATAAAATCCACTCAAAAAATATTACAAACCATACAATAGGCATCCCTACACATTTCACCTAGCACTCATCCCACACCTGCACAACACACACAACACTCACCTGCACAACTCACACAACACAAAAATGACTACCCCACACGATAGACACCAGCCATCACCCACTCACATCACAGCACCCACACCTCATCACCAATGTATTTTCCTTTCCATTTCTTCTACCTCACTGTCTCGCCCAACACTACCATGTCCCCACAAAAACATCTATATTTCACTGATGATGAGTTGAGGGTCATGGTGGACGAAATTATCAGAGTAGAGCCACACATATTTGGAGCACAAGTCTAGCAAACCTCTATTGCCAAGAAAATTGAGTTGTGGAAAAGGATAGTCGAAAGCGTAAATTCTGTGGACAGCCATCTACGCACAATGGAGGACATCAGGAGGAGGAGGGCCTCAGGGGGAAGGTCAGTCCCATGGCCGCCAGGCATCAGCTGGCGGTCCTCAAGACTGGCGGCGGGCCCCCACCTCCCCCCAAGTTTCACATCATGGGCTGTCCAAGACCATCCTGCATTCTGAGGGCCTGACAGGAATACAAGTGGGAGTGGAATCAGGTAAGTCACTACACCATTAATGTAACCAAAACGTTTTGTTTTGCATGCTCATTGATCACCTTTGGTCACCTCAACAACCAAGCCACCCACCACCCCTGTGTACAAATGTCCAAATACCCCTCTCTGGCATGCCTATTGTCAACTAGGCTCACCTGGGGACACATTGCCTGTGTATAGCATGGGTAGTACAGGGACTAACAGCTCTACACCTCCCAGGCAGCACTGTTCCACCTTTAAGAAAACCAGAACAGTCGGCTACAATTAAAATAGCCTTGCATATGAAACTAACAATCAATTCAATACACCTGAATGCTCCACTATTGTACAGTCTATGGCAATGACATGAATGCTATGGCCTACTACCAGTACTATTAGAAGCAACATACAGCTACAGCTCTATTTCCTACTAAACTGGCCCTTGAAATGACTATCCAAACAATGCCATGTACTCACCTAGTGGGAAAACAATATAGGAGGTTGGCTGTACTTGCAGAATACCCATACAGAGACCCAGGTTAAATGGTAACTCCCATACTGTTGGCCAGCTCTGTCACCATAGTACGTTTTGCAGCTGTTAGTTGACTCAATGATGCTATACACCTTACTAGGAGATAACTTTACATTATCATGCCTTTACTCAGACAAGATATGTGTCAATGAACAGTCAGGTACTCAGAGATCTTGCATGGTGTATGCAATTGGAAATCTCTGTGTCCCACATCCCTCTAACCCAGATTTGGAAGAAGGTGTAATTGTCCTATCAGGGCATCATGTAAAGGCTTTGTGTGCATGTCACATAGAATGTCTAGTTGTCAAACTTTGGTATCACCTGTTGCATTACTTTCAACAACTGTGTGTTCCACTTCTCCTACTGGTAACCTTGCCAGTGTCAACATGGAGAGAACAAAAGAGACTGCCACTACCCCTCTGGATGAAGACCCCAGTGAGGAAAACACCCTTGGATGTGTGGACCTTGACGACGAAGCGGGCCCATCTGGGACATCGGGTCAGTCAACAACTATCAGCCTCATCCTGCCCACATCAAATCCTCCCAGCCCTGTTGCATTAACATCACAGGCAACCATTTCTCCCACACCTGTGTACCAAAGGCAGTGTCTTCCATCTTGTGCCCCCCACTACAGGTACCTCAGCCTTCTGTTGTGAATCCAGACAATGATGGACCTACCACCAGTGGGAGTGAGAAAACTGTGCCCAGGGCACAGGCACTTTGGGATAGGGTGTGTGGGAGGGATGGTGTCAGCTACAGGATGGATGCTCATAGAGACATACCTGGTCAGGGCACAATCTCCCAAGCCTATGGAGGTTATCACCAATCTCAAGGGATGATGGGCCAGGTACTTACCATGATGGGAGAGATCAGATAGCTACAGAGGGACAACCACCTGGAAGTCATGCAGCAGTGGCAGGCCCAAAATGCCCACTTAGCTACCATTGCAGGGGTGCTGAGAGACATGAATACCACCCTGAGTGGGTTTTGTACCTAACATCTGGCCTCTTCCACTAGCAATGAAACATCACACCCATCTACATCTGTGGCAGCTAGTGGAATGGAGGCCCTGCCAGGGGACGGGTATGCCTCAGAAACCCCAGTCTCTGTAGCTGAAGAACCCCCTTCAAACATGGATGTCCTCCCAAACATTCAGGAGGAGAAGATGCCAAGACCAAAACCACTGCCAGGAAGTAAACCTCGACTGATTGGTTCCCCTTGTGTGCGACGATGTTGATTGTTCTGAGACCTATCTCCATTTACTTATGGTACAAGGACATTGGACGTGTGTCCTCAAATGTGGGAGCAGCTACCCTGATGATTTATCCATCATGACTGAACCCTTCACTGTTTACTTTGTGTTCTGTTCTGTTTCAATTCACTCATTGTGTTGTACACTCCCCAATAAATACCACTCAACCACAGATCATGTATTAGAGTAATTTATGAACCATATACAACTGTTATGTATAACACCTCTTGCACAAAAAAGTTTCTCTAAAATGTAAAACCTTTGTAATGTGCCACAAAAATGTACTGGTTAAACCAGGCTAGATTTTGCATTGCCTGATAATTATAGACATAACTCAAAACAGCTGTAATTCACTTCCCCACAGATAGGTTGGGAGAATGCCAAGGATCACACAGTGAAGTACTGTTGCTAACTTCAGAGTTACAGCATAGGTGTCATGCACTATTTAGCCCACAGATTTCTGATGTTAGGGACATGTCAGTCATACACTATCCCAGGCGGCAAACATTGTTTCAATATCATCAGACAAAGCCTAATCACATACCCACACCATAGCTCCTAAATGACCATACCACATGAAACAGAAAGAGCTCAGAACAAATGACCCCATTCATGGAACCTTCCAACTCACCATGGTCCGGTATCTGTAGGCTTGCCACTCACCTGTGTCAGTCTTCAGACACATTCACATTGGTCTGCAATGAAGAAACACACTGACAGCAACATACAAGTTTGATTTTAGCAATACAACTCATTAATATGTTAGAGGGTATGGATAGCACATGATGGCATTTTTCAGAAACAAATAAACACACACATGGCACCATAGACCCAACATCCAATGCCAAACAGGTCTTAAGTGTTGGGTGAAATAGGACACTACCATCCCACTGTCCTGGCAGTCTGAGCATAGACCTCACACACAACAAAGCTCAAGCCTGACAGTACCTGGTTCAGACCATGACCATCTCAATTGTCAGTCTGCAAATCCCATCTGCCTATGACACTGGCTGATATTGACAAATGAGGATGAGCCTGCTCACTTGATCTGCAATTTGTAATTGACAAACATAAATTAAAGGCCACATTGATGCATAAACATTAAACAGCTAATTCATACATACATGTGACTCATATTGTGCATTGTGAAAAACTTGGATCATGTTGATCAAATGACTGGACAGTACATCATGTAACAATCTCCTTTCAACAACTGAGTCATGGGCTTTGGAGCTACTTATGACTTCTCTGATGGTCATACTAAGATCCTTATCAAACATCCCTAACCTCACCAATTCATCTTTATAACTCTAACTATATCACATCACATACCTAAAATCAGGTGACATACTGATTGATTAGATCAGCCCTGATGCCTCCAACTTCATCCTCACCATACTCATCCTCACTTGGCAAATTTGCATTCTTACCCCATGGAACTGCTGGCTCCCTCTCATCTGGTATGAATGGGATTTGATGTCTCCGGGATAGGTTGTGGAGCATGCAGCAGGCAACAATAATTTGACATACTTTGGTGGATGAGAAGAGGAGGGCTCATCCAGACTTATCAATTCAGCGGAATCTTGCCTTCAGGAGCCCAAAAGTCCACTCCACAACACGCCTTGTCCTCCCGGTGGTCCTTATTGAAGCAGACTTCCCCTGGCATGGTTGGGCACCTCACTGGTGTAGGTAACCAAGGATGGTTTGGGTAGCCAGAGTCCACTGTAAGGAATAGTTACAACAAGCCAAACATAAATCTTGGACAGCCACATATCTGATTGCAGATATAAGTTACAGACACACATGACAAATGTGACTTACCAACGACCCAGGCCCTCTCTCTGTATTGTCGTGTCATCAGCAGTGGGATATTGCTGTTCCCCATGATGAAGGAATCATGGACTGACCCAGGATCCCTTACAGAAACTTGTGAAATGTAGAGGTCAGTCAAAGAGACCACTTAGACATTAAGGGAGTGGATGTTTTTCCTGTTCCTATACACCTGTTCATTGGCATTAGGGGTAACCAAGTCTACATGGGAGCCATCTATGGCTCCAACCACATGTGGAATGTGTCCCAGAGCATAGAAATCAGCCTTCACATGGGCCAAATATTCACGTTGTGGAAATCAGATGTAGCTGTCTAGGTGTTTCAAAAATGCAGACAGTACAGCCTTGAAGACCAGACTGAACATGGACGGAGATATCCCTTAAGTTAGGGCCACAGTATTTTGAAAGGAGCCTGTGGCCAGGAAGTGGAGCACCTCCATTACTTATAAAATTGGAGGTATGCTATAGGGATTAGGAATGGCAGGCACCAGATCTGGTGCCAACTGAACAAGAAATCCATGATTGCATGCCTATCCAGGTTGTAGATCTGAATCACATATCGCTCCTCCATGGTCTGCAAGTCTGCTAGTGGACGGTACACTGAAGGTTGTCTCGCTCTTCTCATGCCAGGGTAACTCATTGGTAGAAAACCAGTAAATATATGTGTGTCACTCAATCTGTACAGGATATGTGTGGTCACAACTACATCACATATGATGCTAAATATTTAACCGAGAAACTGTACATATGTTGTACACAGCACATATCAAGGCAAACAATGGCTGGTAACTGCATTCACATCCCCTAACCCCTTCCATGTTTTTGAAACAGAGAAAAATGTCACGGAAAATCTTTGTGACATTAACTTTCTTTACATGTTGCACATATTTGGTACACTTAAATCATTTTCAGATTGTCATTACTCTCCGGACAATACTATTACATGTACATAACTCAGGATACATCAAATTTACATCCTGTAGATGAAAAATAAACATTTCAATATTTTTGCTTAAAGACAGCAGTGAACACGATGTCATAGATATGCTTCACAGCTTGTAACGCTACTTTCAAAACTTTTTCATTCAGATATAAGCCTTAAAATGGCAGCTGCCTGACCTACTGTAGTGGACATTAGGAAGTGACCTAACTCCGCCGGCGGATGTCGTCATGGCAGTAGGCAGGTATACTGTAATTGCGGTAGACATTGCCATTGGAACACATTGCTTCCTTTGGCAGTCTTGAACCAATGGCAATGTCCACTGACGGTGATGGTCTTCTATGTGGTGGACGTGACCGCCATCTCATCCTTCTTCTCTCACTTGACTCGTGACACTGCTGTCAGCAAGACCTACACAACCTGAGCTGCTGTGCACTGCCTCTGAAAGCAACCATGCCATGTCCTGCTGTTGATAGGGCCCCTGCCTTCTTGGCAGAAGACCTGGACAAGGTTGTGGAGGAGGTCCCACCTATGTATTCGCAGCTCTATGGTGCACCAGAGAAGGAGGAAAGTGCAGTGCAATACCAATGTTTGAATTGTTGAGTGTATGATGATGTTCAGGAAATGTGGTTGATTGAAAGATTGAGGGTATATGTGTGGGTAGTTGGACATGTACACATGTGCATAGATGGATTTTGATTCCTGCGACATAGTAGAGAGGGCAAGATGTATGTACCCTAAGCCACCTACATCCAGGATTACATGATAATTTACTGTGGTGTTAAAAATATTTGGACAGATTTACCATGTTTAGGGATATGCTTGTGGTCTCGTTATATGTCTCAAGCTGACACCTGGTGCTGGATGTGAATGTTGTATACCTGTCTCAGTGTCACACATGAACTTTAAAAATAGGTACACTGTTCCAATCAAAGCAATTACACCAGGAGACCTGCAATCTCAGGAGCTAAAACCCTCAAGCATCACATTGGATGGCTGGCATAATCATTAGGAAATGCTCCTCACCAGGCTGGCGCTACAATGCCTAGTGGGCACCCCAGTAAAGGGGGGCTCTCAGCCAAACTGACGTGATAGCTACTGGTACGTTCAACTATCCAATCGTAATGCTCAAAGTCACCACCAAAAAAGTGATAAAAAAGATTAAAATTGGTTATTCATCCACTAAACACCATCATTTAATCAGTCTGAAATAACAAGGATGAAGACCAAGGTTAAAAATAGGAAGGTTTGAAAGAGAAAATGAGGATTATGCTTAAAGTCTTTCGAAGGTGAAAAATCTAGTGGAGGGTCCTTAACATTAAAAGGACCTCTGTTCACTGGTCGACATGTTTCGCGTCTGTTGGTCCAGCCGGATCCATTGACGCTTCATCAGGACCTATACAATTCAATAGTGGGAGTGAGTATCACAAACAAGGATACATAAATATCCGTCACTTACATTAAAGTTAACTGGTTTACACAGGTAACCGACCCCTAGTCGAGATCAGGTTCCTTGGGTGGTGCGTTTCAGGGACACAAGGTGACAAGAATCATCCCTGGTCCAGATTGTTGGACCTATCCTCGGAAACGCGTGTTCACCCCACTTGTTTTGGTATAGTGCATGTGGACATGACATTCTCTCCTTTTCTGTGTCATCCATGCAGGTCAATGCCCATCAGAAAAAGGGGATTTGGTATGCCATTGCCATGAAAGTGCAGACCCTGGTGTTCCACAGCCGGGGTAGCACTCACTGTAGGAAGTGTTGGGAGGACATGAGATGCTGGGCCTGGGAGACAACAGAAGCCCATTTGGGAATGTCCTCCCAAGGAGGAAAGGGTGCCCTTCGGACCTTGACCCCCTAATGGCTCGCATATTGGCGGTGGCCTACCCGGAGTTGGATGGGCATTTGAGGGCAGCACAGCAGCCACAAGGGGTTAAATACAGACTTAACATATTTTCAACCCTTTACCAGGTTACTGTATGAAGTGAAATATTCTAAGCTCAGACTATGTGGTAAGTGCAAAGGCTCAAAAATCTCCAAGGAGCACATAGATGTACAGTCTCCAACATTGGTACACAGGTGTGTACATTCTATGGTGTATAGGGACAGATTACTCACCTAAGTTGTCCCCTCTGTACAGAAGCATATGATGATGCACATATGACTGTGTCATATGTGTACCACTATACAGCTTTTCTTACCCTGCTGGTTGTTCTTTCCCACCAACTGAACAATATCATGATGGGGAGTTGTCCAGGTCTTTGCCCTCTATCCATCCCAATGTCCCTTGATCCATGTCCATGTGCAGCACGGAGTCTGATAATTGGAATGAATGAAATTAAATGAATTTCTGATGAGCGACAGCATCATGTGAGGCTGTGATGTCCATCTGACATTTTACATGCCAGACTTGCAAAACTTGTTCTCAATTATTATAAGGTTTACCCCCTTGGTAAGTGAGGGATGTACATCAGCCTATGTAATTTGTTATCTGAGTGGACATCCTACATGTAGGTAACCTATTGGATCGGATCACATAGACTGATTTCGGAGCTATGAATGCTAGTGCCATGTTCATGTTCTGTAGCTGTGAAATGGCTACACAACTATTCCATTAACCATTGTGTTATAGGCATGATAAATAGGCCAAGACATCCTGTACACAGTTACAATCTTAACTGGTTTTTGCCAACATCTGTACATTGTAAGATTCAGTCATCAATCCACATTGTAATGACTATTCAACATATTTTCTAGTGCTATTTTGGATACATTTTGAGTACTTGTTGTATGGAAAACTATTGTTTGCATTGACTACATTGTGGTGCAGCTGTGGAGGTCCATGTGGGTGGAATGGTTTGTGTAGTCAGATATTTGGGTTGCATCAAGGTGTATGTTCCTGTCATGGTAGACTCAGATGTGGTTTGTGTCTCAGGTATTTTCCCAAACAGTTGCAGGGCCAGCCATGTCTGATTTGTGGATGGTGATATTGCCACTCAGTCATTTGGTTCTTGATAGAATAATAGCATGATACATTGAGCTATATGCCATCTTCATGCACATGACAGGTGTCTATTGTATTGAAAGATTAGTTATACTACCTGTGAATGTGTGTGGGTGAATGCTCTGAGATAATTAGGCCCTTATAATTGCCCTTATAATTGTGCCATACTTTGTTTTCAGGAGGACAATGACTTACATGACTTGGTCCACAAATTATGTAACATCCTTTCCTACATAACAATTGGTACATGTATAGGTGAAATGTGTTCTGACTATATCATATTCAGAATTTTGATATGCTAATTAGAGTAGTTGGCTATTTGCAAATACCCTTGGTGAAGGTTGTGTACTCAGTGACATGAAGTGGGTCTCGCTTGTATGCAACATGCTGTCTTGTGTCTACTATAAAATGAGGTCACTTACCTGGTACATGGCATCAGGTCAAAATGTTAGTATGTGTTTAGTTTGTGTATGTGCTATGTGGAAATGTATGTTTCCACTAGCATGGTTTTTGGTTGACTATATTGCTGTGGATAGGGACCCAGTATCATGTGTCCAAGTCACCTTGGAATGGACTGGTTGCTGTGATAGCTCTATTGATATCATGGTATTGGAGGTGTGATATAGGTAGCTTAGCTGGTGTGTGACAAGGTTTTATTGAGGGTTAAACTTTGCACCTTGTTGTGACATGATGTTGCCATTAAACTGATTCTACCTGGGGGTGTTGTACAATTAGATGTGATGTTGCTGAGGTGTACAGTGTGATGTAAGTGGTATGTAAAGAATGTGATGAGCCTACCTGACTGTGTTTTCCAGCATCAGCATTGGCAGGTGAAGGAAACGGGGCACAGCCGAGTGGGGAAGCTGCTGGCCATGGGACCTCTATTCATGAGAACACAGACTGCGAGGGACCCAGTGGCTTGGAAGGTGTGGGAAGTGCCACAGGGGAGATTGGATCCTGTTCTTTATCTCCAGAATCCTCCTCCAGTGGACACTCCCTGGTGGTGGCAGACCCATCAGGGACCGCCCCAGCATTATCTCTGTCTGCCACCCCTCTTAGTATCACGCCCTCCCTGTAGCTCCCCACCTAGTTGGCCATGCCTGCTCACCCAAGAAGATGAGCATCTCCTTTGTAGCAGGCACCTCTGCCCCAGCCCCTGTCAGCCCTGCTGCCCTCAGTGAGGAGGCTATTTACCTCCTGAGATCTATCTCTGTGGGTCAGTTGACCATCGTGAATGCCACCCATGGACTAGCAGCTCAGATTCAACATAGTAATGTACTGGCTGGCCTACAAAGATTACTTCAGGCTCTGGCCTCCACACTGACAGCAGCCAGTCACCATTTGTCTACCATCCCCTTTCCACCTTCCTCTTCCCACTCTCAATACCCCCTTCCACAATGCAACCAAAGCACACAAACAGACAGGCATGCATCCACCTCAACAGCTAAGGGTACAGCAAACAAACCAAAGCACCACAAGACACACCACCAGCATACACATAAGCAACATACACATGCACACACCTCAACAGTCACAACCTGCCCTAACACCCCAACACCCCAGCATCACAGATACCATACCTGACACACCTGCAGACACCACACCAACATTCACAGATCCGGCCACCACACCCATCCTACATGCAGACAACACCCCAGCAGACCTGCAGACATCCACCCCAGTCATCACAACCACTGACACTCCTCCATGCAGCATATCCACCATACCTGCAGTCACCACCCCAACAGATAGCCACACACCCACAATGGTATCCCCCTCCACCTCCACCTCATCAGTCCAAGACACATAAATGCCACCACTCACCCACCCAACAGACACCCACAAACCCGCAAGGCATTCACACCAACACCTCATACAAGCTCTCCATCTCTCTCCTCACCCAAACCCTTTTGTTATGACCATCCCCGTGTATCTAAGAAAGCTTTCCTCTCGGAGTTAGACCTTTTCCCTACTCCTCCCCCAGTGACATCCCTAAATGTTCAGTTTCCTTCCCCAAGCAATCCCTTCCACCTTCAAGGTCTCCTCTAACCCCCTTGACAGTACCCATGCCTCTCACCCCGCCAAGAAGTCGACCCCTCCCAAGAAGAACCAACCCTCCCCAAGCCTAAACCTAAACTCCCCCTCCCAAGCCAAAGCCCAAATGCCTGCCTCCCAAGCCTAAGCCCAAACTGCCCCTCTACCACCACCCCCCCAGATCTTCCCTAAGGTACCTGTCTGCCCCTTGATGTCTCTACCTGTGGAGGCTTCATGGCAGACAGGAGTCAAGTTGGGGCACCATTATGTGCCTTTTGTGCACAATCTGAGGACTATGGACTGGCCTAGGGCCTTTGACTTGCATCTTATTTATTTACAATATATATTCTAACCAACCAGCTGGTTGTGTGTGAGTATTTGTGTGTGTATGTGTGTGGACAGTATGTGAGGATGTGTCCAGTGCTTTTTTCCCCCAGGGATAGGGTGTGTGTTGTCCGATGGGCATGTGTATGTAGCAGACATGTTGTTGTGTGGTGTTTGTGTTGCCATGTGTTTGTTGTTGTGGTGTGTGGCTTGTGTGTTTTGACTGTGTGGTTGTGCGAGTATTGTGCATGGTGTGGTAGGTACGATGTGATGTGTGTGCCGATTGGTAAGTTTTATGATTGTGTGATTGTGTTTATTCGTTCCCTGTTGGTTGTACATTGTGTTGTATCCATGATGTGTCCCTGGCTAGCTGTATGTGAGTGTGTGTGTCAGTGTTATGTTACGTGTGACTGTTGCTCTTGCATCCCCTTCCCTCTGGTATGTTATGTAACTGTACAAAATTTAACAATATACAACTGCTACAAGTAAGTGTGCGTGTACTTATGGTTGTCGTTGTCATCGTCGGTGAAGATTCTGTTGTCTTTCGGTGAGCAGGAGCAGCGGGATGACGTCTCGTTCAGGTTCTATGGCAGCTCCGGATGAGTGTGGCTTTCTGAAGGTGAGTGTCTCCTTTTATACGGTTCATTTCTGTCTGGGTTTCCTTTGTGGTCCAACCACGGCAGAAATCTTGGCGGTGTGAAACCTCATTATAGGTCCAATGGACACATGTTCTCTGCTGGCTTGCTGGTGGCTCACATCATCTGTGGCAGTCTGACCGCACTGGTAGTGCTGGCAGTGCTTTGGTTGTATTCCATTGGGATCACCAACATAGTCATAATTTGGAAGTCTTCTCCACCAGCCTGGTGGTTATCTGACTGCCAACGCCAACATGGCTGTCACAGGAATGGCAAACTCGTAATGAGGCCCTTAATGTTCTTATCCACTGCTTATTCTAGAACTAGGGCAAAATGGGCTGCTCCGCTATGTCAGATCATGGGCGTATTGGACAGGATAGATGAGGTCATTACAAAAACCGTAGAAATTCACACAGAAAACCAAAGGTTGAAGGATGATACAATTAGGTAAAAATGGCAGTTAAAACAGATAGGCCCTCATTACATCCCTGGCGGTCAGTGAAAAAGTGGCGGTAACACCGCCAGCAGGCTGGCGGAAACAAAAATGGAATTATGACAACGGCCAAAACCGCTCAGACAGACAGCCACTTTAACACACCGACCGCCATGGCGGAATCAACAAGCACCACAGGGGTAACCACCAGCAGCTAGCCGGAAGACAATTTACTGCCCACACTATTATGACCGGTCTATCTGCCATCTTTTCCGGGGCGGTACCGATGACACCAAAAGTGTTGGTGGAAACAGATTTCAGAAGTCAAAGGACTCACCTTTGGAGACTCAGGGAACAACCACAACGCCATGGAGCCCAAGCTACATATATTCCCATTGCTCGTCTACCTTCTGCTGCATTATGAACATCATCGCCGGCGAAGACAACCACGGTGAGTACTACTGCCTAGCACACAAGAGAGGGGGGAGGAAAAAGAGAGTGACACACACATGCAACACCCCCAACAGCATTCACACAACCAGATGCAATAACATTCCATATTCTCCCCGTATCCCTCAGGAATAATGCAAGGAAAAAATGATTTGAAGAAAGTGAGTGTAATACGACAAAATACTATGAATAAGTGCACCAAAATCCAAACGTATATACATATTTATAAATATAAGGACACTGCCCAATCCTCAATGTCTGTGGGCCACAAGGCCACAACACATAGGCCAAGGCCCTACCTCACTCCTGCAACAACACGGAGAGAACACTGCAGGGGCATTAGGTAGAAAATAATCAGGGGGACGGGGAATGGGTGGGGGCACCTCAGCCAGAAGATGGCACAATGCCACTGGTCCTGGATGGGGCTACATGCCCACTGCTTGGTCCTGGGGAGTGCAAGGCCACAGTCTCTCAAGTGGGTGGTTTGCCCACTGCTTAGTCCTGGGGAGTACAAAGCCACAGTCTCTCAAGTGGGTGGTCTACCCACTGCTTGGTCCTGGGGATTGCAAGGCTACAGTCTCTCAAGTGGGTGGTTTGCCCACTGCTTGGTCCTGGGAAGTTCAAGGCCACAGTCTCTCAAGTGGGTGGTTTTCCCACTGTTTGGTCCTGGGGAGTGCAAGACCACAGTCTCTCTAGTGGGTGGCTACTTCCACTGGTTCTGGAGGGGGCATTGCACCTAGTGTGCTTCATCCTGGGAAGGATGGGGTGAGTGGATGGCTTCTTTCACTGGTTCTGGAGGGGGCATTGTGCCCAGTGTGCTTCATCCTGGGAAGGATGGGGTGAGTGGATGGCTTCTTCCACCAGTTCTGGAGGGGGCATTGTGTCCAGTGTGCTTAATCCTGGGAAGGATGGGGTGAGGGAATGGCTTCTTCCACTGGTTCTGGAGGGGCATTGTGCCCTGTGATGCAGATCTTAGAGAGTGCAAGGTCGCAGTCTCTCACCTGGGTGTCTGACCCACAGGATTTGCAGGGCCCTGGCTGCACAACAGCCCATGGATGCAGGACTGCACACTGCCCACCGGCGGTGACGGCTGCTCAGTGGTGGCAGTGGCGGTGCTGGTGGCAGTGCTGGCAGTGGTAGAGGGAGGCCACAGCCCTTCCCCTGCAGCCTTGTACGGCTGACCACTGGGGCTACTGCTGCTGGCGGCGGTGCTGGTGGTGGTTCCGGCAGTGGTGGGGGAAGGCTCCAGCCTTTCCCCAGCAGCCTCAGACAGCTAAACCACCATGGTTGGTTGTGGGGGCTCCGAATGAGTCCCAGCACCACACCTCCTGTCATTCCTGCCTGCTGGTGCAGGCCTCTTGCCCTTCCTGTCAGCAGCCAGGGTTTGCCCCTTGCCCTTCCCTGTAGCAGCTAGGGGTGCCTCCTTGTCCTTCCTAGAAGCAGCTGGTGGTGCCTCCTTGCCCTTCCCCCTAGCAGCTGGGGGTGCCTTCGTGCCCTTCCTAGATGCAGCTGGTGGTGCCTCCTTGCCCTTCCTAGATGAAGCTGGTGGTGCCTCCTTGCCCTTCATAGACGCAGCTGGTGGTGCCTCCTTGCCCTCCATTGAAGCACCTGGTGCAGGCACCCTTTTAGTGTGGCTGCCCGGTGCCCAGGATCCTCTCCCACCTGCAGTATCTGTCAACACTACTGTGGCCGTGGACTGGGTGGCTGAGGTGGTCACCTGGGTTCTGACCACCCTGGCTTGACGTGAAGGAGGGGGGAATGGTAGGGAAGAGGTCAACGGTGGAGAGGAAAAGCTTCTTAGGGACATTGAGGTGGGAAGAGGGTGAAGGCTTGGGAGTGGAGGAAGAGGAAGTGATTGTAGGAAGTGTCTGCTGTGTTTGGGTGCTGGTGCATGGGCTGGATGCTATTGTGAGGTGGATGGCTGTTGGGTGTCTGAGTGCTTGCGTTTGTGTACTTTGGGAGGAGGGAGCACAGACACAGTGGGAGAGGACCCAGGGGACATGTGCATGGATGTGCCAGGGGTGCCTTCCAGTGAGGGGCGTGTAGTGATAGGCGTATTGGTGGTAGTGGATGAGGATGTAGTGCATGCAGGTGTGAGTGTAGACGCTACTGGGAGGGATGTGGACGATGATGAGGAGGGGGACACAGTGGAGGCAGTGGATGTTGGTATGTCTGCATCTGGATGATGTTTGTGTGAGGGCCTGTGGGGTGATGTGTGGTGCTTGTGTTTGCCCGAACCACTCCTGTGTGTTGTCCTGTATGCATGCTGGTCTGTCTGTGTGCTTGGGATAGGTTGGGGTTGAGGGGAATGGGATTCGGTAGAGGAAGTTGGAGGGGAAGGCTAGAAACAGGGACAATGGCTGCCATCAGGGAGGAGGCCAGAGCCTGGATTGATCTCTTTTGGGCCTCCGTGCCAGAGTGAATGCCTTCCAGGAATGCATTTGTCTGTTGCTAATGGGCTGCCAGCCCCTGAATGGCATTAACAATGGTTGACTGCCCAACAGAGATGGATTGCAGGAGGTCAATCGCCTCCTCGCTCAGGGCAGCAGGGCTAACTGGGGCTGGGTCTGAGGTGCCAGGGGCGAAGGAGATGCCCACCCTCTTGGGTGAGCGGGCCCGGGAAACATGCTGAGGGGCTGCTGGGAGGGCGGTGCTGGTACGGGGTGGCGGTTGTACCTGTAGTTGGGGTGGGCACAGAGGTGTCCACCACCACCAGGGAGCTTCCATCAGAGGAGGTATCACTGTCCGAACTGTCCCCTCCAGTCTCCACCGTGGTGCTCCCCTCGCCCTCCGTCCCACTAGTGCCCTCACCATAGGTGGATTCGGCCTCCTGGGCCCTGTGAGATGCAGCTCTCCCAGTCGCCGGTGCCTCTGCTCCTCCGCCAGATGATGCTAATGCACATAAGGACAGGGTGACAAAACAAAAAGGGGGGAGACAAAGGATACACTTGGTCAATGGCGGCAACAACACCACTGTTGGCGTACATGACACACACACACACAGAGAACAGCCCTACACACTAGGCAATGCACTAACAGTCACAATGCTAGTCACCAGCCCATGGACAGGGACACCTAAGGCCAATTGCAGCATACCTGAGACCCACAGACCCCTGTCCAGTAGTGGATGCCTACTAGCTTGGTTCGAAGAAGTTTACATCAGACCCTGCCCAACTTGGGACCTACCCTGCAATATCCGGCCTGGCCTGGGGCACCTACAGGCCCACATCCCCCACCCGGATGCCACCCACCTTGCGCAAGTAGTATATTGGGGCACTGTACTCACCCCCTTGTGGCTGCTGTGATGTCCCAAAGCGCCCATCCAGCTCCAGATAGGCCACCACCATTTTGCGGGCCATCAGGGAGGTCATGGTTCGACGGGCACCCCTTCCTCATTGGGAGGCCATCCCCAGCTGGGGGTCCACCGTCTTCCATGCCCAGCATCTCAGGTCCTCCCACCGTTTCTGACAGTGGGTGCTCCGTCTGCCGTAGACCCCCAGGATCCGCACGTCCTTGGCAATGGCACACCATATACCCTTTTTCTGATGGGCACTGACCTGCAGAGAAATACACATAGGAAAAGGTATTAGTCAGACCGTCCTGCCTGTTACAATCATGGCCCACCATAGCCCTCACATCCCCTTATGCACAGACATGGCCCAACATACATGCAGCACCCTGCCCAGGGCCCTTCCACCAACCCCCCTCACATGAGGCCTTCACACACACCACTCCATGCATTCATGCCCTATGCATCGTGCTCACAGTGTTCTCACCTGTTGGTCTGGAGACTCATTCAGCATTTGGTACTGGGGTAGGACCTCATCCACCAGTCTCTCCAACTCCGCCGCGGTGAAGGCAGGGGCTCTTTCCCCAGTTACACGAGCCATGGTCGGTTCCAGACGCAGGTCACAGCAGCACATGCAGTGTAGGTCCTCTCCTGTTGAAGGTCAGGTAGCAAGTGAGTGAACAGAGAGGAAATGGCAGTCACATCTGCGGCGGTGCGTACCGTCACCGCCGGCGTACATCACCATTGGCCACTGTAACCCATAGGGCCCAATGGTAACCAATGAGGACGGCACACAACGTCAGCGGAATTACCTAATTTCCACTTGTCACTCCTAACAGGACAGGCGGACTCCATTTCAGGGGGGGAGCAGGCCATGGCATCTAACTGCGTACCAGTACACATAAGCACCATTTGGGACTATCCAACAATATACTGTTACAGTCACAACATGCAATGAAGTGTAGTGTTTCGAAATATGGGATACTGACCAGCTGCTCACCGTTTTGCCCACTAGATTGCAACTGCTGCAGATGAATGGGAGATGGAGACATCCCCCCCTGTACAGGCCCCTGGTGGACTTGGCAACAATGGACAACAGGCACATTATTCTCCCCTATAGACTGGACAGGGCCAGAACCACAGAGCTGTGTGACAAATTGGAGACTGACCTGATATCTACTGTCCGTCATCCCACCAGGATCCCCCCTCTTGTGCAAGTCCTATTTGTGCTCCATTTCCTGGCAACTGGCTCCTTCCAAGTGACAGTGGGCTTGGCAGCAGGAATGTCACAGCCAATGTTCTCAATAGTGCTGACCAGTGTTTTGTCTGCCCTGATTAAACACATGCACAGCTACATCGTTTTGCCCCCAGGTGGAGGATTTGGCCACAGTGAAAGCAAATTTCTATGCAATGGGACATATCCCCAACATTATTGGGGCTATTGATGGTCCAAGGGGGCATAGGAAGGGGCGCAATGGCAGTTCAAGGTGGACAGGGTGACAGAGTGGGACAAAAGGGTGACAATCAGGAGATTATTTCCTGGTGGAGGTCTTGGCAATAGTCTCTGACTTCTGCCTGGTTTGCAGAGACCGTTTGCGGGGTGGTTCTCCTTCTGCAGGGGGTGGGGTGCTGGTGGCCTGTTGTTGGTCCTGTGGCAGGCCTCCTGTCCACTAGCGGCAGTGGAGGTGGAGGGCTGTTCCTCGGTTTGGCTAGTGGTAGGGGCCCGCTGGTGAGCCCCTGCCTCCCTCATGGTGCTGGCCATGGCTACCAGCACTCCTGCAATGGTGACCAGGGTGGTGTTGATGTCCTTCAAGTCCTCCCTGATCCCCAGGTACTATCCCTCCTGCAGCCGCTGGGTCTCCTGCAACTTGTCCAGTATCTGGCCCATCGTCTCCTGGGAATGGTGGTATGGTCCCAGGATGTTGGAGAGTGCCTCCTAGAGAGTGGGTTCCCTCGGCCTGTCCTCCCCCTCTTGGACAGCAGTCCTCCAGCTTCCCTGTTGTCCTGTGCCTCTGTCCCCTGAACCGTGTGCGCACTGCCACTGACCCCAGGCCCCTGATCGTCCTGTGTTTGTGGGGTGGCCTGGGGTCCCTGTTTTGGTGGACACACTGTTGATTGACGTGTCCTGGGGACAGGGGTGTGGGCCCGCTGGGTGGGTACTGTTCTGGTGTTTCCTGAGGGAGAAGGCTATGTGGTGGTAGGGGACTGTGCCTGGGTAACCCACTGTCTGGAGATTCCTGATGAGCCAAGTTGGTCATCCAGATCCAGGCGTCCAGAGCTGCTGTCATCACTGTGGGCCTCTTCTGGGTGGACTGGATGTTGCTGGCACCTCCTCTCCGGTGACGTTTGGTGGGGGACCTGTGGGGATGTAAATGCAGTGTTATTGTTTCTGCGTGTGACATCTCGTGCATGGGGGTGTTGTCCTCTATAGTTCTTGTTGCCCTGCCAGCTTTGCCTTTTGTGAGTAGTTATTTGGTGGGCTAGGTGATTCTCTCTAGTGTGCATGCTTTAGTGATGGGAGTCCATGAAGGTCTGTGATGGGTGTCCAGGCATTGGTGTTACATTCAGGGCTTGGTATTGGGAGGGGTGGGTTGTGATGGTGGGGTGTGTGCGAGGTGGTGGAGTGATGGGAGTGAGGGTAAGGGTGGGGGTATGTGATGGCATGCAAGTGGGGGGGGTGAAAGTAGTAAAGAGTTGACTTATCAGAGTCCAGTCCTACTCCTACTCCTGCCAGGCCCTCAGGATGCATGATTGCCAAGAATTGCTCCTCCCATTTTGTTAGTTGTTCGGGAGGCGGTGGGGGTTCACCACCAGTCCTCTGTACAGCTATTTGGTTTCTTGCTTCTGTGGAACGCACCTTCCTCCATAGGTCGTTCCACCTCTTCCTGATGTCATCCCTTGTTCTGGAGTGCTGTACCACGGTGTTCACCCTGTCCACGATTCTCCGCCATAGCTCCATCTTCCTAGCAGTGGATGCTGCTGCCCCTGTCATCTGAATAGCTGTGGCTCTACCAGGAAGATTTCCTCCACCATGACCCTTAGCTCCTTTTCTGAGAACCTGGGGTGTCATTGTGGTACCATGGGTGCCATGGGTGTAGTGTGAGTGGTGTGGGTGAGGGTGTGTGGGGGGATGTATTGCGGTGTGTGATGTAAGGTGCGTAGATGGTGTATAGTTGATGGTGGTGTGTAGCTGTGGTCTTTAGTGTAGTCTTGCTATCTCTCTTGTGGCACTTGTTTGTAGTCATAAAGGGTTGTGGGTAATGTGGGTGTGTGTGTTATAGTGGTGTGGGTGTGTGGGTGTGGTGTATGTATGGATGTCAGCTGTGTGTTATTTGAATTGTCCAATGTAGTGTTGTTTTGTATGTGTATGTGTAGTTTGAGCGCGGTGGTCTGTAGCGCCAATGGTTTACCACCATTGAACGTCCGCCACGGTGATTCATGGGTCATAATGTTGTGGGCGTAGTTCTGTTGGCATAATGGTGTGGGTTTGGATACCAACAGTATATCACTGACCTTTGGGTTGGCAGACTTGTGTGTGTGGCTGTATAGTGACAGATTGCTATGTGTGTGTCATAATATGGGTAGCGGTAATCCGTTGTGGCAGCGGTATGATGGCGGCAGTCAGCATGGCTGTAAGTGGTACTTACCGCCAATGTCATACTGAGGGCCGTAGTTTTAAATGAACAAAACCACTGATATTCACCAGTTATAGATATCTCAAGTAACTATAATGCGTGCCTTGTAGAAGCTTTAACTCATGTCCTCACCATCACTCATAACATGTCCTGTGACATCACTGATAACATCACTGCAACATCTGAAATTACATTATAGATGACAAGGCTGTGCATGATGGGGCGCAAGGGGGCAGATTTGAGTTACTATTCCGATTCCAAACTAAGGCCCTCATTATGACATTGGCGGTAAGTGACCACCATGCTGACTGCCGCCAACATACCGCCGCTGCAGCGGATTACCTCTACCCAAATTATGACACACACATAGTAACTTGGTGTGGGCAGTGCAGAGGTCCCAATGGTCAACCCCATTGTGCTTTGCAAACCTGAATGCGGGACTTCGGCAGATGGCCTTTACCGTCCGTTGAAGTCATAATTATGGCCTTAATGTCCAAATGAAGAATGGAAGACAAGCCATGCTCTTGGAGTAAATGCAGAGATTGCCTTGTTAACATGCCTGTGCATTTATTTTCAAACGTTGCTACATTTAATGTACAACATTCCTACTTTAGTCTTTGGTAAATATGAGAGGTAACGGTGAGTGTTTGGGAACATAGCCATTACTTCTAAATGTATATTTCATCTCAATTTCAAGTCAAATTCCTGTTACGTGCCTGATATCTTTTTCACCACAATGAATTATAGTGGGAGTAACTCCTTTCATTCCCAAATCACATTCTACTAAGGTTTTCTTCACATGCCCATAAAGCTGTGCCCAATAAGCGAAACACAAACCATCCTTTTTATGCACTCAGGTACAGCAAAATGGAAGTCACCTAGGAGAAACCACACAAAGTACTGTATATGTTGCACCAATGCTTTGCACATAACTGATTGCTGTAGCATTTATATAGAGGTAGAGTGTGATGGATGCTGAAGGCAGGAGAGGTGCAGAGAGAGCTGGTGGGCCATTGAGTTCCTTACAGATACCTACCTGGCAGCAGCCAGCCTGCTGGCATAATCCCCTGCATCTCATTTTTTTCCCTGGGGAATAAAGGCAAGGGGGGTCCTCTGGAGTCTTCATTCCCTTAAACAAACCCCTTCCCAGAATCCTCAAGTGAGGGTTCATGAGATATAGCTTCCCAAATAACAATGGCAGCTGCTCATAGAGTATTATTAGGTCTTCAGAGCCTATTAAGAGACTCTCTTACCTGATGTTATTCCCTGGGCTCTAAGGTACAAAAGGAACACAGAATTATTTTCCTTGCTTTGCAATGCTTCAAAAGTCTTGTTGTTAGCCTCTTTGCTCCCAATTTGTTTTCAGTCTTTCCTGGTCCCTGTTTGGCATTCCTTTGACAATTTTTCTGCTTGCTCCTCAGCCTGCTCCTTGTTGTTGACCTGTTCTTTGGATTCCTTTGCCTGCTCCATGTCACTGGCCTGTTCTCTCGATTCATAGCCTCCTCATGGAGCCCATTGTCCACTTCTAAACTAGCCTGCCATCCTTGGAGGTTTTTTGCCCACTGGCCTTTTCTTCTCAATCAGGGTTTTTTCCAGAAAACACTATCTGCGTTGGCACTGTCTAGTGCTGTCAGCATCATGGCTACTAGAAGGGGTTGCCCTTACCTCTGGTAGACCAGGATCATCAAGACCTGGACCTCCCCATCCAACCACCACTGAGGAACTTCAGCTAGGCATCAGTCTGTGGAGAATGTCAGTTTGTGACGCTAAGAACTTGGTTTTGGCCATCATGAGATGGATCAAGCCCAGGCCATTGCATCTATAGATCATGCCGATTAAACTCAAGCTCAAGCCCTGCATCACACTGTCCAACAAGAGACACAAGAACTACAACAGTTACATGTGGAAAATCTCATTCTGCAACAATCTTTAGTCGCTAGGGCTTCAAATGTTGCAATAGTTTCATCAACAACTCTATGCTTTTCTTGAGATCTAAACAAACTGAAGGACTTCATTAACTCTCTGACAGTCTTCTTCGCCTCTCTGACAGTCTTTTTCACCTTTTGCCAAGCACAATTCAGACAGGATAGAGCCAAAGAAAGATAGCTCATTGTTCCCTGTCTTAGCCAGTCCTGGCTTGGGCAAACACACTAGTAACCTGAGAAGATCCAAGTCGTTTTAACTATTCAACCATCTTGACAACATTTAGATGGATGCTTGAACAACCAGATTTGGAGTTTTCCAGATCATAGGAGGCTCTCTCTGAGATCTAACAAGGAAATCAAGATATATTGGCCCACATTTCCCTGTTCCATCAGTTGGCAGCAGAGACCACCTAGGTAAAACAAACCCTTGTCACCTTAAGGTCTTTAGGAAAAAATGAAAGACATGTTCATCCATTTGACCCATGCAGAAGCTATTTCTTCTTTAATGGATCAAGTCTTCGCAATCAAACATTGGCTTTAACAAAGCAGGTCTGAAAGAGTAAGGACCTGGTCATCCTCCTTGTTTGGAAGCACTGGGTTACCAGTCCGTAAATTGGAGCCTTCTCCTAAAGGGCCTGTCACTCCTGCTGGAGAAGAGCCAATACAGATTGGTGTGGCATGTGGGGCATTATTTGAGGCAGAAAGAGAACATCACTGTAGATATATACTTTGCATGTATCATGGATCGGCAGAACAAGAGGTTCAAGTCCGGCCTGTTCACCCATAAAGGCCTTCTTTGAATGCCAGATTTCATCCCTTGTGAAAGGGGAAAGGATGGGAGTTTCTCAAATCCCTTTTGGTTGAACCTTGCAAGAGTTTCAAGCCTCTCTCTTCTTACCAATCCTATTTGAAATCTCAAATGGAAGAAAGGAGACTATTCTAGCACTTCTTGACAAAGAAGCAAGTGGTCTTTATCTATATGAGATTTGGGCTCGAGAAAAGGATGTCCCCCGAATTACCAAGGAGATTCCTGAGCAGATTCAAACTTGATACTACACCTTTGGTATCCGAACCAGTTAAAGAAAACACAGCTTCATTAAAGCTAACTTTTGGAAAGCACCATGAAAATGCATTTTTGGATCTCATAGCCGCTCCAAATTATCTTGGGAGTGCCATGGTTGTCCCGTGATAATTTCTATCCTCTCACGTTTGCCACTGATTTTGTTATTCTTCAAAGGATTACTGGACTCCCAAGGAGAGGGTTAATGCACCCATGAAGACTCTAGTGCAATCAATTTACAACTGGCCATGCCAGAGCAATATCAATATTTTCTGATATTTTGAGAAAGCCAAAAAGCTCTCTTTAGCTCCACATGGAGAGTTTGATTGTGACATTCCACTAGACCCTGAGGCATTAGTTGCTTTCGGTAAAACACATTCTGTCTCATAGTCAGAGAAAGAAGTTCTCAAGCAAAATTTGGATGAAAACTTACAGAACAGATTATTTATCCAGTCTTCTTCTCCCATAGCTGCCTCTATTTTCAGATCCTGCATAGACTTCAGAGGCTTAAATAAGATCACCATCAGAGATAGGCATCCTTTGCATCTAATCAAGTATTTCTCAAATCTGTCAAGAGCCCTAAAATCTTCACTAAATTAAACCTTTGTGGGGCTTAGCATCTGTTACGCATCAAGGAGGGACATGAATGGAAGACAGACTTTAGGATTCCCTTAGGCCACTTTGAATATTGTGTAAGACCCTTTGGGTTAAGCAACGTTCCTACTGTATTCCAGCGTTTTATGGATCACGTTTTTCATGTTTTTTTCTGGCATACTAAGTCACTGGTCTATAGTGATAACATATTGATATTTTCCAAAATCCCCCTTTTTGCATCACGTACATGTCAGTCAAGTATTTCACAGACTACGTCAAAGTCACTTGTACTGTAAACTGGAAAAGTGTGAATTCGATCAACCTGGTATAGAATGCTTATGTTTTCATTTACATATCACAGGAGTATCTATGGATCAGAACAAAAGATCAACCATCCTGAATTGTGCTTCCCCTTCTAATGTGAAGGAGATTCAGTGCTTCCTTGGGTTTGCCAGAAGTTATCAAGAATTTATCGACGAGTTTACTCAACTTTCTAGCGATGCCACCCATCTTAAAGAATGATGTGCTTTGTCAAGGTTTTTAGTGAGAAGCTCGAGCTGAGGAAGTTTTAATCAAACTAGACCAAGCCTGCACCCAAGCTCCAATCCTTCGTCATTTGGACCCTTCGTCTTTCAGACCCTACAAAGAGATTTATTGTGGAGATGGGTGCTTCTGACTGTCCACCAGCTATAGGAACCATACTTTTGCAGGCTCAAGAGGGTGATAATTTGGGACACCCAGTCTTTTATTTGTCTCACATCCTACCTGACAAATTCAATTCTAGAAAGGGAGCTCCTAGCCATGAATATGGTCTGCTCTGAGTGGAGACATTTTTTAATGGGAGACCTTGAACCTTTCGAAATGCGAACCGACCATCATAATCCTCAGTGTCTTTGAAATGTTCAATGCAGAAATAGTTGTCAGGCTCGTTGGGCTTACTTTTTTAATCAGTACAATTTTTTATCATACATATTCTTGGCACTAAATACACACTTGCTGCCGCATTATCACACAGGTATTCAGAATCTCTGGCAAAATTTGGTCAGAACACACACACTCCTCAACTAATAACTGGAGATACACACCATTTTTCAAGAAGGTGCAGGCTGAATATGCCAAAGTTACTTAAAAGGAGTGGAAATCCCTTCAAGGGCAAATCCTTAAACAAGGAGACTTGGCCCCTCATTATGACTTCAGCGGTCTTTTCAAAAGACTGCCGAAGCCGCTGCTGCCAGCATACCGCCAGTATTGGCAGTATGCTGTCTGCCCTATTAGGTGTTTTCTGTTGGGCCAGCGGGTGAAAACAGCTTTTCTACCCACTGGCCCAGCCGAAAACTCACCACAACATTGACACCGGCTTGTAATCGAGCTGGCGGCAATGTTATGGTGCGTCGGGTGTGACAGCACCCATCGCGCATTTCACTGCCCTTATTTCTCCAACCCAGCTACCAGTGAAAACAACATCACACACTCACAGGACCTTGCCCACTTCTTACACGACAAGTTGCAACCATATACAGAAACTTTGAACCCCAAACCACACCTACAAACTTCCTTGACAGATACACCACCACCTTAATCAACGCAAATCACATACTGACCACCTGGAACATCCTCTTCACCCAAGACATCACATCCACCATGAAATCCATCCACTCGGGAGCTCCCACAGACCCATGCCCGTACTACATCTTCAACTTTGGAAACCAAAGGGTCGGCCAGGAACTCACCACCCTGAACAACACCTCTATCAACATTGCATAATTTACCCAATGCCTGGAACTACACCAATGTCAGAGCACTACTCAAAATACCCTCCGCTGAGCCCAGAAACTGCAGGCCAATCTCCCTGCTCCCATTCCCAGTGAAGATATTGGAAAAGATCTCAACAAGCAACTCATTACTTAACTGGAGGGGAACCAACTATACAATGCCTCCCAAATCGACTTCCACAGCAATCACAGTACCAAAACTGCCCTGATCGTAGCCACCTATGACTTCCAAACCCTCCTCGACTGAGGATGAACAGCAGCTTTGGTGCTCCTCTGCCTCTCGACAGCCTTTGACATCATATCCCACCTCATGCTGATCGAAACTCTCCCCCTTATCCTAGGGGACGCACTCAGATGAATCATCTCCTTCCTCACCAGAAGAACCCAGAAGATCTACCTCCTAACTTTCATCTCCGAACCCAAGGAGATCACGTGTGGTGCCTCTCAGAGCTCATCCCTCAGCCCCACACTCTTCAACGCATATATGACTCCCACTGGCCAACATCTTCAGATCCCACGGTCTCAACATAATTTCCTATGCAGACAACACCCAACTCATCCTCTGATGATCCCTTCACCACTAGAACCAGCTTCCACAGATGCATGACAAGCATCACTGATTGGATGAAGAACAACTGCCTGCAGCTGAACACAGACAAGACAGAAGTACTGATCTTTGACAAAAGCAGCAGCACACAGAATGACTTCTGGTGGCATCAGACCTAGGACCCATACCCCCTCCCTCCAACCATGCCAGAAATCTCAGAATCATCATTGACAACAAGCTCACCATGAAATCACAGATCAACAGTCTCCTCCGCATGCTTTCTCAGTTTGCGCATGCTAAGTAAGATCTTCAACTGGCTACCTCTACCCATGAGACACACCGTGGCGTAGGCCTTCATTACCAGCCAACTCGACTATGATAATGCCCTCTATATAGGAATCGTGTAGCACCTCCTACAGAGATTTCAGACCATACAGAACGCCGGAGCAAGACTCATCCTCAGCCTTCCTCGATGAACCCACATCACATCCCACCCCACCTAAGGCAACTCCACTGGCTCCCCATACGGAAGCTAATTCAGGCTGCTGACCTACAAACACATGGCTCTACACAACCAAGGACCTGCGTATATTAAACACCGCCTGAACTTCCACCAACTGCAGAGAACACTTCGCTCTTCCTCCCTTTCACTTGCCCATACACCTCGCATCTATCAAAACAGCATTGTGGCTACTAGAAGGGGCCATGCTTACCTCTGGCAGACCAGGAATATCAAGACCTAGACCTCCTGATCCAATCACCACAGAGGAGCTTCAGGTAGACATTAGTCTGCGAAGGGTGACAATATGGAGGGCATGTTAGTTGGCCAGTGAGAAAAGATTTAACATTACAAATGTTTAAAACAACAACAATGATTGGCTTAGATTCATTTTGGGCTACCAATGTTGCACAATCCTACTAAAAGTAGCACAAAAGCTCAAAATACAAACTAGACTGCACATGTAAACGTTCACAATTACTACAACAACTGAAAGATCCATTTATGGTCACATGATAATGGAAACCCATAAACAAAGGCATAACAAATTTAATACAGGAAAAGATTATAGTGTCATTACTTGCTCGCACACATTTAAATAAAGAAAACACACCCTAATAACACTACCTATATAGTAAGGATGGCATTTACATTAATGCACGTTGAAAAACTGCTTCATGCTACACTGAAAAGGTCACATCACATCTGATTAGTTTATTACAGTCGCTGGAATACAACACAGCAACTGTGACGGCTGTTGGAAAGTAATAGAGCTCTAAATTTTATTGCCAAATATTTAAACTACTAGACATTTTATCTCATCATCTAGAAATAGCATGGTAAATGTTTTCGCCGTTGCTAAAATGAAGTTCACCTTTATATACTGAAAACAGAGGAATGTTGTATATGACTGTTTCTTACTAAAACTAGTCATTTTTCCTCACACCACATTTGCTCACGTTTTAAAACATGTATACAAAAGAATATAAAAAAGAGGCAACACATAAAGTAATAAAGCTTACAAATGAGAGAAAAACAAACCACCGACTTACAATGAAGACCTGCAGAAACCAATGACTGTACTGGTAAGGCTAGTAAAAATATTAAGAATGTCTCTGCATACCCCAGGATGGATTGAAATCACCTGAGTATGAAAACGCAAGAGCAGTAGATTACCAAATAGGCATTATAAATCGAGAAATCATGACTATGCCAAAAACATCTACGCTTGGACAAGAAGAGGCAAAACTAGGAACGTTACTGCTGAGCAATATAACATTTGTATCCATAAAAGTCCATTCCAAATACTTCCTGGCATCAGGCTAAACTGACACACTCATACAGAAATAATGAGTTCATGGACTAGTTGGAAAAGAAAATTGTTTATTTTTGCTATTAATCAGATGGAAAGGCTGGACCATTTCATTTTAACTTTTAAGCTACACAAACCATGCAATAATGAATTAAGAAGAATAAACTTCTGCACAATTTTCAATGGAAATTGAAGACGTCTGTTGTAGTGAAACATACTTTCATGAAGCATTAATTGTGTTCTTTCTGTCACACATGAAATATATTGTTATGTTACATGGAGGTGAAGCAGGGATAGAGAAAAAATTGTGAAAGAAACTGTGTTCTTTTACATTTGAAATATAAATGATTTACAGGAGTGGAACAAAATTGTATATGAATGTAATTATAATTCCGTTTGCAAAATTAAAAATACACTGAGGCCGAAGCTAAGGCATTTTCTCCTGACATTTTTAAAAATCACTACCCTTGAAAAAATACAATTACTTTAAACCATGGACCTCTGCTCACTTTGCAGCATTACTAACCTACAAGGAGATTCTTTAGGTTGCCTTCAAAATTAAATGTGCCACTCTACATTCCATCATACCAAGATACTTTCCACACACCATTCATCTACATAAAAACTTATACTCGGAGTGCACTATGTCAAAACACCATCTTTGCAATGACAGCAACTCAGTAATGATCTACTTCACTCAAATCCAATGAAAGTAAACAATATTACACACTACATCCAATGTAAACACCTTGTCACTCACTCTGACAACAATGCAACAGACGTATTCATTCAAAATGCACACGAGAATCCATTAATGAACGTGAACAAATACAAAATGCACACTCTCCAGTTACAGGATATCATTTCTGAAGTACCAGATCAGATTTGCATTGCTGCCAGAGAACCCATTATCAAAAACTAGTGGAAAGTACATACCTCCTTCACAAAACTGAGGATGAAAACAGAATTATCTGGAAATATGGTTGTATGTATCTAATGGAAGAAAGATATGATGTTTGTGACTATTCAACCCATGTGAATTTGTTTGTGCTCTGAAAGGGACAATAGTTTTCCTTTCCTTAGATTTATTTTAAAAAGTTACTAGTCTTGGAATACAATGCAAATTAGAAGAACCTTTACTGGTTCTAGCCAATGGTGTACCTACAAAAGACAAAAAAAAATGAAAGAATCAATAAGTATTGACAAGGTTCAAAAAGCTATATCTTAACCTAAAAGAAACAACATCTCCTATATAGATTTGGAAATAGAACAATTTAGCTTTTCTATCTATCTTTTGAAAGGAAAAATGGTACGCAACAATTTCAGAAGAACATGTTGAAGAAGTATATGAATATATGAGCAGTATACACCCACTTCACTCAAGAGATATGATGGGTGATGCTTTAGAACTCTAATATATGAGGGAAGCTAAAGGAGAGCCCAATAAATGTTTTGAAGACATTTTTGGAAGCAAAATGTTATCCACATTTATTTCCCACTGGGAAAGATGGACGACATGATGATAATCCAGTCCAAATATCTGCATCAGAGTATCAAGCAATACGATTATATTCAGAAGATCCATGTTTGCTGCTGCATGCATTATGCGGACTTGAGCTGGCTTCCATGGTATAACATCACACAATTTCCTCTAAAAAGTGGAGCAGAAAGACAAAAACATAGGAGATAACTTGATTGACATTAAGGCATGTCAGCAAGGGACCAATGAATATTGAATTGAAATGTTTGCTTAGAACCCTAAGACCTCCAACCAGATTTCTTACTTTAAGCTGTGCTAACTACCTACAGGGCGATTTATATCAATTTCTACTGAAGCAAATGCTAGTATTGCAAAAATTAACACCAGCACTATGGCTGAATTGTGTTCTGTGGATCTTGTTAATGTTTGCAGATATTTCAATCACAAATTTCAAACCATACTTCAATACCTCACCAACATGAAGAAAAATCCCCTTGGACAGGTAGTTGATTTCTTTTGGACAAAAGAATATCAAACGAGAAGAGCACCAGCCATTCATATGCTTCTCGGGGTTACAAATGCACCTAAGATTGATATGATTCTGATTAATCACTTCTAGATTTCATTTAATATTATGTCATTTGTGATATCTCTAATAAGGAGCAAAACAAGAAACCTTTAGTAGTTAATACTGCTTAGGAAAATATCAAAAGAAGTCCAAATATTACTCCAAATGTCGCTTTGGATTCCAATACCAATCATATAAAAAAGATGAGTTAATAATTTCATATCATCTGTAAGATATGCAGTTACTGGCAAATCACCCAAAAATGATTTTGATCTTCGAAGAGCACTAGCTTCACAATGCATCAACCATTACAACTCTGACTTACTACTCGCATGGATTGTCCAAGACACCATCCATTTCAAAATCTCCATGCCACAAGCCAAAGCTCCCATCAACATCAACCAACCCAACCACAACTAGAACAGAGCAACACACTCAAAACAGGCCAACCCAACACCACCTAGGCATAGATAGCACCAACTTCAACCAGTGGATTTCCAAATATGGCACACGTCAGAACTCATAAATACAGCAGCAGCACCAAACAGGCTTCTGGTGCACAAAAGAACGCCAGTACTCCAAAATATATTGCAAACAGCTGGGAAGGAAATGGAGAGACAACCATGACCCTGACACCAGATCAATCTACAAGGCCACCCTTGGGCACTGCCACCACCTCCAGAGAGACACCAAGAGAAGACCCTAATGAATCTTATCAAAGCCAGCTCCAACTACAACACAGCTACGTGTGCTATCATCAAGGATTTTACCACTCCAGAAGCTTCAGCCAACACTATCACCCCTCCCAGGAACTCTGCAACAACCTCTCAAACTTCAACAGCAACATTGAAAATATCTACAATTACTTTAAAAAACAAATGAATCCTGAGGACATCATCAACAAGCTGCCCACCTACCACTCAGACACCTAACAAGTTGGAGAAACACTCACAGAGGAAGACATCACTCCAGTCATTGAAACCATCCACTTAGGGCCCTGACAGACCCAAGTCCACATCATATCTACAACCTAGGAGGGCCTGTTATCAGCAAGTTCCTCACTCACATCAACTCCTCCCTACAGTCCACAACCTTTCCAGAGAACTAGAAGCATGTTGCAGTCGCGGCCCTTCTCAAAGAAAATGTTTGCAGACCCAAATAACCCAAGCAACTACTGCCCCATCTCCTTTCTACCATACCCAGTGAAGGTGATAGAGAAAGCAATCAACCAACAATTCACCAACCACCTGGATCTCTACAATCTTCTGGACCACTCCCAATCTGCCTCTTGAAGCGACCACAGTATGGAGACAGCACTCATCACTGCCACAGATGGGATCCACACCCTACTGGAGGAGAAACTGCTGTCCTTATACTGCAGGAGGACCTCTCCGATGCTTTTGATACCATGTCACACTCCACCCTCATCAATACTACATGTGAAAGTTATTGCAGGTTCAGCCCTCAAATGAATGAGCTTCTTCCTCATAGGGAGAACACAGCAAGTCAGACTCTCTCCCTACACATCACAGCCCAAGGACTTGATCTGCAGAGTTTGTCAATGATCATTCCTCAGCCCCACCCTGTTCAACATTTACATGACACCACTTGCTGACATCACAAGATCTCACAACATCTCCATCATCTCCTATACCAATGACACCCAGCTCATCCTCTCAATGTCAGACAAGTCCCCCAAGAGTCAAGACAAGATTCACTTCACCAAATGTGTGATCTGTGTAGTAGAATGGATGAAAATCAACTGCTTAAAATTCAGCTCGGACAAGACAGAAGTGCTGATGTTTGGGAACAGGAACTCCCCCTGGGACTTCACCTGGTAGCCATCAGAGCTTGGTCCAACACTATCACCCACTAACCATGTACAAAACCTGGAATTCAGCTTGGACTATAAACTCAACTTGGCCTCACAGGTGAATGCAGTCAGCTCCTCCTGCTTCCACATACTAAGCATACTCAGAAAAAATTTCAAACGGATGCCCAAGAGTATCAGGTGTACTGTCACTTAAGCCCTGGTCACCAGTAGACTAGACTATGGCAATGCACTCTATGCTAGCCTCCCCAACCACTACAGACTGCAGACCATCAGAACACTGCAACTAGACTCACCCTGGACCTCCCACGGTGCACCCACATCACACTACATCACAGAGAATGCTAATGGCTGCCAATACCCAAGTGCTGCCAATTTGAATCCCTCATACATACATACAAGGCACTGCAAAACATTGGTGCAGCTTATCTCAACTTCCATCTCCCCTTCATCCATCCCACAAGACACCTAAGTTCTGCCTCATTCCATCTCAGATATGCAAATTCTGCCTCACATATGGACAAGCAGAAGAGGAGGCCTTGCCTTCTACCTCACACCCAGAACTTGACAAAAACATCCTCTACACATAAGGGCCTTCTCCTCACTTTTAAAAGTTTTCAAGAAGCTGAGGACCTGGCTCTTCAACTAATACCCGGCAGACTGCCTACACATCTGCTCCAGCACCTGGATACCCTTGGGGTGATAAGTCTCACTTCACAAATTCAAATAACATAACATAACATAACATAACATAACATAACATAACATAATATAACATAACTACAACCCTTTAATACTGAATGTGTGGGATGCTAACATTGATATCAATTTTGTTGCAGATAACTCTACAGCGTTTGCACGTCATGTTACTTCCTACATTACAAAGGCCAAAAAAATCTTTAACTAAACGATTATACTGATTTAGCCTACAAATGCTCTCTCATGAGAAGTGAGTAGCTATGAAAAATATGATCTGGGTTCTTCCAACTCATTTTGTAAACCCTGGGCAATATTATGGCTTACCTTAGAGTTGTCATTCTCACTCCAAAGAGTTCTCAAAAGCATACCTGAAATTGAATAACTTGCACATTAAAGTAATAAACACATTTTGAGGTTGCTCAGTTCCACACACTACACATATTGGACACACACATATATAAATACTCATATATGTATGTATATATGTTACTGGTTGTGGAGGTGAACCCTGCTCAAGCAAAAACCACAATCATTGCAAGAGTCAGGTGACGAGCAAACCCTAAATGAGCCTGTGCTCAACCCATAGGTAGTTTTGCACATATCAACCAGGCTTAACTCAGAGGCAATATGTAAATTATTTATGCAACACTTCAAACAGTAACACAGGAAAAACACATCACAAAAGGACACCACAACAATTTAAAAAAATAGAGAAGCTTTTAGTAAATAAAAGAAGACCAAAATAACAAAAAATCAATCAGTAAAACAGGAGGTATGCAGTTTTAAAGATTTCAGGAGAAATAGTGCCAAAAAGTACAAAGCATCAATTATGGATATCTGGTTGTGCTGGAGGAAGATGGAGCACAGGCTGGCTACAGGGACCCAGTCAGGCCCACTAAAAGACAGCACCTGAGGAGTGTTGCAAGGTCCCATGTCGAGGATGAGTTGAGCAGCCGAGATGAGGCAAAACGGTGATGTAAGATCCTGTGTCATTGTCAAGGAAGGGTCCTGTTAATGATGGCTTGTAATACAAGGTCCAGTGTCAAGAATGCATAGTGCTGGGGAGACCATGAGTCAGTTCCGAAGAGCTGCAAGTCTGCGATGTGAGAACCTGCAGCATTGTTTAAGCTGATGTCAATGAAAGCTTTTAGATGCAAGGTCCTGAATGAGTGAAGCTTGGCACAGCAGAGGTTCCAATGGGAGCTGCAAGATCTATGTGGTGTCCTTGAGCTGGGAGATCCCTCATAGCAGAGGCAATGCATCAGTTATGCTTGGGTTTGACCTGGGCAGTAGAAGAGATGGGTTAGTTCTGCTGGACCCACAGATGGGCTGGCAGAGCACCTTCCAGCCCTCTACCAAATGTTTAGAACTGGATGGCACCATTTGGCAGGGAAGACTCACAGCAGGCAGTGTCCAGGTGCTGGGTTCAAGGTTGTTGAAGCCTTCTGATCCTGGGACTCTAATCAGGCGACAGCCTACTACCTGTTGGAGTCAGTTTGGTGTTTTGTGTTCAACAGATGCAGGTCAAGCCTTTCTCACCAAAAGAAGAAGACAGCAAGACAGCTCAGTAAGGCAGCAGTTCAGCAAGGTGGTAGTCCAGCAGGGCAGCAGTCCAGCAGATTGATAGTACTTTCAGCAGCACACAAAATCTTCTTCCTTGCAGAGTGTCCACTGATCCAGAAGTGTCCTGAAGAGTTTTAGTCTGAGGTCCAATATTTGTACCTGATTCGGCTTTTGAAGTGGGAGAAGCTTCTAGAGGTTTCCCTTTGAAATCCCCAGGCATCATGCATTCCCTGTCCTGGCTCCAGACTAACATGAGAGTGTATGCAGCACTTTTTATGGAAGCAGGACACAGCCTATTCAAGTGTACGTAGGGCTGGGCCCTTCTACACACTCCCATCCTGCAAGTGATGCCCCATCCAGGCATACCTAAGCTCTTGGTCAACTGTCAGCTATACCCAGTCATATGACCCAGAGACAGCCTACAGGCACTAAATGGTTAAGGCAAGAAAATGTAAATTTCCTAAAAGTGTCTTTTTTAAAATTGTAACTCTGTCTTCCCCATGAGAGAGTATTTTTAATTACTATTCCAAAGACACCAAATATGAACTTGGTATCTATTTCCATTTGGAAATGACAGCTTATTAAATGTAACAAGGCAACTCCAATGATAACTAATGGGAGGAGTAGGTCTTGCAGTAGTGAAAAATGTCTTTAGGAGGCTTTCACTACCAGGACATATAAAACTTAAAAGTATGTGTCCAACATTTCAAATAGTACCCTCTCCTGTGGGCTGTTTCAAAGGTTTATTTTGCCAGATCAGAATGGCAGTTTAAAACTGCACGTACAGGCTACAATGGCAGGCCTGAGGCATGTTTAAAGGGCTACTTGAGTGGGTGGCAAAATAAGTTCTCCATGCCCACTAATAACATTTAATTTACAGGCCAAAGGTACCACTGAAATAGGGACTTTTAAGAACATTAAATAAGCAAATTGGGAATAAGCTAATGTTACCATGTGTAAGGAGTGAGCACATGCACGCTAACACTGATTAGCAGTAGTAAAGTGTCCTAAGGCCAGCAAAAACAAGATCAGTAAAAATAGAGGAGGAAAGAAAAATATTTGGGGATAACTCTGCAGAATACACCAGGTCCTACAATATGCAAATATAAAAGATCACCCTAAGACCACCCTAACGCTGGCATATGATGATGTCATTTGAGATGTCATCAGTGATATAATAAATTATGTCACAGAGCGTACAATAACCTCACTCAAGCTTTTCAAGAAAGAAGTGAAAGTTGCATAAAAGAACTATTTTGAAACTTTTATCTCCTAATATTTGATACTGGATCCTATTGTTTTATACCTTGCTGCTCCAATTCTATGTCCAATGTATCCTAAATTGCTCTTTCTACAATGCAACCCTTAGCAGCTCTCTCTCTGTACAGCATTCTGATATCATGATGGTCATGTTGTCGCTTTATAAAATACAATAAATAAAAATAAATAAAATGAATACATGTCATGAGTGATGTTATATGCAGTGCATGGCAGGGATGCAAGTTAGTGCTGCTAACTATAACTACTGAAGTTTAGTGTTTTTTAAGTTTAAAATGCTAATGTTGTCACTGACAAATTCACCTACATGTAACATTACTAAAAACTTTGTTTTTTCCAGTGAAATGCTAAAGTGTTTTCAAATAAAAATAGATCTTTTTATTACACCTAACTATAACATTATTGTAACATTTGTTTTTTTCAGTGAATTTCTAGGTTTTTGTTTTAAGTAAATTAATTTATTTTGTGAGTGTATGTATGGTAGAATGACTTATAATAAATCATCTTTGCACAGATTATTTTGAATAGAAATGTTTTTATTGGAACATAACAGGAAACGGTTTACAGTTTGTAAAATGATTCTCAAAAATATTAAACAGAATAATATAGCAATATGTCAGTTGAGATTGTGTGTTTCCTCATATTTTGTAACTCATATTGAGACATGTTACCAGCAGTCTATTATTGAGGTGTCATAACCCTTACAAGAGGCCCGAGAGTCTCTCGCTGGATGCTCGTGAGATCGTAGAGTTATACAGTTCCTTAAAATGTACTGTATGTAGTTGTTTGTCATGTTTTCAGTTATCATTTAATGCTAAACTATAATAGAATAGTCATTAAATTACGGGCAATTAAAAAAAAAAATCATGGCTCTTTGGAGACGCTCATAGCAGCCAGTCACAAAATCCCCTGCGTGAACTCCGAGGGAGGTGTACTTCCTGTTTGGCTCTCGTGAACCACTTGCGAAAATTTGGAGTTAAGTTTATAACAGTGTTTTCTTGTATTGCTGAACAAAATAAGACTTTAGAGATGTTGATTAACTTAGAAAAATTGATTATGTATTGTTCCTTTCAACATATAAAGCAAGTATTTTTTTACGATCTTGTGAGATGCTTGTGAGACACCTGCGAGAGGTCTGGGAAAGGAACACACCCCAAGGAAGGATTGTGATTGGTTCATATGGATGTCTTTACTTAAAAAAAGAAGACTCTATCCTTTTTGGTTTATTTCCCTATTGGATTTTGGTAAGGGTAGACATTTCTGGCTTGCTCTCTTTACTTGTTTGACAACACAAAGATACCTTCATCAGATTCTGATGAGTAGCCGGGGGCAGTTGCACCAGCAAGACCATCTCAGCCTACGATGGAAACCTTGGTGTGGCAGTTCTTTCACATGAGGCCAAGTGTCAAAAAAGTTTCTGCACAGTACATCATCTGTAAACTTTGGAAGAAGGAGTTCAGCCGAGGGAGCAGAAATACACAGTAAGTATGTGTACAACAAAGGCATAGTGGGGTAGAGTTAGCTTCTGCTGTGGAGCCAAACAGCTCTTCAAGGGCTTCCACAACATCTGTTTCTGAAGATGCTGTGTCTGCTCAGATGCTAAGTGCTGGAACAGAAAATAACCCTGCTAAAGCACTATTTTGCTGCTTTTGTGAGCAGATCATGTTTCCATCGGAGACAAGCATGTCTGTGCAGGATAGGCGTGGCCAAGGTCACAAATGCCCTCCAAGGCAGTAGTTTATTTTTCAACAGTTTCTTTCAAATTTTTCTACTTTTTATTTTTAAGGATTGTTGTTGCTATTTGACCCCCCCACCCAATGTTGTACATATCTGTTTTATCCTATCAAAAAAAGTTAAAATACAAAAAAAGTTAGAAAACACAAAACAATTTAAAGTGGTAGAAAACTATTAACAAAAAACTTACTCTGAGATAATGGGTAAGCATAGTAGGGTGTAGGGAGTGACAGGCCTCGCCTTCCAGATCTCTCTTACAGATGATGGGTGTGCATAGTAGTATGTTAGGAAGGACTGCCCTCTCCTGTCAGACATCTCTCACAGCTGATAGGTGTACATAGTAAGAATGTACAAGGGCTGCCCCTTCTGTCACACCACTCTCACAGACGACAGATGTGGATAGAAGGGTATGTGGATAGACTAGCCGCTCCTTTCAGACCTCTCTCAGATGACAGGTGTGCATCGCAGTGTGTGGTGAGGGACTTCCCTCTCCAGTCAGGCCTCTCTCTCAGATTAAAGGTTTGTGTTTTAATGTGTGGGGAGGGACTGACCACTCCATTTAGACCCCTTGCTAAAATGACAGGTATGTATAGTAGAGTGTGTGTGGATGGGCCGGCCTGTCCTTTCAGACCTCTCTCTCAGATGATGGGTATATTTAGTAGTGTTTGAGAAGGGACTTCCTTCTTCCATCTCAGACATATCTCTCAGATGACGGGTGTGTGCAGTAGGATGTGTGGATTAACTGACCTCTCCTTTTAGACCTCTCTCTCAAATGATGGGAGTGTGTAGTAAAGTGTATGGATGGACCAACTTCTCCTTCAGGCTGCTCTCAGATTGCAGGTGAGTGTAGTAGAGGGTTTGGATGGACTGACCTCTCCTTTCAGACCTCACTCTCAGATAATGGTTGTGCGTAGTAGGGTGTGGGCTGAGCCTTAACTCTACTCACAACTCTTCCCAAGCCAATGGACATAAATAGTAGACTCCGATAAACACCCTTTCCAGTAAGACTCCTTCCTACAGTAACATGTGTACATACCAGAGTGTATTCAAGGATACCTACTCCTTCTTACTTTTCATGATCCTTCAAGAGTCTTGGAAGATCACAATTAGTTTTTTTTAAATTAATTGGCCTTCTACTATTCACAGTACGTATCTCTTCTACACTTTCCCACTAAAACAAGGACCACAATATGCATTCCTAATAGTAGAATGTATTGAGAACTTAACTACTCCTTTTTACTATTCGCAATTGCGCAAGAGTCCAATGAGATCGTAAAAATGAGTTGCAAATTTTCATCAGAGTAATTATCCTTTAGACACCTTCTCTCTAAATCTAGGGGAACAGCATGCTTTTCTGCTGCATCCTTATATAGCTTTTTTACTTCATTTCCACAACACCTCCAATTTTTCACAGGAAACAGTAATGGTGGCCACTTAATTTTTAACATTCCAACAGCCAGCCAATCAGAGCGCTCGCTCTCGCAGGACTCATGGGAGTATTGTGGCTCACAGAAAAATTGGCCTCTTGACCAATCACAGGGCTCCATATTTTATGTCAAGCTCTTGTGGGAGGCTCATGATACTCTTGCTAGCCCAACTGCCAAAATATACAATTAATTTTCACCCTTAATATCTCAGAGGCTACTGAAATGATGTACACTTAATCACAGAAGGCACAATCTGAGGACCAGGACCTAGCTTCCTGCAGAATTTCACTTAAATCCGTTCAGCAGTTTTTGCTGTGGCCCTGCCTAAAGAAGTCCATGGAAAATACATGGGGATTTTGCATTTTGGAACTCCCCTTTTTTCTCGGCCCGTGCCTGATGGATCACCCTAAGCCTTGGTAAACTAGTCAGAAAGTAGCAATTCTTTGCAAAGTTTCATGAAGATTAGTCAAACGGTGACAAAGTTATTGGCAGCAGAAAAAATGCTTTTTCTATGGAAAAGCAGACCTGACTATAACTACGTACGAGTGAAACACCACTAGCTTATATAGACATTTTCACTAAAAAAAACAAAGGTTATAGGGACGTTATAGGTAGGTTCATATTTTACATGCCCACAACTATGGAAATTCAGCTTTTATAGTTAGAGATATTTCAAGTACCTATAACTCGTGACTTAATGTAATTATAACTCGCTCCCCTGCCATGTACAGTTTTCTAATCAATAATTTGTCTACAAATGGTACAGTGATATCATCAATCATGACATAGAAGATGTCATGAGTGATGTAATATCTGGGGTAATTACCAGTGCATGGCGAAGTTCCAAGTTGTAGTTACCTTAGGGCTTGCCCTGTGTGGTGTATTGTGCTGCTGTAACCCCTGACACCTGCCCTGTAAGGTGAGTTTGGTGCCCTTGCCCATCTCCCTCCTGCCCTCTGTTATCCAAGTCCATGTCCCTACCCCCTTCCTCCTGGCCTCTGTGATCCAATGTAACATACTTGTCAAAATTTTGAACTTGGTAAGAGGGAGATTTTGAAAAAAACAAACCTAGGGAATTGATTTTCCCATTGACTTACAATGAAAAAGAGGAGATTTTAGGTCAGGAGGCAGATAAGATAAGTCCTTTTGTACTCAAAAACATCGGGAGTCTTCTGCCTGAATCTGGTCGGTTGGCATGCATGGTCATATTGCCACTGCCTCCTCCTTCTGCCCTTAATGGTCTTTTATATTGCCACAGCATCCCATGGCTGTCCTGCATGGTTAGATTCTTTGCCCTGCCCCTCTTTCTCCTGGCTTCCCTGGTCCGTTGTGCTGCCACTGCCCCTCCCGCTTACCCAGTGTGGTCAACTTGTTGCCACTGTACCCTCCTACCTACTCTCAATTATTTGAGCCCATGCCCTTGACCTCTGCCTCCCTACAGTATTCTAATGAACAAATAGATTGCTAACATTCTTTATTTGTAACAAAATGTGGCACACCTGACTGCACCATATAAATCTTCAAAAAAACATTGTTCTGCATACTTTTGTCACTCTGGGAGGCTGCTGTAGAACACAAGAGAATCAACTGACAGGCTGTTGGAAGTACATGTTTTATTGAGAATGTCAGACTTCATTTTCATATGGCTGAGAAAGATAGTGTGAGTTTACAGAAAATATGCTCTAATTTTAGCTTCTGGAGCATTTTCTATAACCTTTATGGGAAAATCATAAGAAAACAGTTTACTCTCAAACATGATTCATGAAGTCCCAGAAGAATGCTTTTTTTCACAGGGTAAAATCACCTTAGAACACAACACAATTCCTAAAATCAGTATGGTACCATTAACAAATGATTTCTATTGTAACTAAAATCTGGTATTGCCCTTAATACGATCTCCTTTTTGTGATCCTCAAAACCTGTCATGCACTACAATGCATTTCAATGGGGTGCTATCATATATATTGGTCCCAAGATGGATGCCATAACTTTCTGTTAAAAGAGCTGACAGCCAATCAGATCCTATCATGAGATCTGTGCTCAGGCTCCACCCAGATATACAAATGTGGATCTCCTTTAATGTCTCAAAACCACTGAATAGATTTACTTCAAATAACAAAAAGGGCGATCTGCAGACCAAAAGCTACCTTTTTGCCAAATTTGGTGTTGTTCCATCCAGCAGTTTGGGCTGCAGGCATGCTCCGTGAACACCCTGATCTCTTGCTAAGATCTGATTGGCTACCAGCACTTCAACCAGGAAAGTTGACAGCCATCTTGGGACTCTGCTTCAGCCGAGTCCCTGACAAAAAGATACAAAAAAGAAAAGGAGCAAGGGTAGGGTCACCCTAAACCCTTAACCTTGGTCTAAGGGTCCCCCAAAGACCCCGCTAGGGATAAAAAGCATTTTTTTTTAATATCCACAGATGGGTCCACAGATTTTTCTGAGATATTTTGTAAAAGAGTGTGGTCTCCCACACTTTTCCTTTTCTTTGCCCCCCTCCCCCCGGTTGGCCAGCCCCCTGGGTCATTTGGTGGGGTGAAAAAAGGAGGAGGCAAACAAGGCCATCCCTGTTAGGGATTTTCAAAGCCCCAGGGACCACCACCTCCCCGGGACACTGTAAAATACGAATGCAGTGGGGACGTGCCCGAGGGATCACCACCTCCCCAGGGAACATTTTAAGGAGTGAGGTCCAAACTGCCTAACCACAGCCCAGGGAACCTCCACCTCTGCAATGCCAAATATAACATTTATCTGGGGGCCCACACACTTCCCCCAGTGCCCTGGGATCCATCACCTCCCTGGGGCAATTCATTCAAATGAAGGGGGCGTGCCCCGCCCACAGCCCCGAGGACTGCCACCTCCCCAGTATGAAATAAAATAATGAAGGGGGTATGTCGCTGACCCCCGGCGACCACCACCTCTCCGGGCCTAAATTAAACATTGGAGGGGAGCCACACGGCCCCCCTTGTGGAGCCATACATGGCCCTGGGGACTGCCACCCACCACGGCCAGCTCCTGCTATATCCCACGGTGCCTACACCTCATACATAGCTATTTGCTGCTGACTTGGGGGAACTTTGTCAACTCCTCTTCCACTGGGCTAGAGCTTACAAAGTGCTTTCTCCCACTGGAAGCGGATATTTCATCTCTTCCCTTGCCCACAGAGATGGGGACAGGGAAAGAGGTTAAACAATTACTCTAGCACACAGAGAGCTGCATGTTTAGCAGCTCTCTGTGTGCAACAGCAATGCCGGCTCCCACAGGAGGTGGGGAGCTGGCTGGGACCATGTGGGCCTTGACTCTCCCCCCACAGTCCCGTTGCACACTGGGTGCCCTGGGAGCCCCCAGGAGACATTGTCAGACCCCAGGAGTTGGGGTCCCCAGGGCTGAAATCAGCCTGTGGAGGGGGGCCATGCGGTCCCCCTCCCCTATTGAATGAAGGCCAGGCCCTGTGGTATGGGGTCCTCGAGAACAAAATTGGCCCGGGATGGGAGGCCCACCTGTTCTATTAAGTGTGTTTACTCAGCGATTCCTTACTGAGTAACAATCTGAAATTCTTCTTGGAGGTGAATGCATTGCTGCTTTATTGGAGCACAATCTGTATGTGACTGTGCTGAGTGGGTTCTTTCTTGTCCTCTTCTAGTGACAGAGGAGTCCATGGTTCTCCCTTTAAATTGTTATGAGTATGCAAATGTGCAAATCACCTGGAAGCTCTGCCTGCTTGGCCACCCACCATCCACCTTAGTAGTATGAAGAGGACTTCCTGCCTTTTACCAGGATGATGGACAGCTTAACAAAGCCCCCCCCCCTACTGTGTTTGCCTCCGTGTTTGGTGGCACATTCTTGAAATTCCAGCAGAAGGCTTCTTCACAGGGATATGAGGACATCTCCACAAAACAAAGAATCACTTTTGTCATATATGTAACAGGAAGGACCCTGGTTTTGTGGAGATTTACATCTTGTTGGCCTCTCTATAGGAGGATTCATGTTATCACATATTTTAGATAAAGACGCACAATGAACCAAAACACACACAAGGTCACTGGTGACATTTCTTTGTGCTCCATTGCGCAGCTGTGGTGTAGAATACATACTTGACATTTACCCAAGGAGGCAGTAAGAACTCCACTTGGGTAGATATTTTGTGCAACACTGTGGGCTCTTATTGGATGAAAGAGCAGGTGAGGTTCCTTTGTGGCTGAGTCACTCACACAGCTACTGACACATCCACACAGACATTCACAAACAAACTCCGACACTCACTCAGATGCTCATGTACCCACTCACAGACCCACTCAGATTCATGTACTCACTCACAGACCCACTTAGACACTCACACACCCACTCACAGATCCACTCAGACATTTGCGCACTCAATCACAGACCCTCTCAGACAATCATGCACCCACTCACAGACCGACTCAAGTTCACACACCCACTCACAGACCCACTCAGAGACTCATGCACTCACTCACAGACCCACTCAGAAACTCATGCACTCACTCACAAGTGCACATAGAGACTCATGTACTCATTCACAGACCTACTAAGACCCTCATGAACCCATTTACAGACCCACTCAGAGGCCCATGCACCTACTGACACACCCACTATGGTACTAATGCACACACTGACAGACCCACTCAGAGACTTATGGATATGGAGTTGGGTGGTTATAGGGTGTTGGACACAAGGCCTTCAGCTAACCCCGACACACACGGCCTAAGGCAATACATGGCATGGTGTTGGGTAGTTTTAGCGGATTGGATGCAAGACCTGTATGCTGGTTAGCCCCTGTGGTCAATCCCTGCTACACACAACCTTGGCTGGATTATTGTACATTATTTACATTAAAAAAACATAGAAATTCACTGAATAAAACTAAGGTTACAGGGATGTTATAGTTAGGAAAAAGAATTTTAAAAAACAGAAATTCACATAACAAAACCAAAGGTAACATGGACGTTATAGTTAGGATCTGAATCTATGCACAAAAAACGAATAATTATAACTTGTGCCCTAAGGTAACTATAATTTGTGTAGTCGCCATGACCGCTAGGGGTATGTGGTGAGCTCTGCTCCGCTGGCTGAGCTAACACTGTTTTTGGCACACTTGGAGTGTAGAGTTCGGCAAAAAACTCTGATGGCTTCACCAGCAGAGAGGACCTCACCATGTGCGCACTGTATCCAGGTATGGGCCAAACAGGGCTAGTGCAGAAAGTGTGTGCTTGCACTGTGTAGACCATAACTGAGCTGCAATGCAGACTCACCCGATGCAGAATGAAGCTGCTTGCCAGCAGCTCCAAATATTATAAGTAATATTTCATTACCATACATTAATCCAACTTTTGCCATGCACGGCCTTCAGTGTGGGGTTTGGCCGCAGGGCCAGACCCTGTTGCCAACCCACTGCACGCAACTAACCCCACACTGTGCATAGCTTTCAGCCCTATGACAAGGCCCAGTGGACAAACCCCCATATCAGGCCAGCCCCACACTGCATGTGGCCTTTGGCCATGTGTGGCAGCAGGTTGGCCCCTGCTCCAGGGCTACAGCCACACCCTGTCACCAACCACCCAAAGACAGTCAATCCAGGTGGGGAGTATGTGGTGCCTCTGCACTTGCCATGTTTGGCCCCGGGGACCCCATCCCCTGGGGCCCATTAATTAAATTATGGGCAGGGGACATGCAGCACCCCTCTGCAGGCCAATATTGACCCCAGGGACCCTCTTCCCCTGGGGTCTGGCCACTATGTAAAGGGAGAAGGGGGCACACAGGCCACCTCCTCTGGCCAATCTCCCGGAGCCTACCAGTATGGTGGATATCCTGGAGCCCATCCAACGCATCCACTTCATATATCAAAGGGGCAGTGGAATACTGTCCACTTCCCCGTGCCAATTTCAGCCCCAGGGACTCTATCTTCTAGGGACCAGCCTTACTATTAAGTGGAAGGCAGCCATGTAGCCCCCCCAATGCCAATACTGGCCATGATGACACAATCCCCTGGGACTTGGCCAAGATGTAAAGCAGGAGGAGGCACAGAGTCCCGCTCCTGGGGCCAATATTGGCCCCAGGGACCTCTTTCCCCAGGGCCAGCCCACACATTAAAAGAGGAGGGAGACATGCAGCCCACCTCCCTGGGCCAATGTAAGCCACAGGGACCCCATTCTGTGGGGCCTGGCCACTGTATGATGGATGCCCTTGTGCCACCCAGGACACCCACTGGTTGTTTGTTGTAGGCCATGGTGGGAGCATCAATGCTCCTGCGGTCTCAGCCTGTTCCTTGTCTCTCTGGGAGCTAGCATTGGTGATACCCACAAAGAGCAGCTTAAAATGCTTCATTTCATTTAGTTCCCCGGCCCACTTCACATTTGGAAGGGAAACAAATGAAAAGTCTGCTCACAGTGGGTGGGAGCATTTTTCCTGCTTACTGTTTCCCCTCACTTGGCAGGAGCTTTATATTTCTCAGGGCATAGGGAGCTAGGCCTTGAAGATGGGGTCCCCAGGGCCTTTAATGGCCATGTGGCACCCCTCCTTTTCAAAGTGCATGGCTGGACCCCGGGGGATAGAGTCCCTGGGGCAGATTGTGGCCTGAGGAAAAATCGCCCTGGCCTCCGGAAGGTGGTGGTCTCCAGAACCAAAAATGGTCCTTGACTTTCTATATTTTTAAAATTATATTTCCTAACCATAACGTCCCTGTAATCTTTGGTATTTCTAGGTTTTTTAAACTCAAAGTAATTTTAATTACTATATGGTAATCCAACCACCGCCACGCATGGCCTTTGGCCATGGTTGTGGTTGACCAACCCCATGTTATGCACAGCCTTTGGCCATGTGTGGTGAATGTTGGCCACTAGGCCTGCCCTGCTGCCAGGTCCTATGGCTAGCCCTCTATACACTCACAACCCCATGACACACAAGGCCTTCGGCCATGCACAGCATGGGTTGATTGCAGGGCCTGGCTTGTGGCCAGGCCCTGCGGCCTACCCCATACAATTAACCGACCACACACCATGCACAGCCTTTGGCAATACACTGTAGGGGTTGGCAGCAGGGCCTGGCCTATGGACAGGCCCTGTGGTCAACCCCCTTGAAGCTCCAAATGCCACAGTGCGCAGCCTACCCTCTATTAGTAACAAACCCCATGCCACCAATGGCTGAAGGCTGTGCATGAGGCAGGGTTTCGAGCTTAAAGGGGGCAAACTTTTATATATATATATATATATATATATATATATATATATATATATATATATATATATATGTATATACATATATATATAATTTAGGATGTGCACGGGCAGCCCCCCAGGACCACCACTTCCCTGGGTCTACAGATGAAAAATCATTAAGGGGGCACACTGACCACCCTGGGGAACCACCACCTCCCCTGGGCTGCATTTAATACATGTATGAGGGGCCGTGCAGACCACCACCTCCCTGGGGCTACATTTATTATATATAAGGAGGGCAGTTTGAACAAAATACTTAATTCAGAATGAGACGGGAGCAGGCAGGCCACCTCCCTAGGCTGATTTTGTCCCTGGGGACACCATCTCCTGGGGCCTGGCCATGTCCTCCTGGAAGCCCTGGTCCCACCCAGGGTACCAAGTATTCATTGATGGGGACCATGGGGAGCTTCAAGGCACCCACTGTCCCAGCCGGACACCCACCTCCTGCTGGAGCTGGCATTGTTGCCATACACAGGGAGCTGCTGAAAATGCAGCCCCCTGTGAGTGGGAGCAATCGTTTCATCTCTTTCACTGTCTTTATGACAGTGGGCAGGGAAATAGAGGAAAACTCCTCTCCAAGCAAGCAGTTTTAATGCTAACTCTTGCTGGGAGTGGAGTTATATTTGCTTTTGCTTGGCAGCCACCCCTGCATTTAATTCATGTATAGCCCCAGGGAGGTTGTGATCCTCGTGGCATTGGTGCTCCATAAGCCCCCACATATTCTTTGTATTTTGTACCCCCAGGGATGTGGTGGTCACGAGGGATTTAATAAGCCCTAGTAGAAGGTCCCCATGTGCCCTTCTCCTTTATACAACGGGAATGCCCCTGGGAACTGGCCCACCAATGGCCAATATTAAAAGCAAGCATACAGACCACGCTTGTCTTTTTTTAATTTTTTTTTGCAAAATTCACAAATATTTGAACATTTTGCCATGAATTGTTTTAAAAATGCTTTTTTTGCCTTGGTGGTTGACAGGGGTCCCCCTGGACCAAGGCATGGAGGTTAAGTTAACCAAACCTGCCCCCTTTTCTTTTTTCTGTGTTTTCTTTTTTTTGGGGACGCAGCTGAAGCTGATTCCCGAAATGGCGAAATGACTTCCTGGTTACAGTGTTGACAGCCAATCAAATCTCAGCATGAGATCAGGACTATTCGTGAAGTACTTGGGCTTCTAGATACACAAATTTGGATTTCCAATAATATCTTAAAAACTACTAAACAGATTTACACCAAATAACAGAAAGCATGATCTGTGCATCAAAAGCTACCTTTCTGCCCATGGGAATTTACATTTGAAGTGCACTTTTTTTTATCCCCTTTTCTCAGCCCCTGCTTGACGGATAACCTCGAAACTTTCCATGCACAATAAGACCCTAGAGTGTATTTGTTCTGGAAAATTCCGTAAAGATTCATTCAAATGGTGCCAAATATATATATGTATATATATATATATATATATATATATATATGCAAAAAAAGAACAAGTGACGGACAGAATGACGAACAATGTAAAACATTCACCCAAGTACAGCGATCTGGGCCTAAATCCATACTTTTTTTGCTACCCATGCCATTCCAGTTTGGACCCAGACATATGCATATCAGTCTAGACCCTGCTCCCCATGGGACCAGTCCAGCTCGAACTGCCAGGCCTGGCCCTCCCTGGACTGGAAACAAGCAGTGTGGGACCGGTTTTGGGGTATCACCCCTCAATAGCCAGGCTTGCTTGACTCCAGTGACATGGGGATCATTTATATATAAAACCCAATGGTGGTCAAAGGCTGTGCGTGGTGTGGGGTTGGGTGGTTATATAGGGTTGACTGCAAGGCCTGACCACAGGCCAGGCCCTGCAGCCAACCCTCACTATGCACTGCCAAAGGCCATGCATGGTGTTGGTTGGATTAACGGATAGTAATTAAATTACTTTATGCTAAAAAAAACATAGAAATTCACTGAAAAAAACACAAGTCACAGGGACATTTTAGTTAGGAAATAGTTTTTTTTTTTAAACATAGAAATTCACTTAGAAAAGACAACGGTTACCGGAACGTTATAGCTAGGTTCACATTATACATGCACAAACCCTAGAATTTCAGCAGTTATAGTTACAGTTATCTCAAGTAACTATGGGCCAGATGTAGGAACCCAAAAAATAGCGAGTCGGAAATAGCGACTCCATGCGAATCGCTATTTCTGACTCACAAAACAAGATGCCAGGAAAAATCGCTATACCAAATAGCGATTTGGTGCGGAGTCGCACCGCAGTTTGCGAGGTCGCAAATTGCACAACGGTGTGGTCCGGTGTTGCAAATTGCGACTGACTCGCAAATTGCACGCAGGTGCAAATTAAACTTTTGAAAAACCCACTTCCTGGTTCTGAGTGATGACATCAGAACCAGGATGTAACCCCATGGAACAGGGAGGAGCCCACCCAGCCCAAACTGCATAGTCACGCCCAGGTGAGAGGAGCTGCAGCAACAATGGCTACACAGGAGAAGGAGACACCCAGTGGTGGCAGAAAACGAAAACTAAAGTTTTCAGAGAAGGAGTTGGAGGTGCTCACAGAGGAGTGCTGCCTGCACCATGATGAGTTATTTGGAAAGGCAGCAATGAGTGTCCCTGACAGCCACAACAAAAAAATCTGGAAGGACATCCTCAACAAAATAAATGCCATCGGAGTCAGCCAAGGCACACTGAATGAGGTCCGCAAAAGGTGGTATGACCTTCGCTCCAGGACCAAGGAAAGGGTGGCGGATCGCATGAGGGAGATGCATGGCACTGGAGGCGGGCCATCTACTGTACTACCCCCTACAGCCATCAAAACCATGGTGGAGACCACTCTGGAGCCGGAGGCTGTACTTGGCATCCGAGACCTAGACAGTTCAGCACCAGGAACATCCAAAAGTAAGTACTGCAATGAACGTATGTACACCAACCTATGCACCATGCACACAATCACAGTACACATAAGCATGCACCTCCAGATTAGCTCCATTCCCAGTTTTGCAACCTATAGAACGGTCCATTATGGGCAATGTAGTACAGTAGTCCAAATATAGAGAAATGTTTATTCTGAGGCATCAAACATATGTGAGGCACTGACAGAGTATCCCCTGTGTCCCACAGGTCTCCCACAAGGACCCACCAACAGCGCCTCTGTGCAGGGAGAGGAACAAGGCACTGACAAACAAAAGAGGGCTGCCACAGACACCGCAGGGGAGTGCAGACAAACACCACCTGTCCAATCAGCACCAGAGGACATGGATGATCTTGCTCTGGGTTTGGAGGCAGCCAATGTGACACCGGGGTCAATGCCTAGGGAGAATTGACCACAGAGATCAGCTGGCTCGGTGCGTAGACGACAATGCCCAATGCAGTCTGCGCATAGAGAGGATGTCACCGATATACTGGTCTATGGGCTCTTCCCAATTCAAGATGGTGTTCTTTCCTTTTCCTGTGATGTCACTTCCCTTTTCTCAGTATATAAGTCAGTCAGTATTGTTCCACCTTGCGTTGCCAACACTTCCTTCTGGTTGTGCTGTTCGCTCCTGTTCTTTGTTCCTGCTTTTTGCCTTGGGAGATTTTTGCGTGTTCTTTGTTCCTGCTTTTTGCCTTGGGAGATTTTTGCTTGTTCTTTGTTCCTGCTTTTTGCCTTGGGAGATTTTTGCCTATTTTTGTTTCCTCTTGTTTAGTCCTATTTTTTCTTGTTTTTCTTCAGGAGTTCCTGTTTGAGGTTTTTTTCCCAGTGTTGGTGTTTTTTCCCTCTGGGACTTCTTCTGGAGGGTACGGTCTGCTTTGGCGTAGCCTGTCAGCCGCTCTGTGGCTACTAGAAAGGGTCGCCCTTATCTGGGAGTATCCAGAACCTGTAGAAGAATTGGTGTGTTTGACAACCCGGTATCCAGAGGTGAGAAGTCCAGCGCAGTATGTAACAGATTGCAACGCCAAAAGATTCCGCGTTGTGAGATCGCCATGGAAGATCCACAGAGAGAGGGGTCAGAAAATGCTCAAGCCATGTTGCAGACTGTCCAACAACAAGCCCAAGAGTTACAACAGTTACGGGCAGAGAACACTGCGCTACGACAGGTCTTGTCTTCCCGATCAATGGACATACCACCTGTATCTGCCACTACTCCTCGAAATTCTGGAGATCCTCTAAAGATGAAGGAATGTTTGGACGCCCTGACGGTTTTCTTTGCCTTTCGTCCACTGCTGTTTTCTTCGGATAAAGCTAAGGTGGGCTATCTGATCAGCGCCTTGTCTGGTCCAGCGTATGCTTGGGTGACCCCTCTGGTTTCTGCAGAAGACCCAGTCCTGGCTAACTATTCCACCTTCCTGACTCTTTTCAAACAAATGTTTGAGAGACCTGGGGTAGAAGCAGCAGCTGAAGAAGCCTTATGTGACATTCAGCAGGGTAATCAGGATGTTCTGCAGTATATAACCCACTTCAAACAGCTGGCAGCTGAAACCTCCTGGGTGGAACGCACCTTCATAACCCTTTTCCGCTGAGGCCTGCGTGGAGAAATTAAAGATGAGCTTGTACATTCTTCTCCAGCTTGTTCTTTGAAGGAATTAATGGATCAATCTATGAACATCGAATATAGGCTTCGAGAGTGCAAGATGGAGAGACGTAGAAAGCGAGCTCCATACCAGTCTGGTACCTTTCGTGCTAGCAGTTGGCGAACGGAAGATATTACATCCGAAGCCCCTCCAACTCCCCCTGAAGAACCCATGCAGATAGATCTGGTTCATGGGCCATTGACGGAGTCAGAAAGGGAGGAACGACGATGAAAGGGACTTTTTCTGTACTGTGGTAAGGCTGGCCACCTGATCCGTAGTTGTCTGGTACGTCCCTCAAGACCTGCGGGAAACGCCAGCTCCCGTCCCCTGTAAGGAGGAAGGAGGTGGGAGGAGCTGAAGTACCATCAATATGTTCCTCCAAAGAAAGCATGTCCACCCTGTTTATCCTCTCGGTCAAGTTACAAAGTTCACAAGATCAAGAAGAACACCTTCTGGCTCTCCTTGATTGTGGAGCCAGTGGACTCTATCTGGATGAGACCTGGGCTACGAGTAGAGGAATTCCGCGCATTCTTAAAGAGACTCCTGAGCAGGTTCACACAGTGGATGGCTCTCCGTTAACCTCAGGACCTGTGGTGGCCTCAACTCCTACTCTTTGTTAGACATTTGGGGGGCATCAAGAACATGTTGCCTTTGATCTCATAGCCTCACCAAATCACATCATGATTTTGGGAATACCCTGGTTAGCCCGACACAACCCCTATATCAATTGGGAAACAAGAACTATATCCCTAGCGTCTTCATTTTGTCAACAGAATTGTTATTCCTCTACTTCTTATTGGACTCCCAAATGGTCCTGTCAGTCAACTAAGGATAACACTAACTCTATCAATATGATCCAGGGAGTTCCAGATTGTTATCAGGAATATATCAGGATTTTTCAGAAACCTAGTAATCCTATTTTGCCGCCTCATCGCAGTTATGACTGTGCTAATCCTTTAATTCCTGATGAAGTCGTCCCCTTTGGTCGAATGTATTCTCTGACAGATCAAGAAAAGAAGGTGCTAAAGGAATATTTAGACGATAACTTGCACAACGGTTTGATTGCTCCTTCCACGTCCCCGGCTGGGGCTCCTCTCTTCTTCGTCCCAAAGAAGACCAAGGATCTGCGTCCTTGTGTTGACTTTCGTGAACTCAACAGAATAACGGTTAAGGATCGATATCCGCTGCCTTTAATCAGGGATATATTGAATGCCATTCAAGGATCCAAGATGTTTACCAAATCAGACTTACGGGGTGCCTATCATCTCCTTCGGATCAAGGAAGGAGATAAATGGAAGACAGCTTTCCGTTCCCCTTTTGGGCACTATGAATACCGTGTTATGCCTTTTGGACTGACCAACGCCCCTTCTGTTTTTCAACGATTTATGGATTCTGTGTTCTCTGATGTACTCAACCAATATGTAGTCATTTATTTGGATGATATCTTGATATATTCCTGTGACCCTGAGCAATATATAACTCATGTCCTGCAAGTCCTGGAAAGACTCAAGAAAAAACAATTGTTTTGTAAACCCGAAAAGTGTGAGTTCCATAAATCTGAAGTAAAGTATTTGGGGTTCTGTATTAATCAACACGGAATATCCATGGATCCTGACAAGGTCAGTGCAATATTAGATTGGCCTTCTCCAACGTCCATTAAGGAAACGCAATGTTTCCTTGGTTTATCAAACTTTTATTGTCAGTTTATTCAGAACTTTGCCCACCTACAAAGTTTCATAACACAAACAATTATGAAAGATAACCGGAAGAAGGGTTTAGTTTGAACCAAGGATGCTGAACGCGCGTTTCAAGAATTGAAGACAGCCTTTACCCAACCACCTGTGTTGCGTCATCCTGACAATATCAAGAAATTTATTGTTGTGACTGATGCCTCAGACAGAGCTATTGGGGCAGTTCTGCTACAAAAACAAGACAACGATGGACTGGAACATCCTATCTTTTATCTGTCTCATAACCTATCAGAGGCTGAAAGCAATGATTCTGTACTGGAACGAGAACTAATCGCGCTCAAAGTAGCTTGTAAAGAATTTCTTGATGGGTTCCAGAGAGCCTTTTGAAGCCAGGACTGATCATCGTAATCTCCAATGTCTTTGGAGTTTTCAGTGTCGCAATAGTCGTCAGGCTCGATGGGCTTTCTCCTTTAGCCAGTACGATTTTGTGATCACGTACATACCTGGTTCCCAGAATTCAGTGGCAGATGCCCTATCCCGCAGATATCCTGACATAGCCCAGAACTCCTCTCCACCTCTTATTGAGTCTAGCAGAATCATCGGAGCTACTCAATCTTTTCAAGAACGCGTTCAATCCGAGTACCAGTTTCTGTCTGCTTCAGAATGGGATAGAGTGACTCCTTATTTACAGAAGAAGGACAACTACTTCTATCATCAACATGCTCTTTTTCTACCTACCAAGAAAGTGCAGACAGAAGCTCTACAAATGTGCCATGATTCTCCTATAGCCGGTCATCGAGGTATCAGGAAGACCCAGGAGCTGCTTCAGCGATCTTTTTGGTGGCCTTCGCTTAAGACAGACACTGAAACCTATTTGTCAGCCTGCCCAGTCTGTGCTCAGACTAAGACACCCCGAACTAAGGTGGCAGGTTTATTAAGACCTTTACCGGTTCTTTCCACTCCTTGGTGTACTCTATCCACGGATTTCATATGCTCTCTACCTACCTCCTCTGGTAACCAAGTAATCATGGTGACCGTAGATTCATTCACCAAGATGGCCCATATCTCAGCCTTGAAGAAACTACTGACGGCCCCAGAAATGAGTCGCATTTTTCTGCGGGATATTTTTCGCCTCCATGGTCTTCTGCAAGAGGTCATTTCAGGCAGAGGGCCTCAATATGTATCATGTTTCTGGAGGGCCTTTTGTGCCTTATTTAACATTGAGATTTCTTTATCCTCTGGTTTCCATCCACAAACTAATGGGCAAACTGAAAGAGTGAATCAAGAACTTCAGCAGTATCTGAGATGTTACTGCAATGCCACACAAAGCAATTGGTCGGAGTATCTTGCTCTTGACGAGTTCTCCTACAACAACACAATACATAGTGCGACCGAGACCACACCCTTTTATTGTACCTATGGATTTCATCCGAGGACTTTCACTACTGTTTCCGGAACATCCTCTTCTGTGCCTGCTGTCACTTCTTTTTCACGACAGATCCGTCGAATCCAGGGCCTACTTCACACAACTCTCCTAGCTTCGAAACAAGCAATGAAACGAAAGGCGGATCGTTATCGACAAGCCGCACCTTTGTATCAAGTGGGCCATAAGGTGTGGCTTTCTTCCAGATTCCTACCTTCCCGGTTTTCCACCAATAAGTTCAAGCCACGTTTTTATGGACCTTTTCGGATTTCGCAAGTCCTGAATCCTGTAGTTGTGCGTCTCCGCTTACCTCATACCTGGAGGGTTCATCCTGTTTTCCATGTGTCCCAGTTAAAACTCTTTGTTCCCGATCCATACCATCACCAGTTCCAGCGTCCGCCTCCTCTTTCTATTAACGGACAGCCTGAGTATGAAGTCCAGGAAATCTGTGACTCCAGAATTTTTCAACGCAAACTACAGTTTTTGGTCCATTGGAAAGGATACCCTCTCAGTGACTGTTCTTGGGAGGATGCTTCCTCCGTCCATGCTACCCGTTTGGTCCGGCTGTTTTTTGACAGTCATCCTGACAAACCTGGTGCCTCAGGGAGGGGACCTACTGTAACGCCGTGCTCAGATGCGGCGTCCCTTTCTGTCCTCGCGGTTGGAACGCGCTACCGATACTCAGAGCGCCGTTCCCCTCGTTTTTTGACTACACATTCTGGGAAGCATATATTTCGCTCACGGTCGCGCTACACTTACCTGTAGCCTTTTTTTCTTCTTTTTGTTCTTGGTGGATTTGTCTGATCTTTTTACCTGTCTCTGTCCATGTTGTGTCCATCTTGTCTTCTTCGTGTTTTTGTCCCAGCATGCTCTGTTTTTCTTTTATACTACTTTCTTTTTCCTATACTGGTCTATGGGCTCTTCCCAATTCAAGATGGTGTTCTTTCCTTTTCCTTTGATGTCACTTCCCTTTTCTCAGTATATAAGTCAGTCAGTCTTGTTCCACCTTGCGTTGCAAACACTTCCTTCTGGTTGTGCTGTTCGATCCTGTTCTTTGTTCCTGCTTTTTGCCTTGGGAGATTTTTGCCTGTTCTTTGTTCCTGCTTTTTGCCTTGGGAGATTTTTGCCTATTTTTGTTTCCTCTTGTTTAGTCCTGTTTTTTCTTGTTTTTCTTCGGGAGTTCCTGTTTGAGGTTTTTTCCCCAGTGTTGGTTTTTTTTCCCTCTGGGACTCCTTCTGGAGGGTACGGTCTGCTTTGGCGTAGCCTGTCAAGCGGCACTGTGGCTAGTAGAAAGGGTCGCCCTTATCTGGGAGTATCCAGAACCTGTAGAAGACTTGGTGTATTTGACAACCCGGTATACAGAGGTGAGAAGTCCAGCGCAGTATGTAACATATATATATACACACACACACACACATATATATATATATATATATATATATATATATATATATATATATATATATATATTTATTACCTACTGGCAGTCGCCAGTAGGTAGTTATAGTCAGGTCCATGTTTCCATAGAAAAAGCATTTTTTATTTTGACTTGCCTATATCTTTGGCACCATCTGATGAATCTTCATGAAAGTCTCCCAAAAAAAAAAGTGGCCCGGTGATTTTTGTTGCGCACTGGAATTTCAGGGTGATCCATCAAGCAGGGGCCAAGAAAAAAGGGCTAAAAAATGTTGCGTTTCCCATGTTAATTCCTATAGGACCTGTCAACATGTCTACAGCCTGAACCACTGGACGGAATTGCACCAAATGTGGCAGAAATCTAGCTTCTGGTATGCAGATTGTGCTTTTTATTATTTGGTGTAAATCTGTTCAGTAGTTTAGGAGATATTCATGGGCAAATAAATTTGTATATCTCTGGACGTGAATAATTCGTGAAATTCGTGAATTTGCGCGAATATACAAGTGAAAAGAAGTATTGCAATTGACTCACCACAACCTGACTAGAAAGTTGCGACTGACATTTTATTTCACGGAACACGGTCCCTGGGGGTGAAAATTAGAGTGACACGTAAATTATGCAACAAAGAAGAGAGAACTCTGGGTAGTTGTCAAGATTAGGTGGAAAGCAGCTCCAGTAAAAAGTACCCTGCAATACTCTAGATTTGCTCACCTCAATTGTCTGTTTTTCTAGCAAAGATTTTAAGCACAGTGGCATCCACTCTGAGCTAGAAAGGGACAAAGGGGGTCATTCTGACCCTGGCGGCCGGTGACCGCCAGGGTCACCGACCACGGGAGCACCGCCAACAGGCTGGCGGTGCTCCCAAGGGCATTCTGACCGCGGCGGTTCAGCCGCGGTCAGAAAGGGTAAACCGGCGGTCTCCCGCCGGTTTACCGCTGCCCCATTGAATCCTCCATGGCGGCGGAGCGCGCTCCGCCGCCATGGGGATTCAGACACCCCCTACCGCCATCCTGTTCATGGCGGGAAACCCGCCATGAACAGGATGGCGGTAGGGGGTGCCGCGGGGCCCCTGGGGGCCCCTGCAGTGCCCATGCCAATGGCATGGGCACTGCAGGGGCCCCCGTAAGAGGGCCCCACAAAGTATTTCAGTGTCTGCTTTGCAGACACTGAAATACGCGACGGGTGCAACTGCACCCGTCGCACCCCTGCAACTACGCCGGCTCAATTCTGAGCCGGCGTCCTCGTTGCAGGGGCATTTCCGCTGGGCCGGCGGGCGCTCTTTTGGAGAGCGCCCGCCGGCCCAGCGGAAATGTAAGAATTGCCGCCGCGGTCTTTTGACCGCGGTGCGGTCATTTGTCGGCGGTACCTTGGCGGACGTCCTCCGCCGTCCGCCAAGGTCAGAATCAGGGCCAAAGTCTCTTGCTATATATCCAGCAAAATCTTTATGCATAGGATTAGCACAGAGCCATCCTCGCAGAGCTGTAAAATTATAAAAGTCTTCACCACTCCAAGCACAGTTTTATAGCTTTGGATTGGTAAAACAGCATCCGCACCAACATGGAATGAGCAAAAGCAACCCCTGACACATATTTCACTATCATTATAACTCTAATAGCTTATCTACAATTACTTAGATCAAGGGGAACAGTAATTCAGAGGTGCAGGATTACTGAAATATCATGAGTTATTACCTGAGAAAAGCATTCAGAGTGAGATGAACCCACACAATCTGTTATGCTGTTTGTTTTGGTAATTTTTGGTCCACCAGAAAGGAGATTTCCCAGATTCTTATAATAAGGGGTTTAACTCTACTATGCTGCAATCAGTAGGGTCCTCTCTGGTTTAATCCATGAAAAATACGTTACACCTATTACAATACACTGCCATGTCTATGTCTTTGTTTGCTTTATTACAGAAGGATTAACCTACATCCCCTTCAAGGAAACACTCAAAGAATTAGAAAGACATTATGCCACCCTAAATCTAATCAGGAGTACAAATACATGAAAGCCATAAATAGTGTACTTTGACTTGCTATCTAAGGCTGTTCGGGTCATAATGATATGAGAATGTTAATTGTGGCAAGGCAAGACCAGGCAAATATATCTAGAATTAAGGCATTATGATAATCCACCTAAAGTAGCCTGCAGTAATGGAATGAGATGACAGGCTTTTAATGGATGCCCACCTATAGAGGTAGCAAACAGAGGGTGGAAATAGTCTGGGAAAGGGGTTCTGTTCCTAAAATAGCAGACTTGATTGCGGATTTATTCTTCTCTAGTGATGCTTCTGACATGTATACAACATTGCCCCCCACCGCATGTAGGCATAGGTGTGTATGGACTACCCTGATGCAATAGCTAAATTTTATGGACTAACCTTGGGTTTTCATTTTATCATGTTAGTAAGTCTTGAAATTCATGGGTTGTCAAAGGTCGTCTTGATATAGTCATTTTCACCATCTTTTAAAATTAGACGCTTGCTGCTCAGTCTGCTCAGTAATGTGGAATTGATAATACATGATGTCATGATGGCTTGTTTATTCACCAATATTACTATGTATGTGACTCAAAGGCTTAAAGTAGAAGTTAAAAAGGATAAAGAAATTGATAGACCTTCTGGCACATTGCTACTGAAGTTGCGTTTAGTTGAAATATATGAGAGAGTATCATGCCAACTACTCTCATGCAGAAACATTTGAAGACTCTGCAGAGCATTACTCATTCCTAGAAACGCATACCACCAGAGATATGACCATGGCTAGACCTACTACTTAGATGCAGTTAATACTTTTCTATCATTATACCTGCCGTTCCGAACTTGTGCTGGGCATCCAACACCCTTGCAAATTACCTCTAATCTTCCTGAAACTGCGAGTAATCCAGTAAGCTGCACAAGTGACAAAATCCTGCAACATAACATTGACCTTAACTTCAGCTACTCCTCAAAGAAACCCAGAAAAGCAACGTTTCTGGCTCTAGTCCCGATGATGACATGATCCCAGGACAACCCACATCTTTGGGCATGAGTCAGTTAATGGACATTGGTGTCACTGAGCCTAGAGGTTCACAATATCATA